>NC_034592.1:26033952-26043461 GCF_900095145.1 Mus pahari
CCTCTTATGGTGCATCTGAAGACAGCTACAGTGTACTTAGATATAATAATAAATAAACCTTTAAAAAAAAATCCCTACTTGCAATTCTTATGCTACTGGGAAGATAAATCCTCCTATATAATGGATCACTATCAAAACTAGTTTTCAGGATCACTGTCTAGCCTCCTCTATGACAAGGTTATCACATAAGCTGGTACACTGAGAGGTCATCTGTTGTACTGTTTCTTAAAACCAAGTCCGTTTTAAATGTACATACTATTTAATCCAGCAATCTGAACACTTCTAGGAATATATAACTTATGGAAATGCTTGTATATGTAGGAGTAGAAAAGATATCACTGCAGGGGGCTGGAGATGTAGCTCCATTTGTAGAGTGCTTGCCTAGGAGACTTGATTTCCAAGCACTGCATAAACCAGGCATGACTGCTCACACCTCACATCTAACACAGAGGTAGAGGAAAGAGGATAAAGGGCAGAAAGTCATCCATGGCTTCAAGACCAGCTTGGGCTACACAAATCCTGACCCCTCTCTCCAAAAAATAGTTCTTTTAGTATTTTATATAGTCTACTTCTGCCTCCCGTGTACTGCGATTGTGTGCACTGCCATGACCAGCAAAAAATTTTAAAGTGTAGAGTAGGTCAAGGCAGGTAAAGATACTTGCCACCAAACCTGCTAATCTGAATCTGATCCCTGGACTCATATGATGGAAGAAACTGAAATATATGCTATACCCTCAAGATAAAATGTAATAAACAAAATACAAGTGTATAGAAGTATAGAGCTTGGGCATATTTCTGTCAACAGAGCACCTGCCTAGCATGTACTAGACTTTAGGTCTAGCACTGCATAAAACTTATGCCAGTAATCCCAGTACTTGGGGGGGGGGTAAAGGTAGGAGAATCTGAAGTTTAAAGTCATACACAGCTACACAGTAAGTTTGAGGTCAGCCCCACCCTACCCCACCCAGGAGATGAAATACACATAGGTGTACTTCAATACCTCTTGCTGAATTAGAGTTATAGAATAAACTAAGCAACCACGGTACTTGTCAGAGTGTATAAAGCAACAGTTCCAGGTACTGGACTTCAGGAGATGAAGGATAATTCCTGGGAGGCAAACAGAATATGGTGAGTGGATCTGTGACTGTTCTTCTTAACTATTTAGAGCAGTGGTTCTAAACCTGTGGGTCCCAACTCCCTTGGCAAACCTCTATCCCCCATCACCCCCAAAATTAAATTATGATCCATAACAGTAGCAAAATCAGAGTTATGAAGCAGCAGTAAAAATAATCGTACAGTTGTGGATCACCACAACATGAGGAACTGTATTACAGGGTCACAGTATTAAGAACATTAAGAAAGACTGGGTTAGAGGTTTTTCTAGGCTAGAAAGAAACGAAGCATCCAGGTATAGCCTAACAGTTTCCCAGAGTTACAGATATGAAGCTAGAAGTCAAGGAGGTCGATAAAACGGGGAAAAGGAGTTCATAGGGCGCAGGACCAGAGGGAGAGGGCTACACTGAGTGCACAACTGAGATCAGCATAGGTTCTCCATGTCTTTAGCTGTAGATTATCTGTGCGTGTTTAAGAGAAAACCACCCAAGCTGAGGAAATTCCCAAGAAGTAAAGAAAAACAATCTTTTGGGCTCTTTCAGGGCTAAGAGCTTTCCTGCAACACTGGGATAGAACTAGGGAACTTTATGCATGTCAGGCAGCTAAGCACTGTTGTTTCAACTAGCCAAATGGAGAGCTTTCTGTATCAGAAAGCTTCCTAAGAATGTGATTAGCATTCACATATCTCCCAATACTTATCCTCCTCTAAATAGAGACAAAAAAATCCAACAGTATAAACAGAAATTCCCTTTGCTCTGTAGCTTAATACAAATGACTGAAAAAAAAATCATCATAACTTTGTTTCAATGACTCTTACACTGAAATTTTCTATTGGATACTTTTAAGGGCTCTACTATGCTCCATACAGTGGACCTTAACAATGCTTTAAGGCAATCCTTGTGAGCCTATTCCTAGAAGATGGTTCTTTACAATCTTACATGCCCTCATGGCTGTAAAGAGGTAATTTTGAACTCAGTTTGGCATTGTCCCTTTATGTTGTTTACTCAGCCTCACACAAATAAGACACTCAGATTTCGCTAAATATCTCTGCCCAGAATAAGTTAATGCAAAGCTGAGAAGCTTGGATCCTTAATTGTGTAACATTAAGATTTTTCAGATGAATGAAGCATGAAACAAAAAACATCAAGAATACAATTATATCATCATAATGTCCCTATTTTAAAAAGAAAATTCACGGGCTGGTGAGATGGCTCAGTGGGTAAGAGCACCCGACTGCTCTTCCAAAGGTCCAGAGTTCAAATCCCAGCAACCACATGGTGGCTCATAACCATCTGTAACAAGATCCCTCTTCTGGAGTGTCTGAAGACAGCTACAGTGTACTTACATATAATAAATAAATAAATCTTAAAAAAATAATAATAAAAAGCACTTTCAAAAAAAAAAAAAGAAAAGAAAATTCACTACAGAGAAAACAAAAATAAAATTAGTTAGGATAGTTTTAGGTATGTGCTTCACAGTAAAAGACACAATGAGCAACATGATGATATGACTTGACAGACCATGGAAAGGCAACTGAAAAGGGCACATGGAGTTGAGCACCTGATAATAGGAACAAGGCGTAGAACTGGAAGTAAAGTACTATTGCATTAAACGCTAACACAGCTTCAGAGATCAATATTATGACTGATCCCATAGATACTAGGCCAGCAACAATACAATATTTCAACCATTTCATAATTCTCATTATCCCATCATCTCATTTTTATTCTGCCACTAAGCACATAAAATAACCTTCAAAAACCCTGTAAGGGTTTTTGTTTGGTTTAGTTTTTGCTCAAAGAATGGAAAGCTACTTCTTCTTCTATAGTACTCAAATGAGGAGTCTCAGGCTTCTGTTTTTTTTTTGTTTTTTTTGTTTTTTTTTTTGGTTTTTTGAGACAGGGTTTCTCTGTATAGCCCTGGCTGTCCTGGAACTTACTCTGTAGACCAGGCTGGTCTCGAACTCAGAAATCCGCCTGCCTCTGCCTCCCGAGTGCTGGGATTAAAGGCGTGTGCCACCACGCCCTGTGAGTCTCAGGCTTCTTTCAGGACAATAATGTAAGTCTCTACATGCATACTAATTCTACACCTGCATAATTTGGAGAACACACAATGCCAAAAACTCAGGAGTGTTCTGAGAACAAGTTAGGATGGGTATAAATATTTTATAAGTGGATGTACCATACAAGTGCTATTCTGATAGCCCAAACACAGTCATTCAGAAAAGACTGTTGGGAAAAGAACAGCAGTGAGTGAGCTACTGAGATAAAAGGTGACCTGTTCCCAAGTCTAAAGAAAGAAAGAAAGAAAGAAAGAAAGAAAGAAAGAAAGAAAGAAAGAAAGAAAGAAAGAAAGAAAGAAAGAACAAATGAGCATATTGTTTTGATTTTTAGCCTTTCTGGGGTAGGGAGGTATTTTTTCCAAAAAAAAAAAAAAAAAAATCTTGCTAACTCATTAAATAGAAATTTTTTGATATACAAAAGAACTAATTACACACAAAGAAAATTGAAGTATAGAAGAACGAGAAGAAGAAAGTGGGAGAAACATGAATTCCATGTACCACTGAGGAAAACAAGTTGTAATTACCCCTCTATTAATGTCCAACCTTCAAGAAGCACATAAGTTTAAAAACAGATGTTGTAGACAGGACCTGAGTCGGGTTCTCAGTACACACATTAGATGGTGCACAGCCATTTGTAGCTCTAGCTCCAGGGGATCTCTTCTGGCATCCGAGGGCCCCAGCACTTTCATGCAAATATACACGTACATGTAATTAAAAATGAATTTCTTTTAAAAAAATTAGTGTGTATACAATGAAAAAGTCACTTTCAGCTATTACCAACTGTTTCTCTAGTTAGGTGTTTCTCTAGTGGTGTTTAACTTACAGTAACACACACACACACACACACACAGAGGAGATAAGAGGGAACCATAAACCACTCATTATACTGGCAAATAGTGTGATTATTTTATTTTACTTTGGAGAAAATGAATATGTTTTACAGTTCTGGCAGTTAAACTGTACGTATCCCATAGCTCAAGAGTCCCATTACTTCTTACAGAAGTATTCACTCTTTCTCACAAAGATGAATGCATAACAATGACACAACTTTAGAGGAATAGCCAAGATGGCGAAATGAGGTAAGAAACCAGACTACCATACCTTGTCCAGTCTCCATACACACTCTCATTCTAGACTCTAGCTGGGCTGTCAGTCATTTGGGTATTCCCTTTCCCCAACTCTTCACTAACATTAATAATATCCAAGGAATTCATTTCTACCTTTTTTTTATGAAAAAATTTTAAAAAGATTTATTTACTGTTATATGTAAGTACACCTTAGCTGTCTTCAGACATACCAGAAGAGGGCGTCAGATCTCGTTGTGGATGATTGTGAGCCACCATATGGTTGCTGGGATTTGAACTCAGGACCTTCAGAAGAGCAGTCTTAACCACTGAGCCATCTCTCCAGCCCTCATCTCTACTTTTAACAACTCAGTTTGCGACTAAGAGGTTAGCTCTATACTAACTATATGAGATGATCTATCAATGTTGCAATCTCTGTGTTCTGCTTGGGGGGTATTTCGTGGTATCTGCATTCTGCTATGTTGTGCTTTGCCTGGCTACATTTGGCAGCTGCTCTGTGCAGACATATAATTAAGCAGTGTTCAACAGCTTGGTAATATCTTTTGTACTTACAGACAGTAAGTACCATACAATGAAAGGTTCTGAGTATGTATCTTTTCTAATGCTTACTGAATAATTTTCAAATGAGTAAGTCTTGGGATCGGGTCATGGATACTAAAAAAAAAAAAGTACTTATGACTCCATGCCAGGTCCCAGTGATCAACTCACTCATACTCTTGTGGGTGTTCTTCATCCCACCAGCAGAGGGCAGCATTTCCCACATAAGCGAAGCTTCAAGATGCAGAACTACTCAAATTAAAGAATGGAAAGTCATGATCTGATCACAAAGGCAAACTCCGCAAAGCATAGTAACAACTGCGTTGTAGAACAGACCTAGTTTCTCTGAGACCGTACAACAGAAACTTAGAACTAACGGCACCTAACACTGTGTACTGCCACTGTGATGGGAAATTAAAACTAACATCCACATACATACATACTATTAGCCATAATATATGTGGTATACCTATATTAAACTGGATCTTACTAGCAATAAAAATTCCTGGAGCCCTACACCAAAGAGACTAAAGAGTCCATTTACACTTGAATCTACTTTTCCATTTTTTGCTAAAAAAAAAAAAACGAAAGGGGCAAACCCCTTGATCTACCATAGATATTTGTATGTATCTGTGGGTGTGAGGTAAACATGATAGAAAGAGCTATACAGGCATGAGCTACACAGACACATGTGTAAGTTGAGATTTAGTTCTTAATACTATCACCATTGCTTTATTGTTTTAATAACAGAGTCTTACTAGCATGAATATATATACACATACATACATACATACATACATACATATATACATACCACACCTACAATCCCATAGGCAAGCGGTCTATAGAGAGTACCAGGACAACAGACAAGGCTACAGAAAAAGATCCTGTCTCAAAAAACAAAACAAAACTTTTCACTGGACCTTGATATTGCTGTTTTAGTTAGACTGGCTGGCCAGGGAGCCCATGTTATTCCTTTCTCTGATATTCAACCAGGGATTACATTATATACATGGCAGGCCCAGATTTCATAAGTGCTGACTTTCATAGAGTATCTGAACTCAGGTCTTTATGCTTGCATAGCAAATACTTGACCCACTAAATCATCCCCCAGCCATGACCACAAATGTTCAAGCTCAGCTTCACATTAGCAGAGTAAGGTAGTAAAGAGAGCAAAAAGAAACCACTAGGTCGTGCAGTGGTGGTGCACACCTTTAATCCCAGCACTGGGGAGGCAGGCAAGTGAATTAAGTTTGAAGCCAGCCTGGTATAGTTCCAGATCAGCCAGGGCTACACAGAAAAACCCTGTCTCAAAAACAAAGGAAAAAGCCAGGCAGTGGTAGTGCATGCCTTTAATTCCAGTACTTGGGAGGCAGAGGCAGGTGGAGTTCGAGGCCAGCCTGGTCTACTGAGTGAGTTCCAGAACATCCAGGGCTACACAGAGAAACCCTGTCTCCAAAAAAAAAAACAAAAAACAAAAACAAAAACAAAAAATACAAAAAGAAAAACGAAAGAGAGAAGGACCACTAGTTCAAAGCAGATGATGGAATTACAGGTCAAAAAAATGCAAATAGCTATAGTTAAAATGTCTCAGATATGGCCTGGAGAGTTGGCTCAAGCCTTTAAGAGCACTTCTTGCTCTTACAAAGGACCTCAGTTCAATTCCTAGCACACATATGGCAGTTTACAATCATATATATATATATATATATATATATATATATATATATATATATATGATTTATTTATTACTATATCTAAGTACACTGTAGCTGTCTTCAGACACTCCAGAAGAGGGCATCAGATCTTGTTACAGATGGTTGTGATGCACCATGTGGTTGCTGGGATTTGAACTCAGGACCTTTGGAAGAACAGTTGGTACTTTTACCTGCTGAGCCATCTCACCAGTCCAAGGTTGGCTATTCTTTATCTCAAGAGATCCTCCCACCTCTGCCTCCTGAATACTGGGATTAAAGCCACCATGCCTGGCTTTCACTGTCATCTTAACTGGACTTTCCATGGAAACACACCTTTGGATTTATCTATGAGGGCTTCCGGAAAAGTTTAAAAAAGAGGGAAGATTGTCCTAAGTATGGGTGGTGCCATTCCAGTGAGACAGATGAACATCAGGATTCATTCCTCTCTGCTTTCTGACTTCAGATACAAATAAATGCCTTCCACCCCTGAGTTGTCTCAGGGTATGGGAGGAGGTGAAGGGAAGAGCCAGGTAGGGTAGAGTCATAGAGAAGGAAAAAGCAGCTGGGTTTGGTGGCGCAAGCCTTTAATCCCAGCACTCAGGAGGCAGAGGTAGGCGGATTTCTGAGTTTGAGGCCAGCCTGGTCTACATCTACAAAGTGAGTTCCAGGACAGCCAAAGCTATACAGAGAAACCCTATCTCGAAAAAAAAAAAAAAAAAAAAAAAAAAGAAGAAGAAGGAAAAAGCATTCCTTACATAGGGTGTAGAGAAACAATCTATACTTTATGACTTCAATATTTAAAATTCTTATATTCTGTCTTACTATGAGTATGAAATAAAGAAAGCCTAGTTTAATCATTTTATCTCTGCTTCTATCAGGGTTGAAGAATGGCTAACACTGATGACTGCCTTGTAGAAGATGTAATGTATCAAGTTTTATACTTCTGTACATAAAGAAGTATGTGTCTTTTTTTCTCTCTCCTAAACTTCTTCTATTCTTACTGGATTCCTTATGTTGTCCCTGGTGCCATATTAAGTGCTTTATGTATAGCATCTCATCATAATCTCTTAGGAAGACTAGAAATCTATCACCTCCATTTTAGAGATTAGCCAAGTTTCAAAAAACTTAAGTGTTTAAGATCTAACAGCTAATATGAACCTTTGGGATATGAGTGTCTAAGAACTAAGGGACAGTTAACTACTGTGCCATATTGGTGGTAACAGTAAGAGACCTCAAGGATATTGTGGGTCATAGGGGAGACTTCACTTAATTCATCCCTCATGAAGATTTTCTACCCAACAAATGACAATTTTTCTATTTTTTTGAGGGATGTGGCAATTTCCTTTTATGGTAGCAGCAGTTGGATTACAGTCAAGGTCAGCAAAGCATCCTGACAGCTTCACATGTTACTATCTTCTTACCTTCCTGTCCATTCTTAAATACTATACTGAGTACTAATAAGATTCCTTTATAATTTTAATTCCTTCTATGAATAGGTAATATTTAGCGCCTCCAATTAATTTCACATTAATTAATTATCCTTTCTTCCATAATTCCTGGTGACGCCCAAGGGGCTGAATGCTGGGATGGGAAGTATTCCAGAATTATCCTCACAAGTCCATTGGCATGATTCCCTAAAAAAAAAAAAACTGGAATCAGAGCTGGAGGGATGGCTCAGCACTGATTGCTCCTCCAGAGGTCCTGAGTTCAAATCCCAGCAACCACATGGTGGCTCACAACTATCTGTACACCCTCTTCTGATGTGCCTGAAGACAGCTACAGTGTACTTATATATGAGATAAAATCTTAAAAGAAAAAAAAAAACAAAAACAAAAAAATTGAATCAAGAAAACAGATCTCTTGATCATAAAACAAAACTCTTCTAAGACATCAAATACTGTTTTCATCAAGCCTTGAGGCTGGAGCCTCAGCACAGATGAGCTTCTACAGCTTGTTCTGTGCCCTAGGTTCTGCTCCGGATCAATTACATTTCACTAGTGCCCTCCCTCGGCACAGCCTCCGGAAACAGCAGCCTAGAGCACTAGAAAGCTGAGCCACAACTCTTCTGTTTTACTCTGATTACTACTGCTTGACATTACTCTTTTTATTGCTAACCCCCTCTACCCCTGCCAACCTCGGAGTATCATTAGAGACACCTGAAAACAAAAATCCTTATATTCTGTCCATATATTACTGGTTACCTTTCTATTCTGAAATGGTTTTGAGTAGAATACTGGATACAAGAAGAAAGGTCACAAGACTATTTCCATGTTTTCTCAAGGACAAAGAGGACACAGGCAAGCAACAAGTGCCGGGGGCTGGAGTTACGAAGACCACATGCAAGCTGCAGCTCTGCTTGCTATCTTCATAATCTCCAGCAAGCCTCCAAGTGTCCAGAACTGAGGATACTTTGGATAAGTGAAGTTGTATCTGTACTGATAACCTTATAGGAGATATTATGATGATCAAATGAGATGACATATATGAAAACAGTGGCAAAGCCACAGGTATATTATACACTATCACTAAAAAGCACAAAATAATCATCTAGGGCTAGGGCTTACTTAGTATGTATAAAGTACAAGGTTCAAACACCAGCACAATAAAATAAAATAAAATAAAAATGGTTAATACTGCAAATATCTTCATTAAATCTAGAGCTTACATCAAAATCTATTTGTATTGCATACATATATACATCTATTTGGTTCATAAGATTCCTAGATATTTGGAGACCCATAATGTGGATAGGTCTCAATCAGTTGCAGGCCTGAATTGAACAATACCAGCAGCAGTAGTCTCTCTCAAACATTTTCCCTCTATCACACAACACTTGACTTTGGATTCAAACTGGGACATTAGCTCCCAGGGCTATCTGTCCTGAAAGCCTTTAGACTTTAACTGTAGGATGGGCTCCTAGTCAGCTAATACTCCCTGTAGATTTTCCTTTTTTTTTTTTTTTCTTATAAGATTTATTTATTTATTATATGTAAGTACACTGTAGCTGTCTTCAGA
>NC_034592.1:26043472-26044697 GCF_900095145.1 Mus pahari
ATGGTTATGAGCCACCATGTGGTTGCTGGGATTTGAACTCCGGACCTTTGGAAGAGCAGTCGGGTGCTCTTACCCACTGAGCCATCTCACCAGCCCCTAGATTTTCCTTTTTTAATTTGTTAGTTTCCAAGGTCATATAAACCAACATAGTATGATAAATCATCCACCCAACTACCCACCCACTCATCCATCCTATTAATTCAGCTTCCCTGAAAAAAAAAAAAACAACACTAATAAACACATCTAGGGTTGAGTTTTATTTAGAATTCACAATGATCTAATGCTCAAATAAAGGACAAAAATATAATGGATAAGCTAAACCCAGTTTATCTTCTTTATCTCCATCTCACTCAGGCCAGCTGTTAAAGAGTAGAAGGCTCCCCCAGTGATAATCCTGAGTCTGTGGACAAAAGGTTATTAGGAAGCTATCCTTATAAGAGATGATCTCTATGGACATGCCATGGTAAGTATAGAAACAACCTATCTATTCAGAAAATGCTTTTGGAGGAAGATGAGATTTGGGGAGCAATTCACGAATGCTAAGTATTGGGCTGGATGTATGATTCAGCACAAAGTTTGTAAGTCAAAAACTATGATTGTTTACTTCTGCAAATTAAACTGAGTTGTGAGAGGTGTATAATGTTTAGTACAAGAATGTAGTAAAAAAAGAAAAGAATGTAGTAGACTAGCCGGGCATGGTGGCTCACGCCTTTAATCCCAGCACTCGGGAGGCAAAGGCAGGCGGATTTCTGAGTTCAAGGCCAGCCTGGTCTATAAAGTGAGTTCCAGGACAGCCAGGGCTATACAGAGAAACCCTGTCTCGAAAAACAAAAAACAAAAACAAAAACAAAAAAAGAATGTAGTAGACTAAGAACTAAACCCAACTCCAGCAGCTATCATGTTAATGACTAGAGGTAATTTATATTCCATGTTTAAAAATGAGAATGTGATATTTAGGGTTGAAGAGATGGCTCAGCAGTTAAGAGCACTGACTGCTCTTACAGAGGTCCTGAGTTCAATTCCCAGCAACCACATGGTGGCTCACTACCATCTCGAAAGGGATCTGATGCCCTCTTCTAGTATGTCTGAAGACAGCTACAGTGCACTCACATACAGTAAGTAAGTAAGTAAGTAAGTAAGTAAGTAAGTAAGTAAGTAAATAAATCTGTGTGTGTGTGTGAAAGAGAGAGAGAGAGAGAGAGAGAGAGAGAGAGAGAGAGAGAGA
>NC_034592.1:26044708-26051139 GCF_900095145.1 Mus pahari
TGAAGACAGCTACAGTGCACTCACATACAGTAAGTAAGTAAGTAAGTAAGTAAGTAAGTAAGTAAGTAAGTAAATAAATCTGTGTGTGTGTGTGAGAGAGAGAGAGAGAGAGAGAGAGAGAGAGAGAGAGAGAGAGAGAATGAATATGAGAATGAGATATTTACTTATGCATTTATGGCATAGGTAGCTCTGGTTGGTCTGGAACTCTGTAAATCAAGCTGTCCTTGAACTTACAGACGTAGCATGCCTGTTTCCTGAATGCTAGGATTAAATCCATGAACAACCAAGCCCAGCTTTTTTCTAAACTGAATTTTTTTTCTTCCTTTCTCTTTTTCTTTAAAGGAAAGCAACAGAAAATATAGTAGTCACAATGCACTAAACGTAAATGTCTTGGCCATTATATTCAGTGTTAAGGAGCCAGTATATATCATCTGGTATACACTTCTGTTACAAGTGACAAATCAAGTCAAAGACAGGCCAGAGGCCTCTGGTCTCCTACAATGCTCCATTTTTCCTTTTTAAAGGCCTTTCAGGATTCATAATTAACGGTCCTTTTTGTCATCACTGGTTACAGTTGAAAAGAGAAATCTATAAATTTTTTTTAAAAAATATATCATATTGATCCATTTGTTTATCAGTCCAAAGGCATCTACTGGTTTTTTTTTTGTTTGTCTTTTTAAGATTTTATTTATATGAGTACACCGTGTCTTCAGACACACCAGAAGAGGGCACTGGATTCCATAACAGATGGATGTGAGCTACCATGCGGTTGCTGGGAATTGAACTCAGGACCTCTGGAAGAGCAGTCAGTACTCTTAACCACTGAGTCATCTCTCCAGCTCCACTTTTTTTTTCTTTTTAACCTGTGGTACAGAGCCTACCTACAATCACAGGCTGGAACTTGTAGAATGATTCAAAGTAAAATGAGAATCATTTACTATTTAGCCTAATTAAATTCCATTTTAACCACATTAAATGGGCCAAGTAGAACTTGCTATATAACTAGAAGGTATTTACCTGCAACAAAGTGTGACAGTAAGTTATCTAAATATAATTACTGTTAGAATTACATCACTAGTAAAATGTCATAGTTTGTGTAGCTTAAAAGCATTAAAAAATGCTTAATTACATTTATCCCACCACCATCCTTTGTGTGTGTGCTGGCACATGTATAGAGGTCAGAGGATAACTAGGTGGAGTCACCTCTCTCCTTCCACTATGTAGATTCCTAGGGATGGAATTCACATCATCAGGCTTGGCAGCAAGCACATCTACCCATTGAGTTATCTTGCCATCTGTCAAAAATCCTGATCATTTAAAAGTGAGTTCATTTAAGACCATGACTTCAGAAGAATTTCTTAAGAAGGTGTAATTAGTTTCAATTCACCAGTGACGACAAATCAGGAACACACAAAAAAACCCAAAACCCAAACAACAACAAAAAGTGAGTCAGATGTCTGAGTAGGTGGAGCTTGACTAAGTTTAGAGTACTGTTTCCTTTCTCAAGGCCAGTTCTAAAGTTCATAGGTCCTCCATGCTGTCCCTTTACTTCTAATAACCTCCACTGTCTTGGAACACAGAATGTTTCCTCTTCTACCTAAAACAATGTTATTTGTACAACATGGATAAATACTGTAATTATGCCATTTATTCATTTCAATTTAAAGAACAAAATCATACAAGCTTTAAGTTACTTGCAAGGGTTTTCCAAAATATGTCACTGGCACAAGGTAGGAATTAATAACCTCCAGTAGCTCAGATGTTTCCCCTTCAACACTGTAAATGCTCTGGGAACAACAAGCAAGAATCTTTGAAAAATAAACATTTTTCTATTCTTTCTTCTCTCCTTCCCTACCTCCTTTCTTTTCTTACTTTTTTTTTCTCCCAAGTCAGCATTTCTCAATGTAGCACTAGCTATCCTAGAACTCATTATGTAAGCTAGGCTGGCCTTGACTCATAGATACATCTGCCTTTGCCTCCAGAGTGCTAGGATTAAAGATGTGTACCACCACTGCCTGGCACAAATGAACATTTTAAATGCTAATTCTTTACAGGACAAAAGGAGAAAAGCATGTCTTCCAAGTTTTTCATATATATATCAAAATAACAGAATTTGAACATGATGGTTCCAGATCAAAATTACTATGAACACTATTAGATATGAATTCTATTTTACAATACAATACCTAGAATTAAAACTTAAGGTGCTGTTAGAGTCACTAATCTTCCAACACTTATCCATTCCAGTCCCCTTAATCAACTGCTTCTGAAAAGCAGCAGTGGCTGCCTGTGATAAGGGAAAAGAAAGTAGAGTCTGCGGTGAGACCGGTCCTCTGTATTGTGGCTCTACTGCTTGACGCTTCTGATATTTGGCCAAGTAATTAAATTGCTCAATGTCTCAGTTTTCCCCTATTAAATTGGGACCATCACCTCTTGCCTTTCCTGATCCTTATGTGGCATAAAGTAAATGGACTAGCATCAGTTCCTAGGACAGAATGCTCTTCAATGAACAGTGATGGGTGCTCTGTGGATATTATTAGGAATCAGCTTTAAATGTATTGTAATGAAGGTCTGTTGTATCTCCCTTACCTACAGAGAAAAATGAAGATTAATGACATAGTTGATAAAAAAATTATTCCTATCTCTAGTTTTTCTGCATTTTAATATTCATATTGAAATATGGCCATAATTGAAAATTATCTTTACGATAAAGTATTTGGATAAAGGGATCACAGTGATTAAATAGTAATGACTTTTTTCTTTTTACTCTACATATTAAATAATCTCTAAATCACTAAAAAGGAAAAAAACCATTGTAACAGTCTGTACTTAGGCAGAATAGCTTTAAAAGAAATGAAACTCCCCTGTAATCCCAGATTGTGTTTAAAAATAGAATGATAGGCCAGCTGTCAGATGCACACATTTTACACAGAATGGGGCCAAGAATCTTCTTCTGAAGCCCACTGTTGTTCCTACTGCACCCACCATCTCTAAATGGGAAACTCCATCCCACACAAGTCTAGCAGCTCCCCACCCCTCCCCACCATGATCTAACTTTGTTATCTCCTAGCTGGCTGCAAACTCACTAGTCCACCTACCTCTGCCTCCCAGTGCTGGAATTAGAGGCATGTGCCACAACACCTGGCTACTGAATGAGTTCAGACACGAGATTGGATATAGACAATTGTAAAACTGCCTGTGAGACCTCCCTAAACTTAAAACATGGTATTTCTAACTGACACATGATGGAAAGGCCATATGATAGAAAAATCTCTCTTTCAATGCAACTTTAGTTTTTTAAAATGTGTGTGTGTGGTGGCATAGGTGTATGCACGGGGAAGGGGGGGAGGGAGGGAGGGAGGGAGAGAGAGAGAGAGAAGAGAATATGCTCAAGTACATATGTGATCTCTTCTGATTGTTATTTAACTTGCCAGGTATGGTGGCACATACCTTTAACTGCAGCACATGAAAGATGGGTCTTCCAAGTGAGTTCTAGGCCAGCCAGTGCTAGCCAGTAAGACAAACAGAAGACCATTTCAGTATCTCTAACACTGATTTAGATATATGGGGCCAGTAAGGAAGTGTCCTATTGAGCACACACAACTGCATTCATTCAAATACTGAGTACCCACCACCAAGCAATTTGCACCTTTAGGAGCTAAGGACACAGTGATAAGCTAGAGAGGCGACAGAAAGACTATAAAAGTGTTCAGCCTCATTTCTATCCACTTAATACTGATAACTGAGAAAAGGCCTAATTTACTTCAATGTCTTTCAAAGTTAGCAGTTTCAAAGAAAAATAATTATATATGTTATGTGACCAGGAAGTTGTTGGGTGAGGCAATACTGTTAAAAGTAATATACCTGCCACTTTCAGTACCAATCTGCTTTTTTATTTCACCCTACCCAGAAATGTAGCATCAATAAACAGAAAATGATAGAGTAGAAATGTAAGAGTGCACAGTTTCAGGGCTGTCTACTCTACTAAGCCCTCTGTTAAAGAGGAGAGGCAAATTGAAGCAGAGATAGAACTGCTCAATTGTTTTGTTTCCCTACATCAAGAGCAAGGCTGCTCCAGTAGAAAGGAGTAGGGCTTTGGGGAGTCCTGGAAAACATGTGTTCTGGCAAACAGTGGTTAATGATCAGAGATTTGTGTGTCTTTTGTCTGGAAACTAAATAAATGGTCAAAGGTAGGGTAGAAACCCCGGATCAGGATTAAAAATTTCTATAACAGCAATCTGCAGCTCAAGTTCTGTTTATTCTAGAGAACTCTGACTAACACAGCGTCTAATCAGGTCTGTCTGTTTCCAGTATCTAATCTCTCATAAAAAGAACTCTAGCTCCCCTGATTCCAAAACTCCCAGGCTCCTTTCAACACAACACAGGTTGTTTAAGAATGATAGTTTGGCTGGGCAGTGGTGGCACATGCCTTTAATCCCAACACTTGGGAGGCAGAGGCAGGTGGATTTCTGAGTTTGAGGCCAGCCTGGTCTACAGAGTGAGTTCCAGGACAGCAAGAGCTACACAGCGAAACTCTGTCTTAAAACCAAACCAAACAGAGGTTAAGCCCCTAGAACGGAGCTGTAAGTGTACACATGCTCCAAAAGCAAGTAGGAAGTGCTAGAAGACTGGTAACAGTAAGTAAATTAAATGAGCACTTATAACAAGAGCACATAATAGCTAAATATTTGCTCATACTTATACATTTGTGACAGGTCAAATTTAAAATCCAACAATTCTTGAACCAATACTATTAGAGAAGGAAAAGTGTGTGTTGAAGAAGCAGAGCTAGGGCTGGAGAGATGGCTCTAGTGGTTAAGAGCACTGACTGCTCTCCCAAAGGTCCTGAGTTCAAATCCCAGCAACCACATGGTGGCTCATAACCATCCAGAATGAGATCTGACTCCCTTTTCTGGAGTGTCTGAAGACAGCTACAGTGTACTTACACGAGAGAGAGAGAGAGAGAGAGAGAGAGAGAGAGAGAGAGAGAGAGAGAGAGTTAGTTAGAGTTGTGAAGCACTCCAAGTATCCTGTGCCTTGTGCTAAGTACCTCATACACAAGCTTTGACTCACTCCCAGCAACCCTGGGAACTGGACAACATGTCAAGCATTTTATGGATGTGGTAGAAGCCTAAGCAAATCTGTTCCTTTGTTCAAAGTCTCAGAGATAAATTATCAGAATTAGTGATCAGTGTGGAAAGCAGAGGCCACTAGCCTCTATTCCCAGCAGCCATGTTCAAACTGAGTCCTGAAAACCAAGTAGGGTATGAATCACTTAGCATGAGGCATATGAGATTCTAGACCAAAGGCACAGTGCAAACTATCAAAGGATTGCACAGAAAAATTCTAGAGAATTCTTAAAAGGTACTGGTAGCTGGGTGTTGGTGATACACTTTAATTCCAGAACTCCAGAGGCAGAGGCAGGTGGATCCCAGAGTGGAGTCAACCCTGGTTTACAGAGTGAGTTCCAGGATGGCCAGGGCTACACAGAGAAACCCTGTCTCAAAAAGCAAACAAATGGGCTGGAGAGACAGCTCAGTGGGTAAGAGCACTGACTGCTCTTCCAAAGATCCTGAGTTCAAATCCCATCAACCACATGGTGGCTCACAACCATCCGTAATGAGATCTGTCGCCATCTTCTGGTACATCTGAAGACACCTACAATGCACTTAGATATAATAATAAATAAATCTTTTTAAAAAAAAAAGCAAACAAACAAAAAAGTGCTGGCAATATTATTGATACATGAAACATCTAATCTTTTTTATGTACTGTGTGCACACATGAATAAGTACATGTGTAAGCACACACTATGTAAGAGAAACTCTTGGGGGAAGAAGATACAAAAGAGGACTCATATAATAGAGGTGAGGAGATAAAGGAGAGAGAAAGTCGCTAAAATATATTTTATTTGGAAATAAAATACTTTTATATTTTATTTGACATGATATCTAATATTTCATATAATAACTTTAAAAAAAAACTAAAGAGAAAATTTTTGGAGGGCAGAGCAGAAGAAATCTAGGGTCTTCAGATATACTAATAATCACTCTGGCACTTAGCTACAGCCTTAGCGTGTTATTTTAAATAAAAATAGGATTGTTTTACTTTATGATTCCTGAAATCTCAGGTGGGTTATATTGTCATAGGATACTTAGGAATACACTTACTCAAAAATAATAAAATTTAGTTGGGTCTAGAGAAGTTGCAGGGGTAGATATATTAAAACATTGTATATACGTATGAAATTCTCCAAGAATCAAATTTTTCTTTTTCCTCTCTTTTGCCCTTTCTTTTCAGGGTTTCTCTGTATAGTTCTGGCTGTCCTGGAACTCACTTTGTAGACCAGGCTGGCCTCGAACTCCTGCCTCTGCTTCTTTTTTCTTTTTTTCCTCTCCTCTCCTCTCCTCTCCTCTCCTCTCCTCTCCTCT
>NC_034592.1:26051200-26052368 GCF_900095145.1 Mus pahari
CTCTCCTCTCCTCTCCTCTCCCCTCCTCTCCCTCTCTCTCCCCTCCCCTCCCCTCCCCTCTCCTCCTCTCCTCTCCTCTTCTCTTCTTCTTCTCTCTCTCTCTCTCTCTCTCTCTCTCTCTCTTTCTTTCTTTCTTTCTTTCTTTCTTTCTTTCTTTCTGTTGTTTGTTTGCTTTGTTTTTACCCAGATAGGGTTTTCTGCGTGTATTCCCGGCTGTCCTGAACTTACTTTACAGATCAGTCTGGCTTGACCTCAGACAGATCTGCCCACCTGTGCCACCTGAGTTCTGTGATTAAAGGTATCACCACACCACTGCCCAATTGATAAGCAATTTTTTTATTATTATTTTAAAAAAGGCAGTGAGGTTTAGAAACTTTGAAGTAATTTAGGGAAAGTATTTTGGGAAGGGGATCTTGAATCCAGGCTGGAAAGCCAAAGCAAAACTGTACTGAAAGACTGCAAGCAGACGTGTAAGCAGAGAAGCAGCAGGAGTCAAACAGAGAGAATAGACAATGAGATCAGAAGAAGCACACTGCTGACAGTCCTGTGAGTGTCCTGACCACCACTCAGGCTCTCAATAGACAAACCAATATTTGAACTTGGCTCCTATCACTTACTAGTTGCATGACTAAAATCCAGCTACTTAATTCTTAAAGACTCAGGTTTATCCTCTGAGTTTGAGGCCAACATGGTCTCATATCTACATAGAGTTCCAGGACAGAAAGGGCTACATAAAGAGACCCTGTCTCAACAAAACAAAACAAAACAATAAAACCAGTCAGAATTATTATCTATAATACTAGGGATATAAAACCCACCTAAATAGATATAATGAGAGTTAAATAAAGAGCAACACTATACAGTCTGACTCCCAAGAATCCTTTAAGCACTGTCAGAGAAAATTAACACAAAGCTGATCCAATGTATCTAAATACAGTGATTATGCTTCAGACATTAGATTGAATCAGATACCCCAAGTTCTAAAGTATTGGTATATTGGGCTAAACAACTATTTTTATGTGGTAAAGTTCCAAAGTATTGGTGTATTGGTTTAAATAATTAATAAAAATTCTCCAGATATTGTGAGTCAACTTTAGTTAAGAAATACAGTTTCGGGCTGGTGAGATGTATCAGCGGGTAAGAGCACCAACTACTCTTCCAAAGGTCC
>NC_034592.1:26052418-26103819 GCF_900095145.1 Mus pahari
AAAAAAAAAAAAAAAAAAAGAAATACAGTTTCTGGTATATAAAGTGATCAACAGAAGTAAGATTTGGAGGGGAAAAAACTGCCAGAGGGGAAGATAAGTGTTTGTTTAGTAATAGTGGAAGAAATTAAAAATAAAAAGGCAATGACCAAACTGACTAGATTTAGAAACTGTTAGAAAGGGAGGCAGCAGAATGACCACAGTTTAACTGTGATGCAGTGTGACTAGACCCACCAAAAGAATTAAGGAAGACAGGGTTGTGAAGGTTTGAAGGACCAGATGAACATGCAAATGAAAATACTTGTAAATTAGTAAGAATCCTATTGTGGTGGCACATGCCTTTAATCCCAGCAGTTGAAAGGCAGAGGCAGGCAGAGCTCTGAAATACAGGACAGCCAGACCTGCAGAGAAACCCCGTCTCAGAAAACAAACTAAACAAAACAATACTGGCCTAGAGCCAAAAAAAGGTTGGCAGAGGTCCCTACATCAACTACCAGAACCATTCCTTATGTCTCCTGAGGTCTTAAGAGTTTTATCCAGGGGGCTGGAGAGATGGCTCAGCAGTGGAGAGCACTGACTGTTCTTCCAGAGGTCCTGAGTTCAATTCCCAGCAACCACATGGTGACTCACAACCATCTGTAATGAGATGATACCCTCTTCTGGAGTGTCTGAAGACAGCTACAGTATACTCATATACATAAAATAAATAAATCTTTAAAAAAAAAAAGTTTTATCCAGCAACTCTAAAATGAATAGTAATTACATGCCTTAAGTGTAAAGCGCTAAAGAGTAAACGACATATTTGACAATGAATATAGGTTTGCTCTTTAAAACTAGAAAATGGCACTCTGTTTGTAAACAAAGATGATGAAAATTAAACATGAAAAGTTATATATGCTTTTATAATATAAATAAACACTGTAAACTTATATAAAATAGAGATACTTGTCTTCCACCCTTGTACTATACACCTATAAGCCAGATGTGTACTGATGGATCCTGTGGAATATTACATTACTGAGTTTTTAAATATGGGCCACACATTTTAGATATACTGGTGTTAAGAGGAAAAACCACATACAAATTAATAGGATATGCATACAAAGTCCAGGTAAATAATAATGAAGAAACCAGATCTGACTGTCCTTCCTCCTTTCCCACAGTACTTGAGACACAGCTTATATATAATATAGCCTTTGTCTCGGAACCTAGGCAGACAAGTCTGCATCCCTGCCCTCTGCGCCCACTGTACAATGTGAACCCTAAGTTATTCAAGCACTCGTCAGAGTGGACAAACTGGAAATAACCTCAGGCACCCACATTCAGGGATGGTATTTTAACTTCCTTTGTTGTTGTTGTTGCTTTTTATTTTAGGTGCATGTACATGTGTATATTGCTTGTGTGTTTGGTATCTGAGGTCAGAAGAGGGTGCTGAATTCTCCTGAACTGGAGTTACTGAGTTACAAGCTGCCCATGTATGTGGGTGCTGGGAACTAGAACCAGGTCCTCTGGAAGAGTCCTAAGTGCTCTTAAGCCATCTCTCCTCACTCTTAAAATCTCTTAACAAGATTCTGACCCAGTTTCTCCCTGAATCAATAGTCTCCAAATTCTAATATTCAGGAATTAAAATTATATCTGCACTTAAAGGTCCATACCATGTCATTATATATTTGCAAAACACACAGACTGCATGAGACACCAAGAACAAACCTTAATGTAAACTCTCTACATATGTGTGTATGCGTATACATGTGTTTACAATAGTAATGAGGCAAAGGATAAAAGACTAAATATTTTTATGAGCTGGACAGTGGTGACACACGCCTTTAATTCTAGCACTTGAGAGGCAGAGGCATGCAGATCTCTAAGTTTGAGGCCAGCCAGAGTGAGTTCCAGGACAGTCAGGACAGTCAGGCTACACACAGAGAAACCCTGTCTCAAAAAAAAACAAAAAGGAAAAGAAAAAAAAGAGTATTTTTATGATTATAATTTACATACACTACTTAGAACTAGAATGTTATTTGAAGACTGTCTTAGAATAGCTGTAAATATATATTGGTCTTGTTGGGGCAACTACTGAAAGAAGATTCTAAAAGTGATATAACAAGAAAGGAGTAAAATGTAAACAAAATGCTCAAATTACAAAAGGCAAAAACATATGGAATACAAAACAAAGATAACAAGAAATAGTAAAAAGTTAAGCTCTATTTAAAAAAAAAAATCACTTTGAATGTCAATGTAATCAACTGTTGCAATCCACACTTTGCCAGTGGCAAAAAATAAAACCTAACTCCATTTTATCAACAGTAAACCCACTTAAAAATAAACGGTGAAGAAATTAAGGAAATACTACATACTGTGCTAACACCACTTAAAAGAAAATAGAAGCAGCTATTACTTAAGAAAGAAGACTCCAGAGCAAAGTTAAGTCAATTCTCCAAGAAGACATCAATCCCTAATGTGTATGCATCCAACAAAAGGGTCAAAATACACGAGGCATCCTCTATTGTTTTTTAAACATATTGTTTGAGAATTTTATATGGTATACTTTTTATCATACTGTTTCCTGTCACTTGGTTGAAGGAAACAGGTTTTCCTTTGCCTATTGGCTGTGATGTGTAAAAAGCTTTTTTCCTATGGGTGCATGTATGCCCACTCTCCTACATTTGTGCTGGGATCTTGTCTGGTTTGAGCTTATGTTTGCCACTGCAGTCTCTGTGAATTTGTATATGTATCAGCCCTGGTGTGTCTGGAAAATGCTGATTCCTTAAAATCATTTACCATCTCTGGCTCTCAGAATATTTCTGCCCCTCTTTCACATAGATCCCTGAGCCAAGGGGGTGCCACTATTAAAATTGGAAAACTCAAATCTCTGTATCTAAATGAATACACTGAGCTGGCAGAAATTTGGCAATAGTATACCATATTCAATAGCACATATTATGTTGTCTGACATTATTTCTGAATGACTAACATAATAAGTTACATAAGCTCACATAGGGCATTCTGAACCATCAGACTTATGTAAACGAATTTGAAATGATGTATCACATAATATCTGCTGTCTGACCACAATTGGAATTAAACTAGAAATCAGCAAAAGACAACCTGAAAAAAAATCAAAATACTTAAAACATTAAAATAATATAATCTAAACTATGGATCAAGGAAGTTGTCCAGAGAAAGTCAAAAATAGTTTAAATGAGCCAAGCACGCAATGTGTATTCCTATTCCTGTGGTATAGCTGAGGCAGGCAGACCATTTGAGACTAAGAGCTCAAGACCAAATCAGGCAACATGATGAGATTCCCCACAATTAAGAAAAGAAAAATAACCTAAGTGAAAATGAAAGCCACCTCTGAGCAAAGTCTGTGAGGCACAATAAAAGCAGTACTTTGACTAATTGCAGTTTAAAAAAAAAGAAGAAGAAGAAGAAGAGCAAGAGGAGGAAGAAGGGAGAAGAAGAAGAGGATAAGGAAGAGTAGGAAGAAGAGAAGGAGGAGGAGGAGGAGGAGGAGGAGGAGGAGGAGGAGGAGAAGGAGATCCAGGAGGAGGAGGAGGAGGAGGAGGAGGAGGAGGAGGAGGAGAAGGAGATCCCATAAGCTTCCACTTGAGAAAATCAGAAAAAGAACTGAAGAGACAGCTCGGTCTATAATGTGTTTGCTGGGAATGGTGATGCACAATTGTAATCCCACCCAGGGGAGGCAGAAACAGGAAGACCCCTGGGGTTCAGCCTAGCCTGATTTGCAAGTCCCAAGTCCCAGTTAGAGACCTTATCTCAAAAAAGAAGGTGGAAAAAGATAGGAGGCTGAATCCTGGCCTCTGCATGGACACCATGGACACCTTCAGCATGTGCTAATGTACATGGAGGGAGGGAGGGAGGGAGGGAAGAGATAGGGAGAAAGAGAAGAAGTAATACAGTAGAAGAATAGAATAATAACGTGGGGTTGACGGTGGCTCAGATGGTTAAAACAACTACTGGCTGCTCTTGCCAAGAATCCAGGTTCAATTCCCAACACTCACAAGGTGGCTTACAAACATCTCAAACGCCAGTGCCAGGGGACCTGACACCCTCTCGACCTCCACAGGCACTGGGTACACAGACTTGTCAGCAGGTAAAACTCCAATACACATATTTTTTTCTCAAAAATTAAAAATAAGTAAAAATTAGGGCAAAGATAAATGAAATTAAGAGTAGGTAATAAAAAAATAACCAATAAAACAAAAGCTGATTCTTTGAGAAGGTCAATAAAAATCAATAAACCTTTAACAAAGTCAACTTAGACCATAAAGGAAAAAAAACTGTCACTATATTGCCCATGAACACAAGGCAAGGAAAATAAGACAGGCAGCAGGGTGAGGACCTGAATTTAGTTCCCAGAACCCAAGGCTCAGTGACTAGCCTGTTTGGAGTACTCAGTGAGAGACCAGAAAGTCAAACAGTGGCTGAGAAATAAACGAAATCAGAGACAGACCTTTTTGTCCATAAGCATGCACTAACAGAGGCACCCACACAAATACTTAAAAACACCTGCGTGTGCACACACACACTACTCATGTGGAAATGAAAAATGCAAAAGTCAGTCTGACCTAAGGCCTACAATTACCACTATCATCCCTAAGAAGTACTGATTGTGGTTTATTTACTGAACACACTGTGGTGGTTTGAATAAGAATGGCTCCCATAGGCTCTTATCCTTGAATGCTTAGTTACCAGGGAAAGAAACTGTTTTCAGAAGGATCAGGAGGTATGGCCTTGTTGGAGGAGGTGTGACACTGGGAGTGGGCTTTGGGATTTCAAAAGCCCTGCCAGGCCTAGTGTCTATGTTTCAACAGTAAGCCTGCCCCCATTCTGCCATGCCCCGAGCCATGATGATAGTAAGAGTTGGCCTTGGTCATGTTGCCTCTTCATAGTAACAAAGATAGGTATTAATTTGGTTTAAACAAACAAACAAACAAAAAGCTTGAGGGGAGGGATATTTAAGTGAGATTAATGGCTCTGTCTAATAAATCTTGAAGAGGTTGTTTCTTCACACCCCAGTCTCAGTGTGAGTGTGTGTGTGTGTGTGTATGTATGTATGTGTGTGTGTGTATATATATATATATATATATATATATATATATATATATATATATATATATATATATATATATATTGATGTTGATACAATGACAACACCGATGAATTTAGATTTACAATTTTTCATCTATAGGGATTAGTCCTTGCTGACTTCAACTGCCCAATCTACTTTGTCATCTTTACATTTTTTTTTTTAACCAATTGTAAACTATGGTTTATTTTAAAGGAAGGGGATAGGTGGGATGAGAGAAATCTTTATACTATACTTACATATTCACAAAGCACATTTTACCTTTAAAATACTTTTTCATCATAATATCTCTGCCAAACTATATCTACTTTGGACTTCTCTAGATTTACATTTCACTCATTTGTTTCAAACACAGAGAATAGGTGTTCTCTTCATTTCAAAAAAAAAAAAAATCAGAATGAAACCCTTCTGCTATCCCCAAGGGATACAGAGACTGCCATACAGGTCAGAGGGCAATAGGTGGGTCTCACCACATAACAGGCAGGACACTTCAACTCTCATTTACCCATGCAGGAAGTCACTGTCCAATATCAAACCATTATTCTACTGAAATCAGAGGCAATGACGAAGTTTGTCTCTTTCAAAAAGAAAATCAACTTTTGAACTTTGAACAGATGGAGCACCAAAAAGATTGCATCTGTCAAAGCAGTTCTGTGATTTCTTCCACACAACTGTCATAATTTAGTTACTTGATATAAAATAGGAAAATATACTCAATTTGTATTTAAAAGAAAGTTGAAAATATGGTGTCTCTGTTTTTTATATGTATGCTCTGCTCCTGACACATGTCACGTTAGCCTGTCACAAGCTGCTGAGCGTGCTGCTGTCCGCTCAGTTGTTAGTCACCTGGCTACATAAACTAAGTCTCAACTGCAAGTCATCTTTACATTTTATATTATCTACAGAATTATATTAACTGGAAATTAAGGTGGGAAATAAGTTATACCATTTATCTATATTAATACTAACACAGGTCTTATCTCTATATTAAGAAATGACTTGGCTGGAGAAATGGTGGTTAGAAGTTCATACGTTCTTGAAGTTTGGTTCCTAAGCACCCATGTTGAGCAGCTCCCAACTGCTAGCAAACTTTAGCTGTAGGGAGATCTCATGGCCCTGGCCTCTTCAGGTACCTACACTCACATGTACATACCCACACAAAGACATACATAGATAAAGGGCTGGAGAGATAGCGCAGCAGTTAAAAGCATTTATTGTTCTTACAGAGGACCTCAGTTTAGTTTCTAGAACCCACATGGTTTACCACCATTTGTAACTCTGATTGCTGGGGATATGATTTCCTTTTCTGCCCCCAGGCACCAGTCATATATGGGCTACAAAACATACAAACTTTCATATACATAAATTAAAAATAAATTGTTTCTTAAAAGTAAATTACCCTAAATCCTTACAGCTTTGGTTATGCAATCAAATGATTAGCATTGGGCTAATCTCTTCTTCTGAGAAAATAATCTTTTTCTGGCAGAGTGTAAGAGCTTATGGTCCAGTCTTCCAACCCAATTCTTTCCACATGATTTGAATATTCTCCCTAGTAGACATTGGCACCTAACTATATCTACCTCCCCCAGAAAGAAAGATGACCAGAAACTCTGGAGAGTCACTTTAGTTGAAGTTCAAATGAAAACGTTATATCCAAGTAATGGCAAAAGAGAAAAAAACAAAAAATCTGAGCTGATTAACAAATATGACCTTAACCAGGCTATAGCGGTCAAGGATGACTGAACTTCTCTGATCATCCAGATTCTACCTCAAGTACTGGATTACAGGCACATAGCACTGTGCAAAATTTATGAATGGTTGGGTACTGAACCTAGGGCTTCATGCATGCTAGGGCAAGCGACTATCAACTGAGGTACATCTTCAGCCCCAGATCCCCATTTTTTTTTTTTATTTTATTCAAAGCTAATTCATGAAGAGTGAAAAACAACCCCAAGTACCTGAATCTTAAACAGGTTAAAAAGACGCTGTCCCAAATACAAATACAAAAATACAATATAAAATACAAAACAGCTCCATTTTCTTCCACCCCACTGGTTTCCTATACAACATAGCATCTTGCTCCCAGGGCCTAGAAACAACCACCCTCTCTAAGAAGGTATAGAGTTTCTGTGCCAACCTCAGTACTACCTGGTTATGTGACTGCTCAGGATTCATTCCTCTAAATCCTAATTTTTTTTTTTTCTCTGCAAAATGAGAATACCCGAGGCTGGTGAGATGGTTCAGTGGGCAAGAGCACTGACTGCTCTTCCAAAGGTCCTGAGTTCACATCCCAGCAACCACATGGTGGCTCACAACCATCTGTAATGAGATTTGACGCCCGCTTCTGGTGTGTCAGAAGACAGCTACAGTGTACTTATGTATAATAATAAATAAATCTTTAAGAAAAAAGAGAATACCCTTTCCTCTCACAAATAGCTATGAAAATTAAAGCTTAAATGTGCCCAGCAAATGGAGGATAAGTCAACATTTGTCTGTTTAAGAACCTGGGTTCAATTCCAGGGAAAGGGTACATCCCACAGTACATGACTCATAATCAATAATCATAGACGATTCTCTCTCCGTTAACTCGCCATAGCTTTATGCTCCAATTTTCCTTTACATAAAACCAAATCAATCAGGCATAGTGATGCATTCCTTTGATTCCAGCACTGGGAGGCAAAGGCAGGCATTCTCTTGAGTTTGAGCCTAGCCTAACATACATTAGTGAGTTCCAGGATAGCCAGGGCTACGTGGACAGACCTGAAAACAAACAAACAAAACAGTAACAGGACTTGTTTGGAAATGCCCAAACTGAATCTAAGTTCTAGAAATATCCTTTCCCACATTTGAGCACTAACTCCAAGACATATTTCAAAAGTTCTCAAAAGATAGGTCTTAAGACAAGCCTTAAAGTAGCTCAAGACAAGGCTAAGTAATGAGATGTAAGTCCTTTGGGTACCTATGGGTTTGCCTCATAACTAGTAAGTACTATCAATTACATTCTACCCAAGATTATCAGATATTCCAAGTGGCAAAAAATTCTTTGAAAAGCACTGACACAACAAAGCTGAAGAAGAGAATTTCTACTCCTTCCAGTATACTTTATTTTTGAAAATTTACATTCTATGTAGTAATATCAAAGTTAACCTCAGGTTGTTACAGGTTAATGTCACTAGAAGAGCCATCTACTGTGGTAGAACAAATAAAAGCTACAGAACTAGTTTCTGGGTCAGGTCGCACAGTCACTAGACATTGACACTGGACAATACACTAAAGCTCTCAAAGCCTCATTTTCTCAACTGTATTGTTTTCAATAGTGGGCTGTGAAATCAACTCCATTGCCTGCAATTAACATTTTTCATTCAGAGAGAGAGAGAGAGAGAGAGAGAGAGAGAGAGAGAGAGAGAGAGAGAGAGAGAAAAGAAAAGATGGAAGAAAAGAAACATACTGGGTGATATTACATGATTTTTCATCTATATTTTTTAAAAGTTGTTCCTGGGGCTGGAGAGATGGTTCATTACTACTTACTGCTTTTACAGAGGGCCTGAGTTTGATTCCTAGCACCCACATCAAGGGGCTCAAAGCCACTTGTAATTCCTTTGGCTTCTGTGTACATCTGCATTGATGTTCATATAGCTGCATATACACACATGTGCATGCATACACAAACATATGCATAATCTGAAAGTAATTAAAATTCTTTTTAAATGAATGTAACAGATGCCAGTGACCTATTGGACTATAAGTTGTATGCTATTTTCTGTATCTGTTTTCCAAAATTTGGAAAAAGTAATGAACACTATATGTTAAGAGTTAAGACTCAAAATAGGTAAGCACATTATTATTTAATATTGGAGAAATTCTTCATAAATCAATGTTATCTTCCTTCCAAAGTAGTTTGTCTTTAACAAACATAATATACATGGAAGGCAACCCACATTATTTGTCATGGGCGTGTCCTTCTGATTGACACATAACGGTAAGGACTAATTAAAATCTAAAGTAAATTATAAATTAACAGACAGTCTGCCAAACTGCTCAGACAATAGTGATGTGTGCAAATGGCATAAGCTGTGTCTTGGACAAGTCCCCCTTATGTGAAAATGGTTATGAAATGAAGATACACCTTATGTCAGTATTGTTCTTAAAGAATTTCCACTCTGCTAAACTGGCTCCTGGAGTAAAAGTCCAGGCAAGGTTCAGAGCTTAAAGGACCTCAGGTAAAGGTGACATTAAGAGAGTCCAAAAGTAGCAAACAAGACAAGAACTGCATATACTCTGCATGGACAGAATAAAAAGGTATTTATGTACCTAATACTGATTTAATACTAATACTTATTAGATTGTATTAAATTCTTAGAGATAGGCATTCCTGAAGACAATAAAAACGGGTCCGTGTAGAAGAGATTTCTTATCTTAGAACCAAGGTTTTATAATGCAATTTTAAAAATTATTTAGCCTGTATGTATGTATGTGGACCACTTGTGTGTCAGATGCCTGAGAAGGCCAGAAGAGGGCATTAGATCCTTGGAACTAGAGTTATAGGTTGTTGTAAGCTACCACTTAGGTGCTGGGAATTGAAGGTGGTTCTTCCGGAAGCGTAACCTGTATTCTTAACCTTTGAGCCATTTATCCTCCAGCCCCTCATAATGCAACTTTATTACTTCAATTTAAGAAAAAAGTCAATTTAATTAAATAAAGTAATTGCCTTTTACTAAACAACATTACAATTGACAGTCCTTTATGGCAACCTGGTTTCCTAGTAGCTCAGAAAAACAGCTGATGAACCTGAAGGACCCTAGTTCAGATATATCATCTAAAGACTGACAGCTAAGGCTGTGCTGCAAGTTTAAAAGCTAGGTCACAGCTCGATGGAGTCCATGCTTCAATACTAAAATCAAAATCCCTTGTATGACTAAAGGGTGATCCCAAAAAGGAATAATAAGAGATTTAAAGCTACTTCCTCATGTGTTCAAACACTCTAAAATCTAAAAACTCACTTCTCTGCTGTTCATCCACTTTTTATTAAGTATAATTTAGATCTATAAAACTTCCCTCCCCCTCTCCTTCTTTCCTAGATACTATGCTACTATGTAGCTAAATTTGGCCTGTAACTCACAATCTTTTCTACTTCTGCCTCTCAAATGCTAGAATTACTACAGGGATACACCATTTCTGCTTCAAACACCACTTTTATAATTACCTTATCAAACTGCAAAATCAGGCCCATGGTCTGGAGAGGAAGCTGGTTAGGATCACAATAAATTTCCAAATCAAACAATTAGTTTAGTTACAGTACAATTCATCAACAATAGGCTGGCCTAGGACTGTGGCATCAGCTGCATTATTTTATTTTAGAAAGACTAGTTCCCCCTGACATGTATATAGTGTAAGCAACTACTCCGTGGGTCATGCCATCAAACAAAAGCAACACCTACAAAGTCTCTCTCAGTGACTAGAAGCAGCCAGACACTCAAACTGCCAGTCCTGAATTATGGCCTCTGAATGGTGAGGGCTTCACATTTCACCGATCAGGGCACAGCCCAATCAGAAGACAAACCCCTGCCCTGCCGGGGACCAGCAAATCCGCTTTCTTCCAGTGTGCACATGACTGAATGTGCTTCTGTCCATCATCTGGGTCATATATAGTTCAATGCGAGCTAAGCAGACAGGGCTGCAAGAAAATCTGGTGCGGTTCAATACCTTGTCTAGCCTGGGCTCCAGTATCTTTTTTTTTTTTTTTTTTTTTTTTAACTGACAAACTCATTTTTCTACTGGAACAGGATGCTGTGCTGGCTGAAGTTCCATTTCTACAGCAAGGATCCTATCTGGAAGCACAGAAGTTGTCCTCTAGCCACAGCAGCTCCAACTTTTTTGATTGTTGTTGCTGCTTTCTCCTATCACCCCCTTCCCCTTTTGACAAAGATCCAACTGTAGAAAGTCTTACGTAACAGTTCAGGACTACTTCGGTTCTTTTACCGGGTAAGCACTTTCATTTTTTTTTTTCCAGCTAAAAAACATTTTAAAATTGCATCTGTTGAGAGGCTTTGACTAAAACCTTTTAAGTAATTTGTGTAGTGAAATACTGTCACTGATTTTTTTTTTCGGCTCATTTCTGCACGTGCTCCTTTGTTCTCGGAACAGAAGCTTTATACGCTCCCCATAACGCAGCTGCAGAGTTATTAAGTCAGTTATTATAAGGAACACAAAGGTTGCTTTGCATTCTTTGCCTTTAGGTAATTAATTTTCTATTTGTTTTTCTTAAAACAATATTTAAATAAGGCAGAAATTAACAAAAGAATAAACTGTTAGAAAATTTAGCAAAGTTTGAAGTTTTTACCACCTTTTCTATCCGTAGTTTTGCATGGCCAAACACTTGTGCCGCCTGGGGCGTTGGGGGTAAAGGCAAGCATAGACAGAGAGGAACTAAGCCAGACATGGACAAAGGCATGAGCCAAAACCAGACAGTCCTGGCTGTTCGATAGGCCAGCAGCGGGTGAGACAGGTCAGCCAGCTGCGGAGGTGGGAGGGGGGAAAGGGGCATGGATGTGTGAGGTGCTCATGCGTGCAATCGTGACTAGATTCTGAAACTGCCAGCCATTTTCCAAGCTATGCTTTGTATAATCTAAAGGAATGTGTGTCCCCTGAAGCAGTCTTAGCAGAGCCACTGAAAGAAAGGAGTACAAGAGACACCAGCAGCACCCAGAATCAGAAAATACTGGGAACTTGAGTGGGCAAGAGGGAATGCAGAGTGTGTGGAAATTTTTTAGTGATCTGGAATGTGTTGAGTGACAGGAAGTGCCCCAAGCAACCCCCCCTCCACTCTTCTCAGTCTCGCCTGCTTTTGTCTAACTCTTGTAATCTACACACTACTGCTTACAAAGCTGTCTGAGTTTAAGACAAAAAGAAACATAAAAGGCTCTCTCTCCATTTCATAGTACCTGTGATAGAGGAGAAATGTAAATGCACGGTTCTTCAATCCTATCGAGATTTTCTTTTTCAGGTATATAGAAGTTACTTAAAATAACTGTTTATAGATAAATGAGAATCGTAAATTATAGTACCATTTAAACCTATAATTAAAAAAGATTAACCAATTCTGGTATAACTTAGGTGGGTTCCTAATTTGAAGGCAACTTGTTTTCTTTGGTTTGTATGTTACATGTGAAGCTCAATTTTCTTTGTATAGATGTGGGCTTTGGGGGAAATACTTAAGAAAGTACTTTTTAAAAAGGGCAGGGATGGTTTCCCTTTGTGGAGTGGAAAGCAGCTTAAAGGACGAGTTCCTTGAGAAGAGCAGCTGTCTCTTACTTTTGTTTATATGCAATCAAGTAACTTTATAATATAAAAAATGCTAAGAAGAAAACTTTTCAGACAATATAGCATTATTCTAAGTGAGAAAAAAAAATCTGGCATGTTTCCCAAAGTTCAGGAACACTAAAAAAAATAGTCAAATAATTTAACACCTAGCCCTACTTACAAATGGAGAATTAAGCATGTGTCAGATGCTTCTTTCTAACGTTTTTAGCTCCAACCGCAGAATGTTACTGGGCAGCCTAGGAGTTAATCTTCCCTAGCGTGGCTCTGAGCTCTCATGCCGAGCAGACGTTATTCACATGACGATTCGAAAAGTCCATTCATATATCTCACTACCTGGATTTGAATAGAAACCAGACAGCAATTCTTTAGTTCCAGCCACATTCGCCCCACTGGACAATAGTGATTTGTTAGCACAGAGTCGCAGGCTGGGGAACACAAAGCTCAGAGCTGCAGAAAGATGCAGAATTCAGAGAACAGGAAGTTACAGGCTCCACACACTCCTGGCAACTCTGAGATATGAAGAGAAAAAAAAAGGAAAGAAAGAGAAAAGGGCAACACGGAGATACGAGATGCCATGTTTAAGAGCTACTCTAGCATTTTAACCACCTCCAGTGCCACAAAAGCTGTATTGTTAAAGTACATAAAGTCACGAGTCCTGGGTGCTCCTTCCTCACTCCAGAGTACTTCATTCCAAGCCCTGCAACAGTCAGCAATACTAAAGCAGCCACAGTGAGCTGGTTGCTTGGTCTGCTCTGTAGAAAGGAGAGGAGCATTTTATAAATAAATGCCTACTAGCATAAGTAGAACATAATAAAGTTAGTATCCTTTCAAAGTTATTTCATAAAACCATTCAAACTTAAATTAAATGTACCAAAACTCTATAGAAATCATTTTTTTTCTCCAAGATAACATATAAGATTTACTATTGAATTTCAAACAAAGTTTTCTTAGAAGACACAGTTTAAAACTAGTCTAACACAGAAAACTTTTGTTTCAGGTTGTATTTGTCAAATAAAAATTTAAAATCAAAGTCCCATGTACTTAATTTTGGAAACAAAAGAAAAATCCTATTTTCTTTTCTAGATTAACAAATTATAATACTCTGTGTCTGTCATGAAATTTTAAAAAAATACTAATGTGATTTCTAAAAGGAACAGGGCAGATAATTCTCCAATCTCAATTAATAAGAAAAAAAAAAAAAGATATATGGTTCCTATTCAGAGCCTTGTGGTGAAATCTGCGTATCAACAGGTCATATTGGTACCCATTCCATCCAGTAGGAATAGGAGATCCTTGCAAAAAGTTTTATTTGTTTTTTGGTTGGTTGGTTTTGGTTCTGTGATCTACGAGGAAAACCAAGCAATAAATAGCATCATACCCAAGATCTCAAATAATCAAAAACTGCTTTGGACACATGAACTGTTCTGCTCAATTATATCTCATGATAATAAGGTTTTGAGTTGGACACATGCCAGGTTTTATATGGCTGCCAGTGATTAAGCTTCTTCAACTTCTATCACTGCTAGTCAAATGCCACATATCACATACTACCTCTATCTGTGCACTGTCCAATATTTTGATTTATATAAAAGAAAAGAAAATTTCAATTCTTCATCCCTACTAGCCTTATTTCAACCCTTCCACAGGCGCATTTAGCTACTGGTTATTATGCTAGATGACCCACATAGAAGGTACTTCTATCACCACTGGTCACTGTACAAAGGTGATGTAAGACAGTCTCATGCCATACACATTATCTTCAACTACACATGCAGTTGGACACATGCACAAAAGCTTTAGGTAAAAGAACAATAGGATGCATAACAAAACAGTAAAAGAACATTTTCTACATAGCTTTAAAAAAAAAAAACAGAGCTGGAGAGATGGCGCAGCAGTTAAGAGCACTGGCTGCTCTTCCAGAGATCCTGAGTTCAAATCCTGGCAACCACATGGTGGCTCACAAGCATCTGTAATGAGATCTGATGCCCTCTTCTGGTGTGTCTGAAAACAGCTACAGTGTACTTATAATCAATCAATCAATCAATCTTTAAAAAAAAAAAATCTTGGCAGACGGTCCAGATCCATTTTCTTTACTTGGTTTACAGTGAAAACTACAATTATGAAAAATATAAAGAGAATAGTGGCAGAAGGGAATAGTGGTCAAAATCAAATGAGCCACAGAAGTTCTTTCCAAATATTTGAGATAATTTAATAGTTTTCTTCCATTACCATTGTTTTGGATTAAGCATAGGGTAACAGAGCACTGGTTGTTGGGTCAGTCGGACCTGGGTGACTTTACTAACATTCACTTTCATAGATAGTTGCTACAAGGCAAATTAATTCACTGCTCTCAAACTTACTGGCAAAACAAGTAAATAGTCATGGAACAGGAAATACAAAAAAGTCCACAATAAAGCATCTAATAATATGCCAAACACAAAAGGGACAGCAGTTATTTACTACATTTTCCCTTTAAATCTTTACAATGTAACTCCTTCTAAACAGATATTATTCAGAACATGAAGTGAGTCTTTAAAAGCAATTACCCTAAAATACTAATGTTGGCCATGTGAGCTAAGTAAGATGAAAACATATGGGTGCAGGTGACATTTGTGATTTTTAAGTCTCAAAATAGTCTTGCGGGGTGGCATTAATATTTTTGTTTTATTAATGCAGACTGTGTGGCAGAAGAGGAAGTGACTTATTTTAGGAAAATCTCAGATCATTTTTCAAATAACCAGCACAATCTCTATGTGTTCAGAGCTTTGAATTTACAGATTGTAGGTATTAAATGAAGGCCAGAAGACTGAAAAGCTTGCTCAGTCATAAAAAGCTTACTATGCAAGCACAAGGACTTGAGTCCCGAACCCCAGGGATATGTACACAGTGACAGGAAGCCCCTTGTGCTAGTCGCCCAACCCCGCCTAGGCAAATTAGTGAGTTCCAGGTTCAGGAAGTCATCTTATCATAGAAACCAGGTGGAAAGTGAATAAAGAAGGTATGGGTTGTCAACCTCTGACCTCTGCACACATGTACATGTGTGCCCACTTATATAAATACTCTGTAGCCAAAAGAAGACTAATTTGTCAAGAAATGTCAACAATCATGCAAATACTGGGAACCTGACACCTGTTCAAGAATAAAGGAAACTCTATTGTATTAGATTTACTTATTATTTTTCAGAGAGTCTGAGCCTTAGTACATATAAATATCAGCGGATAACTTGTAAGGAGTCAGTTCTCCCATCTACCATGAAGGTTTGAGAACTGAACTCAGGTTGTTAGTGGTAAATATCCTTATCCAATGAGCCATCTCATTCTACTAGAAAGGGCTATTGTGAAGACTGAATGCAATGAGCAGTACCTCCTCTCAAGGCTTTGGTGATAAACAATAAGAAAAACAGAACAGCATGCCAAGTGACTTCTACTTTGACCACAAATTTTAACCCCAAATCTATCAAGAAAATTATTTGATGAGATTCTTAGACTGTGATACCTTTTCTCAACCAACCAATACCAAACCTCCTTAGTGCAAGAAATATATATCAGGGTTGGGAGACATGTCAGAATTCTGGCTCTCCCACTTATATACAATGGGTATTGAACGAGTTCCTTTCCCCTCAATCACAGAGTCTGCATCAATAAAACAGAAATACTGTCACCTGCAAGACTGCTTTAAGATTCAAGAATCACAAATATGAAGCACCTAAAACTGGTTCTGGCACATGGAAAACAAATCCTCCCCTAACTTCTAAAGGCTTTAAGGCCAGATCAATATCTGACACCTTTCCTGGGTACAGAGAATGAAAACAGAAGTATTCCACACTGCTCATAGCACCTAGTATTCTCTGTTTAAAGTTAAATGCACGAATGTAAGAACAGTCAACATTGCACAGGTATTTAAAATCTTAGAGAAAAAGACTAGATGACGTAACTGAATTAATACACAAAGCTTATTTGAAAAACGAGATAGGATGTCAAATTTTAAATATATACACATATATCGTTAATGTATGAGTGATTTTGTCTGCATGTATGTATATGCACATGTGTGCAGTGCCTGCAGAAGAATTTGTTAGATTTCCTAGAACTGGAGTTAAAGACAGTTGTAAGATACCATTGGGTATCAGGCTGCAATAATGTAATGCAATGTTATTGTTGAAACAAGTATAGTACTATTATTAGATCTAAGTAGATCTAATAATAAATAGATCTTTTTCCCCAAACAATATCTCACTATGAATTGGGGCTGGCCTGGAGTTTTCTATATAACCCAAGCTAGACTTAAATGTATAACATTACTGCCTGCTTCCAGAATACCAGAACAAAGAATCTTTTCCTTTAACAGATACCGTTTTCTAAAGACTCTTATAGAACATATTTCTATGGACTCTTCTTGGTAATTATAATAAATATATGTCCTAAAGTATATACAGCCATTGGTTTAAAAAAAACAAAAATAACTAAAGTCGCCAACTGCATGCATGGAAAAGAAATTTCTGTCTTTTAAAAATCAAAGCTATATACAAAGAATTCCTAGGCAAAGTATTTCCCAACTGCATCTTTGGATACATGTCAAGTTGAAAACAACTCAGCAGCAGTAAGAAGTAACAGGTGTCCTTGACTAATGCTGAGTGACCAGCAAAGGGCAGGTCTGCAACATGAACCTTTCAGAACATGCACAGCAGTCGATTTTCTAAAGCAAACAAAATGGTAAGAGAGATAACATGGTGAAGTAGGCTATCTTAAAAGGTTGTTTTTCTAACAGAAATAGGCAAATCTATATGTACTATATTCCCTTAGCTCTTCACTAACTCCCTGAAAATAACCAGAGCAAAGGATTCTGGATCCTCATTAACATTATGAATCTAACTAATACTAAGTAATATGCATCATATACAGTGTTAAACTTAGACTAAATAGTGGGCTGGATGTGGTGTCGCATTTATCATAGTGCTTAGGAAGCAGAGGCAGCCTCTTAAGTTCCAGACAATTCAAAGTACGAACAATGGCAATGATAAAAGACTAAATAGTGCAGAAAATTTAAAAATTAAAACAAATATCACCTGCCTTCACGGAGCAAATCAGCTATAAACCTGGATAATCAAAAGATAGAATTTATATCATTCAAAAATGGTAGGGAGTTGAGCTTAGAAACTTTAAGAACAGGTCCAGTGATTTGGAGGCACTGTTTTTGCCATGTGTTGGATTTAAAAAAATTCATAAAATAATGAAATATATATTCTTAGCTGCAACTGATTCAAGCAAAAATTAAGCTAAACTATAGTATCTCATTAGACTCATTAAGCTATTAAAGAAATGAAATAATTTGATGAAATACCTATAGGCTGGCTTTACAATGAACATTAATCAGATCTGTGGTAAATTACTATCTCGTACAAAGTCTACATATATATAAAACCTTTGATGAACATTTAAAGATAAGAAAATTTTTGAACAGGATGAAATATAAGTGATCTAGGGAGGCAGGGAGAGATGCTCTGGTAGGATTCTATGATATCCTAGAATATCAAATGTGACGTGTATTTCCTTGTCACCCCCATTCTGCTTTCCCAAAGACCATGTTCCTACATTAACTATTTCCTTTAATGACACTCAATAAGATCATCATGACTGTACTGCTGGCTAGCATTCAACCCACAACTAAGATGCCTCTTGGTTATCAATAGAATGTAAGATTCAGCTACAACTGTAAGGTAGTTAGAATCATTGCTGGGTTACTGTGAAGGCTTGGGGTATAAACCAGAATCACTTATGCCTACAAAGTATGGACCAATTATTAATCCTTCTTTCAACTGGAATTTACTCTGTCATCACAGGAATACACAATAAAGCTGCTGCTAATCATGACGAAAACAGTACAATATTATCTCAACAGAACCTGGTACTCCTAAGAGAAACACTTATAATCCACAGAACTCACATCCCAGCTACCTGCTGCTATAGGTTTGTCTCACTGATAAAGACTAATTATCAGCAGGAACTGCAAGTATCTAGACTTGGGCAGTTGGGGCAGAAGGCTAGTGAAACCAGCCTAGACTATGCAGGCTATCACACACATACAAAGATCCAATTATGTGGATCTTGCTTTTGTTTTGTTTTCTTCAAGAGGTGAAACAATCTGGCAAATATACTGAAAGAAACTTAGTTACCTTAAAAATGATGGCAGAGGCTGGACGTGGTGGCTCACGCCTTTAATCCCAGCACTTGGGAGGCAGAGGCAGGCGGATTTCTGAGTTCGAAGCCAGACTGGTCTACAAAGTGAGTTCCAGGACAGCCAGGGCTACACAGAGAAACCCTGTCTCAAAGGAAAAAAAAAAAAAAAAAAAAATGATGGCAGAGGCACAGGATACAGAGCAGAATTTCTCTATCTCCTCTTTTTGTTTTTGAAACAAGTTCTTACTATATAGTTCTGACTGGCCTGGGGCTTGATATGTTATGTAGACCAGGTTTGCCTCAAACTTACAGAGGCCCACTTGCCTCTGCTTCCTAGAGCTGGGTTAAAGGTGTGTGCCACCACACCCTGCCCCAGAAAAAAAAAAAATCTTCAAAAGAGCTTGCCTTAGTATCCTCTTAAATTATTCAACCTAGACAGGCATGGTGGTTTGACGCCAGCCTGACCTACAGATTGAGTTCTAGGACTGTTAAACAGAGAAACCCTATCTTGAAAACCCTTTAAAAAAAAAAAATTCAACCTTTTCCTCATTTAACTGTTAAAATACTATATCCCTGCCAACAGCTAAAAAGAGATTGTATTAATGATATTTATACATAATTTTTAAAATCAAAATTTCTTGAGGAAACAGTAATTCAACACAACCTAGTTAAATAAAATAGGTTTCATTCACATGGCCTTTTAACAATGTATCATGTTTATACAAGTACCTACTATACACAAGAGAAACAAAATGTTAAGGGGGGGGAGATATCCTTTAGTGGGCTGAAGAGATGGCTCAGCAGTTAAGAGCACTGCTCTTTCAGAGGTCCTAAGTTCAATTCCCAGGAACCACATGGTGACTCACAACCATCTGTACTGCGATCTGACGCCCTCTTCTGGCATACAGGTGTATATGCAGATAGAGCACCTGTATTAAATTAAAAAACTCCTTTAAAAAAAGAATAAAATTAGCTTCATATTTTCTTTCTTTTTCGTGATTTTCTTTCCTATATCCTGCTTATGCCTTTTGAGACTGACTTCTTGTCAGAACAGGTTTCAGCTTTACTGCAAATGCTGGATTCCATGTACTACAGGAAAGAGGAATCACCACAGTGTCCACAGGCTCCATACACAGAGGCTGGCCAGCTCAGTGGGAAGTAGGGTCCTCTTCAAGAGTTAGACTGGCTTGAGGACTCTGATATCTGCATCTGTTTAGCCCCCGCAAGTAGTAAAGGCCACCATGTGTCCAGCAGAGTATGGTGCTCTTGTACACATTCTACTTAATAACCACAGTCACTCAGAAAGACACCGCTACCAGCCAATCTTATTGATGAAGATTCCAAGGTTCTGAAAGAAATGACTCATCTGCTATTATCCAAATTCAAACATCGATATCTAGCTCTGGAACTATTCATTTCACAATACACTATGTCTTTCTATGGCTTAGAAGAACAACCTATCAGCCCACTTCCTTTTGTTCCTGCTAAAGACCAGATATATGAAACTGTATAAGACATTTCCACATATGATGAAAATAGATATATAGATGTCAGCAAGTATACTGTTTAAATTATGCATGGAACTTTCAAAAATAATCAGATATTACTTATTGATTGATTAGGCTTCAAGTCTTGGAAAAGAACTATATAATCTCTTTTAAAATTTATCAAAGTGGGGGGCTGGAGAGATAACTCATCGGTTAAGAGTACCAAGTGCTCTTCCAGGGGTCCTGAGTTCAACATCCAGCAACAACATGGTGGCTCATAGCCATCTATAATGGGATTGGATGCTTTTTTCTGGTGTGTCTAAAGAAAGCAACAATGTATTCACATATTTAAAATAAACAATTTTTTTAAAAAATTATCAAAGCATAAGCAATAGTCTAATTTAAAGAACTATAGCAGGATGTGGTGGCCCACACCTTTAATCCCAGCACTTGAGAGGCAGAGGCAGGCGAATTTCTGAGTTCGAGGCCAGCCTGGTCTACAGAGTGAGTTCCAGGACAGCTAGGGCTATACAGAGAAACCCTGTCTCAAAAAAACCAAAAAAAAAGAACTGTATTCAGTACTTTCTGAAATAGCGAAAAGTATTCCATCCTGTTAATACAGTTAGAATATTTTATTATTATTTAAATTTTATAATATCTTTAACAGTAACACTGATGTGAGTACAAAAGCCATTTGTAATCAGAAAAGCAAAAATCATTAGCACATTTACTTGTTTATTTATTTATTGGTTTTTTTGAGACAGAGTTTCTCTGTGTAGTCCTGTAAGATATACTCTGTAGACCAGGCTGGCTTTGAACTCAAAACTTGGCCAGCTCTGCCTCCAGAGTAATGGATTTAAAGTGTGGAACACCACACCCAGCATCATTAAGGTAATGTTAAAGGCCCTTTTTCTACCTTAAAATACAACCTAAAAATTTATAGTTAATTTTGTAAACACGATACTTAATAAATAACATCCTTAATTTGAGGCCAACAGCAAATTGTAAAGAAAAGAAGCTAAGGTAAAACTAAATCAAAGCTTTATTATTAAATTTTAACCAAAGATTACTAAATATCAGTTATCTCAGTCACACCAAAAAAAAAAAAAAAAAATCAGAAAATACTGTTACCCATATAGCTACATGAGTCTTCTAATGACACAGTGTCTATCATATGACCAATACAATGTTCAATTATTATTTGTCTTCTTCTCCTTTGGCTGTCCTTTAAAATTTTTAATTTTATGAGTGTTTGGACGGCATGTACATCTGTGTATAACATTCAGGCCTGGTAGTGGAGCTCAGAAGAACATGCCAAATCTGCAAGTACTACAGTTACAGACAGTTGTGAGCTGCCATCATGTGGGAGCTGGGATTTGAACTGGGGTCCTCTGTGAAAGCGGCCTGTACTCTTTACTGAACCATCTCTCTTCTTTTTCGGGTTTAAGTAGAATTCCAAGTTTACTAGTGAATAGACAGGAACAAGGACTACACTGGTCATCATTTATGGCTAGAAGGCAAATGACCTGTTCAAATGTCTTCTGGAAGTCATTTCATTTAGGTACTTGTTTATTGAACTTTCATCATAGTATAATTTATTCAAACAAAGAGTCACTGAGGCTAGGCAGTGGAGGTACAGTCTATCAACACTCAGGAGATAAAAGGAAGATTAACACAAGTTTGGGGTCATCTTGAGCTGCAAATGTATAAACTCTGACTTTAAAATATTTTAAAAGTCACCGAATGCCTACTCTGTAGCATGCTAAGGACAGTAATGCCTTCAAAATCCCCACAAAGAGTTCTCAGTCTAGTTTAAGAGACAAACGTGATTACGGACACTGCCAAGAAACGTCTAGGATGTGGGAGGCACAAACTAAAACACTTCATCTTCTATTCAAAGACAACTTTGAAGACAGGATGCCTACAATGAGTTTGAAAGGCAAGTAGACTTTGCAGAAGAAAGGAGAGATTCTCAGACACTAACAATATGAATGAAAGCACTTACATGACAGATTAAATTGTGAATTAAGAAATCAAACTCAGAGCCGGGTGTGGTGGCGCATGCCTTTAATCCCAGCACTCGGGAGGCAGAGGCAGGCGGATTTCTGAGTTTGAGGCCAGCCTGGTCTACAGAGTGAGTTCCAGGACAGCCAGGACTATACAGAGAAACCCTGTCTCGAAAAACCAAAAAAAAAAAAAAAAAAAAAAAAAAAAAAAAAAAAAAAAATTTAAAAAAAAAAAAAAAAAAAAAAAAAAAAAAAAAAAAATCAAACTCAGGCTTTGCTTAAGTTCAAAGAAAAGAGGTTGAAAGGGCCTGTTGGGGTCAAGCTATGAAAAACCCCAGCCTCAATGCAGTATTTCACTAAGCGTGTACTGACAGACTGACTTCAGGGGCTGCAGAGATGGCCAAGGAATCAAGAGCACATATTACTTTTACAAAGGACCTGAGTTCAGTTACCAACACATCCATATCAAGTGGCTCACAAATGTCAGTAACTCAACTCCAGGGGATCTGATGTTCTCTTCTGGACTCCATAGGCACCTGCACATACATAGACATAATTAAAATTTTTAAATAATTTTTTGAAAAGTGAATTTAATTTCATTTTAGAGTTCATTATACAGCCAGACATGGTGGTGCATGCCTTTAATCTCAGCACTCAGTAGGCAGACAAATCTGTGTTCAAGGTTGGCCTGATCTATAGAGTTAGTTCCATGACAGCCAGGGCTACATGGAGAAATCCTGCCTTAAAACAAAACAAAACGGATGAAATGGAAAGTTAGTTTGTGGTATGAACAAGAAAAGTAAGGAGGAAGGAAGAAAGGGAGGCATTTTGTTCTAACTAATCTCTGTAAAATGCCTTTGCCTTGCTCCTAGTTATAAAATGAATATATCTACATGGGATCTGATTTACAGGATACCATAAAATTTAATATGGTCTCAAATATCTACCCTATTACTCATCATGCTACTTAACATCTCCTCAACACAGCCATTCTTTCTTTAAATAAACAGAACATTTAAAATATCAAAAATAACTCGAAATATGACTTAGAAAAAAAGTATAACCTTGGGCTAGGGTAGCTTCGTGGTGAAATGCTTATCTTGTGTGCCCAGGGCCCCAAGTTCCTATACCAGACAACCACCAAAAGAAAAAAAATTTAAAAAGCAAACAAACAAACAAACAAAAAAACAAGTAGGATATGTATGTACTTGTGTGAAACTCTACTAAGTCTCTCTCTTATAAACATACTGTTCTCCTGACACCAGTCCAGAGACTAGTTTAGCAAGCCCTTGACCCCAACACTTTAGCTCAAACCTTTTAACCAAGTTGCTGCCTGGCTTTAATTAAAAAAAAAAAAAAAAAAAAAAGATGCTTTACTCATGTCAAAATACAGTATATATATACACTACGAATGTATAGATCACAATGCATTGCTGTGCAAAATGAACAATGTGGAAAGTCAGCATCTAAATCCAGATACAGACCGTTACTGACAGCTCAGAATATTTCTAACAACCTGTGGTCTCCCAGTCATTTTATTCCTCCTGTAAATGTAGTCAACTACCACTACCACCTAGTATTAACTTGGTTTATTTTTGAACTTAATGTCTGTATGCTAACTGATACAAGTGTGTCATGATACATATATTGTATGTACTTTTTTAAAAAAAGACGTATGTTATGCATACACTGTCGTTCTCTTTATGTACACCAGAAGAGGGCATAAGATCCCATCACAGATGGTTGTGAGCCACCATGTGGTTGCTGGGAATTGAACTCAGGACTTCTGGAAAAGCAGTCAATGCTCTTAATCACTGAGCCATCTCTCCAGCCCCTATGTACTTTCTAGATCTGCTTTACATGTGTACAAATTCGAAAAAAGGAGGCCTGCATGCCACAGCCAGAAAGTAACCATTATTTCCCACACTCACCTTATAAGAGCTTGACAAACCAAACAGCTACAACTACATGTACATGCTCAGATCTCTCTTAGATAAAGAAAACATTATTTAGACTAGAATGATCAATTCTGGAAGCTTATGTCTTAGAAATGCCTTCCTGTATTATACTCGTTTTTACAGTTGTGACACTGCACAAATCGTCAACCCTGGGCAAATCAGAACAGGTGGATAAAGAGGCAAAATGCAAGCAAATTTGCATATTTAGGAATTAACAAGAAATCCCATACTTGTTCTTAAGGGGTCTGTAGACTGGCTACTGTTAGCTGATTTACAAAGTAAACAAAATACTAAACTATATGAGCAAATACACTTAGTAGGCTATAATTATCTGCTTCAGAAGCAATGTTTCACCCAGATGGTAGCTTCTTTGGGGGAAAAAAAATCTTAATTCATTGCCAGTATCTATCTATCTATCTATCTATCTATCTATCTATCTATCTATCTATCTACCTATAATATGTATGTATGTATGTATTGTATTTATTTATCTTCTGTATGTGAGTACACTGTTGCTGTCTTCAAACACACCAGGAGAGGGCATTGGACTCCATTACAGATGGTTGTGAGCCACCATGTGGTTGCTGGGAATTGAACTTGGGGCCTCTGGAAGAATAGTCAGTGCTCTTAACTGCTGAGCCATCTCTCCAACCCACATTTCCAGTATTTATAATGCAGTGTAGTCCTCACTATGGGTATGTAGTAAGTGCTGTGTTTAGTTTGGGAGCATTTTCCCTATGTGCAAGGTACCGTTAGGTGCCAGAGACCCCATAATGGCTAACTTATGTTGAAATAAAATGAACAGGTTCTGTTTAAAATGTAACCAGCCAGGCATGGTTAAGAGGCTGTAGCTGCCTGTTCCCATCAGAGATTTCCCAGTAGCTGCATCTCCCCTTGGTGTGCCCATCACTCTGTCTCTTAAATGATACCATGCTCTCATGGAGCTCCAGCATGTAACTTTTGTCTGTTCAGCAAAAGGAGCACACTCCACAATCTTCTGGTCATAAAAACGTGGTTAGCAAGAGAGTAAGTCTGCACTTCAAAAGTTGGAATCTGCAATTCTGAGTATCAGGAACAAGACTCAATCAAAAACATCTGACTTTGTTTACCTAGCTTCAGTCTTTCTCCAATGGAAGCTGGAAAATTGATGTTTCTGCCCGTATGTAAATATGTGATTCCATACTCAAAAACTACTCTGGAGAAGTCTATGACTGAGCAAATGGATGGGATATAGCACATGGAATACCTAAATATACCCATGCAAAGGGCAGAATACACAGGGAAAGTACAATTATACAAGGTATGAACTACTGCCCTGAGTTACTAGTCTGAAGAATTTACCCAGAATAGTAAGAATTTGGAATAATCAGATGAAATATTAGGGAGCACATCAGAGCAAACTAGCACCATTACTTTGGAAAGCAACATATTTATGACCCTTTGTTTTCCTTATTGCAGTGAAATAAAGCTGTGATAATGTGGTAATATGGAGAGACACCAAGCTGTGGACTCTTACGGACTTCAGCCAGCACTGAAATGCAACACTGTGGGTTTTGGCAGCTGCGTTATGTACTCTGAAATTCTTATATCATTACTCTGGTAAGAAGGACCTATCACCAAGTCAGTTTGGGTTCTGATGTGGTTTAAAAGAAAGAATTTTTAAAAACTAAATGAATACTCATTACATGCTACAGGAAATATTTCACTCCAGGTTCTTTTTAAAGGACAGAGCAGTATTTCCAAGTTACTAAAGAAATAACTTTTGTAGTACAGCATGCCTGTAATTTTAGCACTCAGGATTATAAACTAGAGGCCAGACAGAGCTAATATGGGGAAACCCAATCACAAAATTAAATGAGTGACTAGACTGCCTCTAAGGAGTTTAAGTGACCCTTTAAAGAATTCTGGAAGACCGTGAGTGCCTAGCAAGGCGCCTAGGCCTGTGATAGAAACTGGATGTTTGCAGACCCGAGGAAGACTGAAGCTTCCACCCACTCCCTTTGTAATGCTTTGGTCTAGGGCTCTTTTGCCTTTGTGTGCCCGTGAGTAAGTCTAACACTTGGAAGAGCTATATATACGAGCCTTACAGACTAACCCCTAAATGTGTGGCTTTGAAGAAAGACAGTGATCTTGATTTGCTGACTGATCTACTGACTTCAACTGCCACAATGAAACTAGCCTGGGAGAAGCCAGAATTTACTATTTTTTAAAAAGTCACTGTTTGACAAAAGATTCTCTTGAAAAACAAAAAAATTAAGCCAGAGATAAAGCTTTGGTAGAGAGTATGTGCTCCAATACCATATATATATATATATATATATATATATATATATATGTATACACACACACACACACACACACACACACACACATATATATATATAAACTAGGTATGGTGGTACAGAGTTGTAATTCCAGCACTCAGGAGGATGGCAAATTCAAGACTATCCTGAAATCCACAAGACCATGCCTCAGAAAACAAAAATAAACAAAACAACAAAAGTCTCAATACAGTGATTATTTAATTGTAAAAATAGTCAATTATAAAGAATGACAATCACCTTGATATTTCTACTCTTAACACCGAGGTACCTTCTAGAGATGTTGAGGAACCCTCTTACTTCAGTCACAAGCCCAGAAACAAGTTACTTGACCTAAGATCTGTCATCCCACAAAACAGTTTTCACATGAATACATGGGAAGTACTTATGAGAGAACCCTTAAAATAGGTGTTAATCAGAGCTTCATGGTGCTAAATGATCTGACTTTACTCATGCAGAATTGAACTTACATATAAATTAGCTAAAAGATCCAAGACTGGGGACTGACTGAGGCTGTAACTCAGTGGTCCAGAGCTTCCCTTTGCAAGTGTGAAACTCTGTTCAATGTCAGGTTGGGGTTTTTGTTGTTGTTGCTATTTTATGGGTTGGTGGGATCAACACTGGATCTGTTAACTTCCAACATTTTAGTAACTGCTATCGAGAGAGTGAGATGGCTGGCTAGATGACTTAGCAGGTAAAGGTGCTTGCTGCCAAGCCTAACAATTTGAGTTCAAGCTCTGGAAACTACATGATGGAAGAATAAACCCCTATAGATTGTCACTGGATCTCTATCCAGGTCTCATGAATAATATATCTTGATCTTTCTGTGTGCCAGATTTCTTAAAAAGTTATTTTAAAATATTTCAAATTTCATAAAAATATGGTAACTATACAGTAACTACCATGCATAGTCAAGAACTGTATTTTCCTTTGGTATAATTACTACCTTTTTTTTGTTTGTTTGTTTTTTGTTTTTGTTTTTCGAGACAGGGTTTCTCTGTATAGCCCCGGCTCTCCTGGAGTTCACTTTGTAGACCAAGCTGGCCTTGAACTCAGAAATCCGCCTGCCTCTGCCGCCCGAGTGCTGGAATTAAAGGCATGCACCACCACGCCCAGCTTACTACCTTATTTTTTAAGTAGAATTTACATGACAGGGTGAACATGTTAAGGTTGATATGTTGACTTTTCACATCTGTATACTCATAAACAACCACTATTCACATCCATGTACTGATGTACATTTTCAGGAGCCTACACAGCTCCTCCCTGACCTCCTCTCCAAAACCTGTCTACCCAATGACCTTCAATAGGCATTATTATTCTCATTGGGTTTTCCTTTCTTCATTTTGATTGTCAACATCAACTTTCATCAAATATGTTTTAGTTAAGCAGACCTCTTTATAAGGAGGGAGTCTACATAAGAAGAAATTTTACATACTTAGAAAGCACAAAGCCTCCCCATGCCTAATGAGACAGAACAGAGACTAAGGATTCTGACAGAAATCAATGGGGAAACTAGAAATCATTTTGGATTAAATAAACCCTTAGGAACCTGTATTAAAACTGTTTCTTCAATAAAATAGACTATAATCAGTATATGTTTCTAAATCAGTTAGTAAGAGAAAAGTCAACCCAGGAGTGGTGCATATATCTGATGTTTTGTTTTTGCATCCTAATCTATAAAAAGCCAATGCAGTGACATTTTCTTTGTGGACATAATAGTATAAGCCTTTATTTTGAGTACTCAAGAGGTAGAGGCGCTCTCTTGCTCTTGCCCTCCTGCTCCTGCTCTCTCCCTATTCCCCTCCCTCCTCTCTCTCCACATGGTCATGGCCTCTATTTCTCTGCCTCTATTACCTTCTTGACTCCCCTCCCCATGCCCTGAATTGAAGAAGAAGAAGAAGAAGAAGAAGAAGAAGAAGAAGAAGAAGAAGAAGAAGAAGAAGAAGGAGGAGGAGGAGGAGGAGGAGGAAGAGGAGGAGGGTGGTGGTGGAGGAGGTGGTGGTGGAGGTGGTGGTGGTGGCAAGCAGAACACAGTGAGTTCAAGGCTAGACTGGTCTGCAGAGTGAGTTCCAAGACAGCCAGGAGAGATTTCAAAAGATGCATGAATGAAGAATGGAGGGTTTTAGATATTTAATCCAGGTCCTCTGACTGAGCCATCTTACCAGTCACACAAGCTACTTTGTCTTTAAAATTCCCAACCAGTTTAAGAGTATGTACCCATGTCTAGAAGCTAAAATCTTTCACAAAGAGTCAGATTCATTAAAAATAAAAACTTAGCACCTGTTGGTATAAACCAACGGGTTCCACAAATAAAGAGGATCCCTTCTTTCTCCTTTGGAGACAGGGTTTCTCTATATTAGCCCTGGCTGTTCTGGAACTTGCAATGTAGACCAGACTAACCTCAAATTCACAGATATCTGCCTGCCTCTGCCCCCCAAGTGCTGGGACTAAGAGGTATTCACCACTACTCCTGGCTAGTTTCTCACCCATGACTGGCAAAGATTTTTTCTAACAGCAAAAACATTCACATATAGTGTCTGTATACAGCTGAATAAGAAATTTGGAGAGAGATTCATATCTCTCATACAGCTTTATCAAGACTCCAAAATAAAATTTTGATAAAGTAGTAAGAAAAGCTCAAAGGAGGACTCAGTCCTAAGAACTTCCTGGAAAAAAAAAAAAAGGTGCTGAAAGCTAATGTGGTTTGGAGAACTTAATTCTTCCTTTTCTCTTTGGCTTCAGTCTTCCACTGAAGATTCTTTGAAGCACAGAAGGCAAGAGTTCTATGGCTAGACTCTTTTAGAGGTTACACTTAAATTTTACAGAATCTGTAGAAAATAATTTAACAATTATATAACTGGTTGGTTCAGAATAGTTTATTTTGCATTGGTTTTTCAGTGGTAAGAATCAAACTCAGGGCTTCCTAGCAGTCTACCACAGTTCAATCACTGTTTATTTTGAAACCATGAATCTTCACCTAAGAGTTACTGTATTTATGACTGACAGCTCATAAATGCTGATTGACAGATAAAGCTACAAACTGATTATATCCTATGTATAGCAGTCTGGCCTGATCTGATCGGACTCACAAGGCCCTGGCTTTAACTCTAACACTACAAAAATAAACAAAGGCAGCAATGTCACCTAAGTCAGCACTGACCTACATTCTCATCTTGTCTAAGGTGCCAGAGGTACTTCCTAATGACAGTTTTTAAAAAGATATTTAATCCATAAAAAAATGTGTGTGTATATACATAAGCACTTAGCGGCCCACTGAGGACAGAAGCAAGAGTCAAATCCTGTTTTAATTAAGTTTCTATTGTTGTAAAAAGACCATGACCAAAAGCAACTTTGGAGTGAGGGAAGGATTTATTTACTTTATATACCCATTGATGGAAGCCAATGCAGGAAGCTAGAGGCAGGAACTAAAGAGTGACCGTGGAGGAATGCTACTTACTGGCTTGCTCTTCATGTGTACGGAAGCTCAGACTGCTCTCTTATACAGGATCCATTGGTAGCACCTCTTCACAGTGAGCTGGACCCTCCAACATCAATTATGAATCAAGAAAATGCCGTACAGACTTGCCCATAGGCACTCTGACAGAAGTATCTTCTCAAGTGACATTCTCTCCAGACAATCCTAGCTTGTATGGAATTAAAAAAATCCAAGCAGCATAGAACTCCTAGCACTGGAGCTATAGTGATTGTAAACCACCTCTCCTGAGTGCTAGGAGATGAATCCTGGTCCTCTGCAAGTGCCGTGATTGCTCCTGATTTCTGACTCATCTCCAGCCCCAACATGAGAATGTATAGAACTTAAGTTTTTCAAATTTATAAATTCGATGCAATATATGTACATTGTAATTCTCCAAACATACAATACTTGATACTAAATATTCACATATAAAAAGAAAATATGTATTATAGTCAATTGTATACTAAACACATATAGAAATTTATTTATATATGCGCACCTTTGTGGTGTTTCTGTATATATAAAAAAGTCATGATTCTTGAAATTAAAAGAGGAATCAAAATTTTTTTAAATAAAAGTTACTTTGTGTGAAGGTGTTTTGCCTGCATGTATACATGCAGAGCCTGCAGAGGTCAGAAGAGGGTGTTGGAACCCTCTGAAAAATAGTCAAAACTTAAGTTTTTAATCCAGGTGTGGCACTGTATACCTTTAATTCCAGCACTAGGGACACAGAGGCAGAGGGGTCTCTGTGAGTTTGAGACCAACCTGGTCTACATGGTAAGTTAGGTCAACCAGAGTTAGATGATAAGAAGGACCTTGTCTCAAAAAAGATTTTGGCTTTTTAAACAAAAGTTCAAACTTTGAAATTTTTGATAGTATACTGTGAGTTTCATTGCTTCCCAGTATTGTATAACTTATTTAACAGCTGTGTTCTAAATTGCCAATGCATGATGTTGCAAAAATAATGATTAGGTAAAAAGTCCATACAGTGGATTTTCTTATCTTTTTTTTTAAAGGATTTTATGCATGTGGGTATTTTGTCTGTATACATAGCTGCATACTAGAAGAGGACACTGAATCTCACTATAGACAGTTGTAAGCCAGTCACCTTGTGGGTGCTTGGAATTAAACTCATGACCTTTTAACTACTGAGTAATTTCTCCAGTTCCCATGAATGAATATTAATAAGACACAGTACATAAAATTCAGATATCCAGCACCTACATAAAAATCCAGGTGCAGCAAACACATCTCTAATCCCAGGGCTTGGAGATTGCTGGCCAATCAGTCTTGTCAAATCAGGTAAGCTCCAAGATCAGTGAGACCCTAACTCAAAAAATAAAATAAAATAAAATAAAAATTGATAGAGAACAACAACAACAAAGCCACGCCTTTAATCCCAGCACTGGGGCAGGCAGGTCTCTGTGAGTCTAAGGGCAGCTTGGTCTACAAAGCAATTTCCAGGATAGCCAGAGCTATACAGAGAAATCCTGTCTCAATAAAATAAAATAAAATGAAATAAAACAAAACAAATAAAAGAAATTGATAGAGGAAAGGACACCCAGTGCTGACTTCTAGCCAAAATACACAAGTACATGCACATACATACATACATACATACATTACACATATGTTTTTGTTTAGTGACTTGTTTCGTAGTACTGGGGGTAAGAAGGCTCAAATGTGGATTTAATCCATGTCAGACAAGTATTTATCTGTGACATACAACTTCAGCCCAGAAAACACATCTTACTGTTTTTTTGTTGTTGGTTTGTTTTGTAATGTTATCTTAGGTAGAGCTAATGCACAGCTGAGTAGCATAGCATTTCCCTTACATGTAAAAGGCTCTGGGTTCGCTGCTCTACACTGGGTGAGGAAAGGGTACTTATGTTAACTGTAATTACACAGATTTACTATATTTTAAATTTTACCTAAATCTTATCATTCTGGGGGTCAGACCCAGGAAGGACATCACTGGTATTTCATAAATGGTCTATTACATTGAGATATATTGCCAAAACTTTAAAATCTGTCTAAACAAATGAAAGTACTTTAAAATTTATCCTTTTTCATTTCCGCTGTAAACTTACAGACAATTAAAGCTCTGCAGACAATGCTTCCAGCACCAAGAGATCTTCAGACTCTGATTGTGTTTCTGATTGGCATAACCTGCTTCTTCATATGAGGATGGAAACTGAGTAACAAGTGGCATGATTAAAACTGGGCCTCCTGGCTTCAACTCTATGCTTTTCTATACAGTAATTCTCTGCTAAGACACTTGTTTAGACAGTCTTACAAGCACACTGAAAATTTAGCCAAATTATTATAATACTAGTTGTAACTAAAATTTAGATATTATATGCCAGAAATTTTTTTATCTCTCATTTAACTCTCAGAAAAATTCAGTGATAAAGAGAAGTATAAATTTCCATTTTGCATATAAGAAACTTGTGCTGAAAAAAAAAATCACAAGATTAAAAATCGCTTTATATATAAAAAGAATAGGTCACTATCCTAAAATATACTCATGCAAATTCAGTTTTATACAAGAAAACAAGCGAAAAGAGAAACGCACTAGATATGACCATACTGCCTTATATTCAGTATCAACCTATCAACCACTAAGAAGTTCTGACTGGAGTCCAGGGCGAAGACACATACAGTCAGGGCAAAGGGAGCTTGGCAGATTTCCTCTAAACTACAACTCCACTCCTATGCAAACTAAGCACCAACCTTGGTCTTCCCAGCTTTATCATAGTAAGTCTTGACAACAGCCATCACTAGTGTCCAAAATCCACTTTTCCCAGGCTAATGACACCTGTCAGGCCTTGATTTCTAGTACCACTTTGGCCTGCCAACATACAAAAGGCTTCCATAATGCATTTGGCTTTTCTGAAATACCTTCAACTCACAAGGCAGCAGCTGACACTAAATCTATCCTGAAGATGGACACTTGGCCAAAAGCCCTGAGTGGAGTAGAAGGTTTTTGAACTTTATTAAAATCATCCCTACCTTCTCACTACCAATTAAAATAAAATCTCAAGAACAGCCCCAAGTTCCACATGATCCATCTACTGGGAATCAGTCACCTTTGATTAGAGAAAAGCAGTAAGTGTAGCAGGACCTGGTAAGTATCGGAGCCCCAAGGACTGACAGAGGGTTTTGATCTCTTAACAGATGCTTCTCACTTCATACCATAGACAGGATTTAAGCCAACACCACTCAGCATTACTTAGTCAAATGCTTCAGAAGAGCACATCACATCCATGCCAATAGTCCATTGCCTCTAGTCTGCATGCACCTCTAAGACTAAGTAAGATGTTTGACCTATCAGGAAGACCCACTTGAAAGCTATGGACTTCGCAGATGGTCATTAAGGCCTTATGAAACTTCTGCCCCCCACAAAAACAAAAAACAAAAAAACAAAACCAAAACATTCTTTTCAGGATGGGACGAAGGCAGTGTTTAATAAGTAAACCTACATACACAGAATCAATTAAGTATGACTTGGGGGTCTTCATTTCTCTTCTCAGTCTGTTTCCTTACCTGTAAAACTAAGATCTCGAGCTTAAATCAGAGATTCAGAAATGATTATGAAATGGCTACATGAGAATTATTTGGGATATACATATATACCTACACCTAACAAAACTGAATATTAAGTCTGGGAATGTGCATAGAAACCTGCATTACTACCAAGTTGCATTTCCCACTATTAACACTTTAATATAGAATGTAAAGTCAGCTTATAAATCATCAGACTACTAGTCATAAGTCTGACTAGCTTGAAGAACTTAGAAAGAGACGATTAATACAGAGGACAGGGACTTAGCAGTGATAGAAATTATACTTGCCATGTACAAGAAGAACCTGGAAAGAGGGATGGGGGAGGGAGTCGGTGAAAGCGAGGGGCTGGGAGTCCTCTGTAAAAGCAGCCGCGTCTGTGTGCTCTTAAGCACCAAGTCACTTCTCCAGCCCCATGACTTTATATTCGGAATTCATCTCATCAGTTTAGCTGACGAGTCCCTGGTACAGTTAGTTACTCAGAAGACCTGTTTACTGAGCACAGATAGACTAGAAGTTAAGTTAACAAAGAAAAAGACCTGTGAGTATGCAAAATTAAAGTATCTCAAACACATAAAATCAATGTTAACTGTGGGATAAAATAAGTCAGGTGGTCCTTGGAGTATTTTGACAAATACTGAAGTACATATTCCATTTGAAGAACAGAAACTGCCTTTCATGCTGGGTCAATTTGCCATCTTGGTAGCCTGGCCTAACAACTTTTTCTTTAACTACTGTATCAAATAACAAACAAAATGTACAAAAGTATTCCATTTATGAAAGATTTATTACTTTGAATTATGTGGGATGTTGGGGGGGGGAGCATGTATGTGCATGTGGGTGCCAAAGGAGTCTTTTGTTTTGTTTTGTTTTGTTTGAGACAGGGTTTTTCTGTATAGCCCTGGCTGTCCTGGAATTCACTCTGTAGACCAAGCTGGTCTCGAACTGAGAAATCCGCCTGCCTCTGCCTCCAGAGTGCTGGGATTAAAGGGTGCGCCACCCTTACTTTGGCACAATCTTTTTAAATTTAAATTTTATTGTATTTAGTATGTGTGCACATACACACATTCACATTAGTATATGGGGAGAGCAGTATGTATGCCACAAAACAAGTGCAGATTATCAGAAGCCAACCTATGGGAATTGACTTTTTCCATGCGAGTTTCAGGGATTGAACTTCAGATATCATGTGTGGCAGCAAGCACTCTTACCAATGGAGCCATGATGCTGGCCCATCAAACCATAAGCTTGGGAAGCTCTGTTTCCTCCTTCTCAGTACTGAAGAAGACACTCTGTGTTCAGCAGCCTTCTTTCTGAGCATTGCATTGAAGTAACATATTTAATCAACCTAACTTAAAACTAGACTCAGTAACCATACTGGATCACTTCCAAAGGTTAAATTCATTCAATATTTGTGTAATTCCTCATTTGGTAATTTCTTTTAGAAGTTGTAATCATAATAACTGGTGTCTGCAATTAGTACAAAATTTAGTGAAGTCTAAATAGCTCTTTTTGCAGGAACCATCACTGTCCAAGTCAAAGTACAAAGAAGGTAAGACTGGCTGGCAGCAACAGTTCCTAAGCTATTTCTACCAGATGGAGACCAGGTAACAGAATTTTATTACCCAACTCCCCATCAAAGTGTTGAATGAGTTAACTTAACTCAAAAATAATGAGGTTGACAATTATATTCTCACTTTACATATTAATGGAAGTGAAATGTGTGAGAGAGGAAAACCTTACAAAGTGGTAAAGCATTAATTTAAAATGTCTTTTAAACATGTGTACATGCCAAGTGTGTTGGCACACTCATTGATTTTAATAATGTAGATCATTTTGAAATAGCATAAAGATATTGAAAGTTATAAATTGAGGTTATGAGGTTTTTAATATTGGCAATTTTCTCACAACCATTCTATGAAGCACATACTATTTCTTGTTTATAGAGAAGAAAACAGAAAGAGATGATATATATTTTTCCTAATTCTACAAAGTTAGTGTTCCAAAATCTCTGATCTTATATAATACTGCTTTTGCAAACATGCAGCATGAAGAATTTAAACTATGGTCATTTTAAAGGAATGATAAAGAAAACCGGGCTGGTGAGACGGCTCAGTGGGTAAGAGCACCCGACTGCTCTTCCAAAGGTCCTGAGTTCAAATCCCAGCAACCACATGGTGGCTCATAACCATCTGTAACAAGACCTGACACCCTCTTCTGGAGTGTCTGAAGACAGCTATGTGTGTAATTACATATAATAAATAAATAAAGCTTAAAAAAAAAAAAGAAAACCAAGCATTCACTCAATTTGGAAACTTCTATTATAACATAGTTTAGCTGTTCTATTTTTGCATAAGCCAAGAGCTATGACTAGAGAGAACACAGAAATTATACACACATTTTTGCATGTACTTTAACTTACAAAATTGTATACGCAGTAAGTGTTGTCACACATTTTCAACAGAAGATAACTAACAGTCTAAGAGGTTATTATCACTATTCATCAGTGTCTGCACACTCCTTTTCTAGACTGTCAGCACCCTTCTGCTCTATTGGAGAACCTTTGCTTCTCTGTCTAGTGAAGGTCCAACTACGTGTTTAAAACCCAGTGAAAATCCAACTAAGCATTTACATCATCTGTTTAGATAGAGCATTCCTAGCATTCAAGGCAAAGTTAACACTGTGGTTCTTATCTTCCCAGCAGCATCTCAGGCGTTCTCTTGAGCTGAATATCTCATCTAGATGACACCCTGCTCATGATGTCAGGGACTAAGAATTCCCTAGGGTTCTCTACAGCTTCAGTCAGTAAAAAGGTGAAACAGTAGCACTTTAGCTAAAGAATGTCCATGCTAACATACTCCTATCTTTTGTTGTTGTTATTTCTTTATTTGTTTGTTTGTTTTTCCAAACAGGGTTTCTCTGGGTAGCTCTAGATGACATGGAGCTCACTCTGTAGACTAGGCTGGCCTCAAACTCAAGAGATGCCTCTGCCTCTGCCTCCTGAGTGCTAGGGATTAAAGATGTGTGCCACCACCACTTGGCCATTTCTATCATTTTCAAAATAAAAATTTAGCCTCAGGTAAATAACCACAAACTTTTTTAACAATGCTCCCTGCACAGCACTTTGGAAGTAATTACATAGACTCCCTCCTGTGACAGGGACTCTCTACTAACTATGCAAACAGAAGAGTTTATACTTCTTGTTTGTCACAATTTCCAGAGGCCCAGAAAGACCCTGGAAACATTTACAATCTCTGTGAGTAACATAGTTTCAGTATTCTAGGTATCTCTGGAAAGGAAAGGAGGAAAGTTGCTGGGATTTGAACTCAGGACCTTTGGAAGAGCAGTCAGTGCTCTTAACCACTGAGCCATCTCTCTAGCCCCTATATTTTCATTTCTTTGGGCTTCCATTTCACAACAACCGAACTCAGCAAAGATTATAAGAGAAGAATTTTGATGGAGAATAAAATAAAGTGATGTAGAATGTAAACAATTCCATTTGAACCAAATTCTCGCTGATTAATTTTTTTTTTTTTTTCCTCTCAAGAAGTGCCATTTGGCTACTTTAAAAATGAATCATTTCGCCGGGCGTTGTGGCGCACGCCTTTAATCCCAGCACTTGGGAGGCAGAGGCAGGCGAATTTCTGAGTTCTGAGTTCAAGGCCATCCTGGTCTACAGAGTGAGTTACAGGACAGCCAGGGCTATACAGAGAACCCTGTCTCAAAAAAACAAAACAAAACAAAAAAACAACAAAACAACAAAACAAAACAAAAAAAAAGATTCTTCAGCTAGGTTAGCCATCAGTATTTAAACCCAAAGGGGCTGGAAAGATGGCTCAGTGGTTAAGAGCACTGACTGCTCTTCCAGAGGTCCTGAGTTCAAATCCCAGCAACCACATGGTGGCTCACAACCATCTGTAATGAGATCTGATGCCCTCTTCTGGTGTGTCTGAAGACAGTTAAGGTGTATTCATATATAATTATCATATATAATAAATAAATCTTAAAAAATAAAAATAAAAAAGAGTACTGGCTGCTTTTCCAGAAGACTCAAGTTTGATTCCCAGCACCCATATGTGGGCTTATAATCATCTAACTCTAGTTTCAGGGGATCTGACACATTCCTCTGACCTTTGAGGTTATCAGCCATATACTTAGGCAAACACCCATACACATAAAAATAATAAATTTAATAAATACATTTAAGAAAATATTTAAACACAAAAGTATCCTAGATTAGATATTAACCTCAATTCAGCCAGCAGCTCTACAAAGTTTCTTTTTTTTTTTTTTTTTAAATTTATTTATTTATTTATTTATTATATTTAAGTACACTGTAGCTGTCTTCAGACACTCCAGAAGAGGGCGTCAGATCTTGTTACGGATGGTTGTGAGCCACCATGTGGTTGCTGGGATTTGAACTCTGGACCTTCTGAAGAGCAGTCGGGTGCTCTTACCAACTGAGCCATCTCACCAGCCCCTCTACAAAGTTTCTATGTTGCTTAATATAAAGCCAATATTCTGAAAAATGTTTAATTAGTTTAAGACTTTTCATAAAAATATTCAATAAATAGCCAGCTGTGATGACACAACCTTTAACCTTAGCACTCAGAGGAAGGCAGGCAGATCTCTGAGTTTGAAGCAGCCTGTTCTACATAAGAGAGTTCCAGATAAGGGGAGGGGAGGGAAGGGAAGGGGAGGAGAGGGAGGGGAGGGGAGGGGAGGAGAAAAAAATTAGTAGGAAAAGAGGGAGGGAGGGGGGGAAAGAAAGTCAATAAGTAATAAAAAATAACCACCCAAAACAAAGATCAGACACATCTGGCATTTTAGTTACTCTGTGTTCTTATATTTTTATTTTTTATGTATGTATGTATGTATGTACGTATGTATTTATGTATGTTTATTCATGTGACTACAAGGGCCTGTGAAGACTTGAGTTGACAGCAAGAATTGGTAGTTACAGATGGTGGTTAAGATGGGTGCTGGGATCAAAGTCATGCCAAGAAAAGTACATGTTCTTGTCTGCCGAGTTATCTCTCCAGACACACTCTCTGTGCTCTAGTACACATAGAATTTTTGTTCTTCCTATATGGGAAAAAAAATCAGGGAGCATCACTAGCACTTCTGTGGTAATTTAGCAGCCCATGATTCTCAGCTACAGAGTTTTGTTTTTCATCTTTTTCTCTGAAATATACGACTTTAGACGTATTTTCTACTATTACAGGCAAACGAGAAGAATTTGCTTGTTTGATTTAGCTCTGCGGTTAAGGTTCAAATCTGAGACAGGTAAAGGAGGAAGCAGGATAACCAACCAATACTGGGACAATGAACTCTGGTGTTTGAGTTCTGGCTATGGAACTCTGGGTAAGTCTCTGTTTGTTTCTTAAGGAAAACACGGTTAGAATTAAATATACAAATCCTACTACACAGAAGTCCCCAGCATATGTAATGGTCTTTCTTGTATTTGTACCTTAATAATTAAAATATTACTATAAAACTGATAAATTGATGTTTTCAAAATGATACCATTGAAAAGTATTTCCACAGATGTTCATTTTTAGTCAGCAAAGTGAACTGCAGTCTCACAATCCTGCAGCTCATAACCTCTCTGCTATATGCAAACTAACTTCACAGTGTAATTACTGTTAACTTGAAATCTTGGGAAGACTGTGAGAGACCCAGGAGCAGTGGTCCTTAGAACATGAGAGCAGGCCAAAGATGGGCAACCAAGCCAGCCTTAAGAGGACTCCATGGAACATTCAACGCTGTCGGTGAGTTTGGGATTCAAAAACAAAAAAAACCACCGACCGTTGACTGTACCTTGGGATTCTTACAGACAACAAGTTTCCTGAAGCAAAAGAGTAGGCTGTACAGATATCATATGACAAACATCACAAGAGACAGTCCTGTGGCCTCTTCTCTTAAGGGAACCAGCAACTTTTTTTAAAGCTTCCATGTATTTATATTGTCTATTTTTTATAATATCTTGATAAATAAGGGTTTCATTTTAACAATTTATAGGAAGTGCCATCATAGTACCAAATGCACTCAAATATCTTCTAGAAATGTGTCATTCTAGTCAGAAATAGGGTGTATTAAAAATGTCTATTTACTGTAGAAATAAAATCTAGTTAAGTCTTTTATTCTCATTTCTTCTACATCCTTTCAAATTTTTGCTTTAGAGTCAAGAAGACTTACTCAGCAAAAATAGCACAAAATTATTCAATGTCTATACAAATCATATTGTACCTCCAGTTTCAGTTACTGTGGTTAGGATTTGACAGCTCCATGAGAGAACCAGATACATTTCCATCTCCATGTGCTTATTTAATGAATTCTGGGTCATCTCTGCGTGAGCCTACGTATCCAAGTATGTTTTCTCAAGTGTAGAATAGGAGAGGAGAGAACCTCAGAGTTTTGATTTAATGAGAAGATATATGAGGGTACTCTGAACTGTTTCTAGCTAACAGCAAATGTTTACTACAAAAATTTTTATTTAACTGCAATCATAATCTATACTGCTTTACCTTGAAAAGGAGCACTTAACTTTTCAGCTTGAAACAAAGGATGAAGCAATGTCTCTGAGGGCTGCTTTACAGACATCAACACCCAAGTCCCAGCCCGTGTGATCAGAGCTACCTACAAGGTTCTCACACAGTGCCTTCTTCCTCACAACTTTTCTGTCTTGAACAAGTTCTTGCTATACAGTCAAGGTGATCTATAATTATGAGTCCACAACCATACAGATGATGAGTTACTAACATACAGCAGACTTCAAAGAACCATAGTGGGAAGAAGACCCAGAGATGGGAAAGACCAAAACAATTTCACCAAAAGGAAACATTGATGGCTGCACTCAACATTCATTGCTGTCGGTGGGTTTGAATGTCAACCAACTCATTGATCAATGAATGCAAACTGCGGGCCAAAAAAAAAAAACGCAAGGAAACAAAAATACTCCCAGAGAGCAGAGTATTGCTCCAGGTGGGACCTCAATCTTTTATCTAAAGTCTCTTTAGTTTCTTTGCTTCTAATATGGAAGAAGCTCTATAATTCCTAGTATTTTTTATTTTCTTCTCAAATATTCCAAGTTTGGGGAAATTTATATTATCACAGGCAAAATGAGTAACATGTCTTGACATCATAATATTTAAAAACAATACTTTCATAATTTAAAAAAGAAACACATGCTTATTATTTTAAAATACAAGTATATGAAAAGAATTTAAATCTATCCCCATCTCAAATACATTCCTTCTATGAAAACCACATTAAAAACATCCATTTAATAGTATTACTCAGACAAAAAAAACAAAGTAAAATCTTATACCTTTGAAGACTTATCTACATGTATAAAAACAGAGGCATAACTGTAATTCAGGGGAAGTTCAATGGCAACAAAAGGAACTCACTGCTCTTCAATTTACCTTTTCACTCAGCTATATACTTTAAGCTTAACAAACAACATTAAAACATAAAAACAACATTATTTTGACTATTTGTTAACTGTTTTTGAGACATAGTCTTACACATCCTATGCTAGGTAGCTGAAAGTGGCCTTGAATTCCTGATCCTATGTTCTCCTAACTAGGATTACAAGTGTGTATCACCAAGCCTGGTATTGAAACCAAGGCTTTGTATGTGATAGGCAAGCAGTCTACTATAACTGCAGCAACTGTACTTTATGTTAGTACACATGTGTAAGCCAGAGGTAGGTGTTAGGTGTCTTCCATAATCACTCTCCACTTTATTGTCAAACCTCAGGCATACCGGCAGGCAACCAAGTTCCAGGAGGCATCTGTCTCCACTTTCTCAAGCCTGCATGCTTCTATGGTGAACACTCACTGAAGAAGTCATCTCCCCATTGCCATCCGTCCTTTCTCATTCTTTTCAATGACTGTATGTCTTAGTATGAATACTTTGGTTTTATTGTTTAGACACAGTAAAAAATCAAAACAAAACAAAACAAAAAAAACTCTCCCGACCAAAACCATCTATTCTTACTTTCCCAAGATATGCTCTTATAACAAGAAAAACAGCCAAGTGAGACAGGAAACAATTTATGGTAACAAAAACTAAAGGAGAGTATCAATTCTCCAAATCCTAAACTGTAAGCCACAAAATATTTCCTGCTGATGAAATAAAAACATGAGCCTTAGTTGTAAATTATCATACAACTGAAGTCTAAGAGAAAGACAACAGAAGTGTCTTGTCAGTTTAGTGTTTCAAACTTTCTTTTCATGGACAGGAAAGGAGAGAATACAGTTGTACTGAGACAAGAATCAAAATAATAAAAGAAAAGAATTCAGTTACAAGAAAGTGGGGAAAGTGTGAGGTTGGCTGTCTGCCATATCTAGTGCTGATGTTATAAATGCATGTTCCTCTGTATCACTGCAGACCAGAGACAAGGCCCACTGGGTGAGTTCTTAAACACCGAAGGCTTGCCTAAAGCAAAGCAAATGGACCAGTGTAATGTTGGTTACCTATTCCCTGTGGCCACATTTCATGCTGTCTACTTTTCAACTATCACCTGATATGCCCTGCACCACTCTTCAAGGTGCAAAGACACTAGTGTTGCTGATGAGTACTTCATTCCAAAACTATCTGGAGTTTTACAGAAGTAAGTATATATGAAAACAAAACATGAAGGCCCAATGAATGAAGGTTAAAGTCCAGGTTACTGTGTCAATCGAAAGCTTTGCTTTCACAGGTCAAATGATTGCTGCTATGTCAGAACCCAAGAGACTGAGACAAACAACTTCTACAAGCTATCCTCAGACCTCTATAATATGCTGCAGTAATTATGAATTATTTTAATTTATATTATATACAGATATAAAAATAGGTTTATATATATATATGGACTCATACAGTATTTTTGGTTTAATTTAAAAACGGGTCTGTCATTTCATTGTAAGAATTGTTTAAGCCGGGTGTGGTAGCACACACCTTTAATCCCAGCACTTGGGAGGCAGAGGCAGGCGAATTTCTGAGTTTGAAGCCAGCCTGGTCTATAGAGTTCCAGGATAGTCAGGGCTACACAGAGAAACCCTGTCTCAAAAAAACAACAACAACAACAAAAAAAGAAAAAAAAAAAAAAAAAACCTTGGGAGGTGGAGGCAGAAAGAGCATTCAGTGTCACCCTCTCCTACAAAGCCTGTCTGAGGTCAGCCTAGGCTGCCTGTGGTAAAAGGCAAAGAAGACATTTTTAAAATATTTATATATATATATTGGATACATTCCTTTGAAAGACACTTAATTTGCAAATATTTCCCTTCAGACTGTACCTATCTTTCCATTTTCTTAATGTCTTTTGAAGCCCTAAGCTTTATACTTTAACATTTTTCTTCATGTTTGCCATTAACCCAAGGTCACAAAACTATATGATATGATTTGTAATTTTAGCTTTTACACTAAGTATATGAACCCTGTGAGATACTTTGGGGCCTAATACAGTCTGTTTTTCATGTGTGTTGTTTTCTGTCTGCAGGCTAGCTGAATTTTTTGATGTCTTATTTCTGTGTTGCGGCTGGTGGGCTTTTGGGCACAAACATAACCAACTTCCCCAGCATTACACGTTATAGAAACCATGCTCTCCTATTATGTAAGTACTTTTGACAAGACTCAACTGCTATATTCATCAGGGTCTATGGCTGAACACAGTCTGGCTCCAGTGCCCATCATGGCTAGCAGCACAACGTCTTTTGACTTTACAGTAATACTTGAAACTGCTCAATTATGTCTTCAAACTTTTGTCAATTTTCAAAACTGCGTTAGCTACCTTAGGTACTTTATATTGGAAGCAAGGTGACAAGTGTTTCAAGAAAATTACCTGAGATTTTCAAACAGACTTTACCAAATGAATAAAACAATCTGCAAAGAGCATCTTAACATTTAAACTTTTAATCCACAAACATGGCATGTTTCTCCATTTATTGGCATCATTTATAATATTTCTCTTGGCAATATTTATAGCTTCTAGTATATAAATCTTGTACATGTTAGATTTATTCATTTGCTGCAATTATGAATGCAACTTAATTTTATTATTTTCCTACTACTGCTAATATATATAAAAACCCCACAATTTTGTACAGTGATCTTACAACACTGCCAATTCAGTTCCACCTGTTTTGTGGAATCCTTAGGATCATGTATAAGACTACATTTTCTACGAATACAGTTATATCCTTTGTACTCGATTTGGATGCCCTTTTCCCTCCACTGACCTGGCTAGAATCAGTGCTGAAAGAACTGACAAGACTCTTACCAGCTCTTAAGTCTTCTAAAGATTTTCATCAAGATTTTTAAAATAAACTCTTGACCTATATGGCCAGATTGCCTACTTTTGTACAGCAATTTTATTATAACCCAATCATACACATTTATTTACATATGACTATTTTGGGCAGTAAGAGTAGAGAAAGCTGGGAGTGGTGGCACCCAAGCAGGCCTAGCTCTGAGTTTTAACGTGTTGGTTCTGTGCTGCAGCTGGTCACTGACCCACACTGTGAGCTCCAGGCCAGGCCAGGCTGCCTAGCCCCTCTCTTGGCTTAATTTGTATGAAACTGTACTTTAATTAATATCCTACATTACAGATATATCTGTATATTTCCCTCCTTGGTCTTGATAATTTTATCCTTCTAGGAACTTATCTGTCTCAGCTAAGTTGTCTGATTTGTTTGGAATAAGATTTCTCAGAAGAGCCACTTATTTCTCTTGTTTTTCTTAGCCAGACTAGGGATAGGTATGCTTCATTTATTCAGACTAAGCAGGTTGGTTTCATTATTTTCCATCTTGGTTTTTTTAGTGCTTTCCATTACAGAAAATTAGAAAAGTCATGGAAGCTATAACCTTTTTCCAAATATAGCTTTGATTACAGATCATAGAATGTTGGCATGTAATACTTCCATTTCTATTTAAAGTATTTTTAAGTTTAACTTGAAAAAAGATTGGTTTTGAGACAGTCTATCTTTGTAGTACTGGCTGTCCTAGATATAGACCAGGATGCCTCAAACTCAGAGATTCACCTGCCTCTGCCTCCAGAGTGCTGGGATTAAAGGTGTGTACCACCACTGCCTAGCTTTTGAATTTTCTTCTCTGTCTGATTTAACTTCACATATTTGGAGTCGTCATAGACTTCATTCCACTGTTGATTCCATACATTTGTACCCTGTACAGAAATAATTGAAATAACAGATTTATGTTACCAGCACAGCAACTTCCTTTCATCCTCAACACCCTCCTGTACTATCTAAGAGCCTCGAGAACAACTTCTTCTTAAAGGTAAGAATATCTTTTCAACTCATTTTGGACATTTTTTTATCCCACTGACTTCAGCCACCCATTATGCTCACAGAACTCAACCATAAATCCTATGCTTTTTCTTGCTACTTTTCAGATTTTTCTCATTATCCCTGTTTTCCAAGTAAATGCTTATTACACTAAGGGTTTATCAGGTGTTCTGAATGTATAGATTGTTTACATTTATTTGCATTATACTGTTTATACTACACTGTAGAATGTTTATTATCAGATTCTGGAAATCTAAAGCAAATCTCTATTTTTTCTACCCCTTTTTCTTACTCCTCCCTTTTTAAAACTTTTATTTATTTTTAATTTATGCACATTGGCGACTTGACTACATATATGTTTGTGTGAGGGTGTCAGATCCCATGGGATAGGAGTTACAGACATTTGTGAGCTGCCATGTGGGTGCTGAGAATTAAACCTGGGTCCTCAGGAAGAGCAGCCAGTGCTCTTTCATAACTGCTGAGCCATCGTTTCAGTCCCTCACTCTTCCCTTTCTGATTCTCATTAAAGGCACACTTGATGCTATCCTATAGATCTCTCAAGTTCTGTTCATTTTTCAATTTTCTCTTCCTCTGCTCTGCATATTAAATAAGATATACAGAAATCTCTCTCCAAGTTCATCTTTTTTTTTTCTTCTATCACCTCCAAGTTTTTACTGGTCTATCCTGCTTAATATTTCAGTTCAAATGAATTCACCCCCCAGTTCATTCTTAGTATCTGGCTATTAAAATTCCTTGTATTAAGTCAATGTCCTCATATTCTCTTCTAATTCCTTAAATATGGTTTTCTTTCTTTGAAGAATCTCTATGCTGCATGCCAACAATGTGTAAGCCCTGTTGAAAGAAAAAAATGGAAAAGCTTTGAGGAGCTGAAGTATGTCCTATAATCTAGAACTATAAAAGTCTGAGCAAGGAGGATTTAGTTCAAGGCCAGCCTAGGCTAAACAGGGAGACTTTCTCAAAACCCAAAAAGAAAGAAATAACTGGAGTCTGTGTGCCAGATCTACACTTGGGTCACCTGAGATAGTTTCTACTAACTCAATTTCCCTCTCACATGCAGGTCAGACATTGTTCCTTTGTATATTTATAACTGCTGTTGATACTGAATATTTAAAATGAGTCATGAAGCTGAGACAGAGGAATGTAACTTTGAGGCCACCCTCAGCTACACAAGACCCTGCCCCCAATGATGACTTAAGTTAGTGATAATGGTGGGCTTCTGTTTTCACCAGTTTCTGAACTAAATCTATTGTGTGTCTCTGCCTCAATGACAAAGTTCACCAGAACCCTAAGTATTACAAGTCCCAAGAGCCTTCTTGTGTGCCTAGACCAGCTGGATAATCGAGCTCAAGTAGGGCAAGAGTACAAAGATCACCTCAGACCTTGTCGTTATACTGGTGCTCAAACAGGTCCTAGGCAAAGAGTATACAAAGTTATGGATGATCCTGGCCACTACAACTGAGCCCACTAAAAAATAAACTAGGAAATTGAAGTCTAAAAAACAAGAGAAGAAAAACAACAAAAAGACTATGCATTTTTAATTAGTATTCATATATACTCTTATAACAAGCTAGTTATAACCTCCCAAATTTTGTAAGTTAGCGACATTACTTTTCAAAACACACTGTTTTATGGTTCCAAAGCAAGTAACATTATATCTTGTTTCTTTCAAGGACTTCCCTCTTCATTCTTCAGTAAGGGTGTGTCACCACCTAGTGGACTATGTAGGAATAATACAACCAATACATCACCACAGTGGCCCACCTCTTCTGTTCCAGAACAAATCTCTAGACGGAGTCTTCAGACTCAGATAAAAGCTCCTGTACCTATCTAAAAAGCCAGTTGGGTAACTTGTAACTATACAAAATGCAGATTTAAACAAATAAAAGATATGTACTCAAGATAATGAATGGGCTAAAGAAAAACAAAAATCGCTATAGACAGCATGGTACTGAGGTTAAGACAAGCTTTGGCTCCCAAAGATTAACCTGTTTAACAAAATTAATTTCCAAAGCTTAACTTATCAAGACATGAAAATTTCAATACCTCATAACTACATGAGTTTTTTCCCCCCAGGTGATATGGGCCACTCAACTTTCAAACCTCAATCAGTAAAACCACATCAACAAAACATATACATCAAGATACAGAAACTGTATTTAAACACTTGGACACTGTTTATAATAAAAATCCTACAAAGCTACAAATAGAAAAGGAAGTTTCCAAAAGCTGATTGTATTTTATCTTTTTTAATCTATAGCTTCCTGACCTCAAAACCGGCTAAAAGGCTAGGCGTGGTGGCATGTTTGCAATCCCAGCATTTGAAGGCTGATATAAGAAGACTGCAAATCCCAAATCAATCCAGGATACAGGGAGAGATTCTTTCTCACAAAAAACAAACAAACAAACCAGACTGGGCCCAGACACACTGATACACACCTAAATCCCAGTACTTGGGAAGAAGAGGTAGGTGGGATCTCTTATGACCCTTCCTGGTCTACACAGCAAGTTCTGGGCAGCCGAGGCTAGTAAGACATTGCTTAAAAACAAACAAACAAACAAACAAAAAACCTGACTATGGACCTACAGTCATAAAAGCAAAGCAGCTGCGACACTGGGGAATGGGGTGTGGCTCTGTGGCAAAGGACTTACCTAACATACTCAAGTCCTTGAGTTCAAACTCGAGTATTGAAAAACAAAAACAAAACAGCATGTTATAGACAGGCAGGCCAATAGAATGACTGCATCTTACCAAATATTTGTGTGTAGTTTGTTTGATTGTTTTTTGTTTTTGTGTTTTGTTTTGTTTTGTTTTTGTACTGCTAGGTACTAAACCTAGAGTCTTGTACATGCTAGGCAAGGCCAAATAATTTTTGACAATTTTTTTCACATTCAATAGGGAAAGAAATCTTTTTAACACAAAGACTAGGAAAAACAATGGCTATACACAAAAGAATGAAGTTATATGTTACCTTGTACTATATGCAAAAAATTATCAAATATAAAGAAAAACAATAAATTTTTTATGAGAAAACGGGGAAAGCTTCTTGACAGTGAATGCACATCTTGAATACTCACCCGAGTGGACTAAAAAGTTTTTACAAAACTGGTAAAGCGCACCTCTAGGTGTATCTGTGAGGGTATTCCTATGGAGGATTAACTAACAGGGACAAGTAAATAAGCTGGGGGCTCACATGCAGCAGCAGAGGAAAACTGAAGAAAATACACATATAATTTGCTTCCTAGCAACGAAGAAGTAATAATTAGCTAATCACTTCATCCCCCTTGCTCAGTTGTTAATCTGAGTGACAAAAAAAGACTAACAAAAAGTTGTTACAAAAAAAGTGGATCATCGTTGACCTGTGGTTCATAAGCTTTTGGAACTGGCTCTCAAGAGGAACATGCAAGAGTCTGAAGAAGCTAACTAGGGCAGTGACTCTGGTAAGTGCTCAGAAGATAGGAATGTTAGTAGAAATGCACAAAGTCAAGACTACACTCCTGAAGTTTCAGATGGACTGAAATGTGAATTATAAAGATTGCTCTTGAGGTTTCCAGTGGGATTGAGGACTCTATTGGGAAGTCATTCAGGTTACATTCTGGACTCTATTGGGAAGTCATTCAGGTTACATTCTGGCAAAGAGCTTTCTTACATGTGCTGAGATTTCTCACAACTCCCAAGTTTAAAGGTAGTAGACTAAATGTAGGCTGTGGCATGGCTATGGTTGATTGTTTTCAGTCAGATTAACAGTGATACCATGAACAAAAAACAGTCAAAAGACAAAAACCTTTCCATGGATATTAAACTTCCTAAGAAGAAACCCTACTTTGCAAGGTACCAAACATGCCTTTAGGGCATCACAGAAGATGCCAGAGTCTACCCAAGGGAATGAATCTTTTAAACTCATCTCCAAAAATTCCCTTAAGTGAAATCCCAGGTGCCCAGGACTGCCTAGGGAAACGGATTCAAACATGTGGGTACTCATAGGCTACTGTGATTGTGGTCCAAAGGGTTCAGCTACTCTAGCATTATATAGACAACACCAAGGTCTGCTAATAGCTTGAGTGTTATCCTCAAGATAGTAGTTTTGCAGACGTGCAAAATTCAGGAGTTAGCAAAGATACAATAGGAAATCCCTGTAAGCTAGAAATGCCAAGAACATGGACTAGTCACTAAAAACTGCAAGCAGCAAGCAAAGATGGCCCAAAGGAGAAGTTGTGCAGGCTGAAACCTGAAAGGCCATGGGGTGGGACTGCACAAATGTTTTGGCACTTACATCATACTAGTTTGTACATCCCAGATAACACAGATTCCAGAAAAAGAGCTACAGATTTTAAATGCTTGTGTTAATAGGTTTCTCTCTTGCTTTGATCTTATCTCTTCTTTCTATGTCCTTATTACTCTCTTTTGGGCAGAAATGTGACATTGTGATCTTGGGAGTGTGCAACTTGCTTTTGATAATCCAGGTAAATCATCTAAGAGTTTCTCAAAGAAGGAATTTCAACTTTTGAAACATGTTTGAATTGCTAAGATTTTTGAGAGCTCTAGGAAATAGATTATGTGCACTGTGCTTTACAAGTGACTCTGAGAATGGAGGGTAGATTATTATGATTTGAATATGAAATGCTCCCAGAGGCTAATGTGCTATCACTATTTTGAGAGGTGGTAGAACGTTTCAGAGTTGATGCCTTCCTGGGGAATTATCAATTCAGGGAGGGAATCTCTGAAAGTTAAACCTGGTCTTCCATCCTTCACTTTCTGTTTACTATACATCATAAAACAAGTGACTGTTGGCCATATGTTTCTGCTACATCAGGTGACCAAAGATATATATGTGAGTATGTGGGGTATTTCATATTGAAACTGTAACAATGACTTTGGACTGAGCAATGGTTTTATAGCTATAAAACCCAAAGTACAGACAAAAATAATAAGAGTAAAGCATATTGGACAATATCAAAATTAAAATTCCAGGGCAGTATACAATTCAGCTGTTGAAGGCATCCTTGGAATGTATGATATCCTGAGTTTGATGTAAACACAAAAAATTCGAAATGAAAAAAAATTAAGCCCTGTGTATCTATGAACATATTCAACAAAATAAAAAAAACAGTATGCAAAATAGGGGAGGCTGCAAATTAGGTATCTGATAAATTGTCATTACCTAGAATTTAAAAGAATTCCCCTATAACTAAAACAACCAGGCAACCCTACTGAGACACTAATTTAAAAGGAAGCACAGAAGTTGAATACATTGCAGATACAAATGTCAAATAAGCACATGAAAAGATGTTAATACCACTAAAGATTAGGAAAAATACAAATAAAAATAAAAAATACAGGACAGAAAAGAAACTGGAATTCTTACATATATATGTTAGCAAAAATATAAAATGGTGATTCTGGTATGGAAAACAATACAACATATATACATAACAAAAATTAAAGAAAAAAAGAGTTCGTGAATTTGAAAGAAAGTCAGAGGTGGTACCTGGGAGAGCATGCATAGTGAGTGGATGGATAAGATCTCGAAAAGTAAATTGTTATATAAAATAATTTTAAAAAACAGAAGTTACTTAAAAACAAAAAACACAATTATTACATAGTTCAGCAATTCCACTTCTGGGTATAGTCCCAAAAGAAATTAAAATAGTAACACTGCTGTACACCCATGTTCACAACAAGATTCACAATAGTTCAATGTTGAAGAAAACCAAGCATCTACTAACTAGTGAGTAAATAAATAAAATATGGTATATACATATAACATTATTCAGCCTTAAAGAATAAGTGAATTCTAACAGATCATACAACAATATGAGTAAATTTTGAGAGTATTAGTTGCTAAGTCACAAAAGAACAAATATTATGATACCACTAATAGGGATATCTATATGGAGTAAAATCCATAGATACAGAAAGAACTTATTACAAAACCATAATAATCAAAACACTGTGGTACAGAGATAATAACATATGGAATGCCCAGAACAATGTCCTGACATATGTAGCCATTTTGTTCCATTTGTAGATTGACAGGTTGGTCCTAGGAGATACAGGAAGTTACTATTAATATAGTATGAATTTCAGTTCTAAATATGAGTTCTATAGATGGATGCTGATGGCATTATATATGCTGATGATGTGAATGTAAGCAATACTACTAAATGGCATGCTTGAAAGTACTGAAAGCAAATGTCACCTGTCTTCTACTACAAATTTAAAAGATAAAAAAAAGATCTGTAGCACGAGCATCTATAATCCTGATGCCACTACCAGGACATGGGAGGCCAAAAAAGGAGAATTTCCAGAAGCTCACAGCAAGTCTGACTTATGCAGTGGAAAACAGAGACCCCCTCAAACAAGGCAGACAATGGGGACTGATGCCAGAGGTTGGTTGCTATCTCTACATGCACACAGTGGTACATGTCATGCACATACTCACACACACACACAGATACATGAGTACATACACACTCACACACATGAATAAGAGTCAGACATGGTAGTTGGTGCAAGTAATCCTTGAACTAAAGAGGCATAACCAAGACAATTATGAGCTCAAGGCCAGCCTGAACTGAGCTGAGCTATATGGTGTGTTATATCCCACCAGGAGCTACACAGAAAAATCTGCTAGCTACACACAAACACACACACACACACACACACACACA
>NC_034592.1:26104854-26122397 GCF_900095145.1 Mus pahari
AACTCACTCTGTAGACCAGGCTGGCCTCGAACTCAGAAATCTGCCTGCCTCTGCCTCCTGAGTGCTGGGATTAAAGGCGTGCACCACCACTGCCTGGCTATGCTTTTGTTTTTTAAATAAGTTGATTCTAAACTTTATATGGACTTTTTAAAAACAAAAAACAAACAAACAAAAACTAAGCCAAAATAACTTTGAAAAGGAAGAATAGTTGTAAGATTTAAAAAGATTAATGAAAGAGAATAAAAACCCCACAGATTCACATAGGTTTTTTTTTTTAAGAAAAACTTCAAAATATTCATTGAGACTTTGACAAGAAACAAATTTCCATATGAAAAAACTTTGATTCCTATTTTATAAAACATGTCAAAATTATGAATATGAATTTAGTCCTAAAATCATAGTTTCTAAAAGAAAATGGAATTTGGTTAAATTAAGATTTTCTAGTGAAGATAATAAGAATTAATAACAAAAGATTCCAAAAATAAGGCTTCATAAAAAATTACAAGTTGTATTCACCATATTAACATGTTAAAAATGAAAACAAAAACAAGACTAGGAAAAATATTCATACTACATATATTGTATGACAAACCCAAAATATAAAAATGCCAACAATACAAAAAGTAGACAAAGAGCTTAATGTTTCTAATGGTCAAGACTTGAGCCATTTAAAAAGATGACATATGAATATTCAATAACTGTATGATAACATTACAAGAAATGCAGATTGAAAAATCCCATCCCATTACAATGCTCATTGGAATTCTAAAAATAAAAACCCTGACAATACAAACTACTTGCAAGCACATGAAAGTGGACTTCACATGGTACTAGAACTATAAAATGTATAAAAACATTTTGAAATACTAGTGACTATAAAAAATTTACTGTGTATTTACTACCACCGATTTTTATTATGCCTTAGAGGATCAATAAGTATGTACGTATACAAAATTTTGTGTAAGAAATCTAAAAACTGCATGATATATAATAAAGCAGAAACATTCCAGGTGTCAGCAGAAGAATTACTTGTGACACTGTCAGTGGAATACTACTCAGCAATTAAAAGAAATGAACTATTGGGCCAGTGAGATGGCTCACTGGGTAAAGGCCTTTGTCATCAAGCCTAACAACCTAAGTTCAAATCCTGAGATCCACATGGTGGAAGGAGAGAACACTCCTACAAATTGTCTTCTGACTTCCATATGTGCACCCTGGCACATGCACCCCCTCACATTGTAAGTAAATAAATGAATGAATGAATATTAAAAAGTTTTTTTTTAAAGGAGAGAAAAGGAAGGAAGGAAGGAAGGAAGGAAGGAAGGAAGGAAGGAAGGAAGGAAGGAAGGAAGGAGCGAGCTATTAACATGTGAATTATGGATTATTGTCAAATATTGGACTGCAGAGGCACAAAAGAGCAAATGTGTGTGAAATTATTCATGTAAGACTGTAGAACAAGTATTAAAAAGTTACTAGGTTTTAGGGATTAAATATTGGATCAAAATAAGAAAAAGAATAAGGAAATTTTGACGATGGATTACAATGATTAACAAATGACCTTGTGAACACCGCTTTGATTTACATTTTCAGATAGGAACATTTCCTTGTATGAAAAAAATTCATACCTCAATTTTAAAAAGATACAAAAAATGAGGGCTTTGGGATCACACAGAGCAGCTCCACCACTTACCAGGTATATGGCCTTGGCCAAGTGTTAAACTGTCAGTCTCTCCATCTGCAAAGCAAAACAGAACTAGAGTTGAGAATAACTTCATAGAGCTGCTAGAAAAAGTAAACAAAGCAATACTTGAATGATATAATACAGTAAATGCTCATTAAATATTAACAAAGAAGTTAGACCTTTTATTCCCATATTTTAGCCAAGGAGAAAGATTCAGGAATAACGAGTGGGTTAACAATGGTAACTTACATAGCCCAGCAGTACTTGTGTTGTACAGTGACCCCTAGCAGGGATCATTCAGTTTTATGGATGAAGAACTCCTGCTCCACAGGTGTCAGCAGATGTCTGCATGCAAGCTTCTGCTTGTGCAGTCTCTTTTCTAACATGGGCTCATGTATTTCAGGCTGGCCTGGAATTTACTATGCATCATCCTGAACTCCTGATTCTCATGCCTCTACTTCCCACGTTCTGGGATTTTCTACAGTACTATGCATTCCAATAGGGGCACTTTCAGCAGTTAATCTTGTTATTGCCAGTATACTCCATCTCATAAAAAAACTACTGAACAAATGCGCCATTTATTCTTTCTTTTCGAAACAGGATGTCACTGAAGTCACAGAGCCCACCAGCCTCTGTTGATACTAAACGTGTGCACTGCCACCAAGGCCAACCTCCATTGTGGCCAAGTCTCGGAGGCCAGGGAGCTGGAGAGATGGCTCAATGGTTAAGAGCACTGGCTGCTCTTCCAAAGGTCCTGAGTTCATTTCCCAACAACCACATGGTGGCTCACAACCATCTGTAATGGGATCCAATGCCCTCTCCTGGTATGTCTGAAGACAGCTACAGTGCCCTCACATACATAATAAAAAAAACAGGTCTTTAAAAAAAAAAAAAAAAATAGGAGACCAATTCTAGAAGTGGGGCTGTTAGTAGGCACTTCAAAACATTATTTTAGGCTTTAATTTTTCATTTACACTGTGAGTGTGTATGTGCTTGCATATGCACACACATATATATGTATATGCATGCACATGTCAAAGTGTACATGTGTAGGTCAAAGGACAACGTGAGAGGGCTGGTTCTCTCCTTCCACCATGTGGGTTACAGGCACTGAATTCAGAAGGCTAGGGTTTGCAACAAGCCACTTTACCTGGCTGAGCCATCTCACTGATCTAGTCTAGGCTTTTAGAGTGTTTCTTCCTCAGAGCAATTTCAAAAGAAGAGAATTCTGGCTTGGTATGGTTAAGGTAAGAAAATCTTGAGTTAAAGCCAGCCCTGACAACACAGGGTTATCAAGATCAGCCCAGCTACATAAAAATTCTTCCTCAAAAAATAAAATAAAAATAAAATAAAAATTGAGGGACAGGAGGGATAAGAATGAATGCATATAATCTAGATATGAAGCCTGTGCTCTAAGTGGGAAGCTAGAGCTAAGGCTTGAAAACTACTTAGCAGGATAGTTTCATAAACTTGGCGGCTGAAAGGGAACCAATTTTTCATTAAAACATATTCTATCTTCCTTAATCATAAAAGATTCTTACTTTGAAAAGTTTAAATGGCTGGGTGAATGTAGTAGTGCACTCCTTTGAGCCTGGCACTTAAGAGGCAAAACACGAGTGGGTCACTGAGTTAGAGGCCAGCCTAGTCTTCAGAGTGAAAAACCAAACAGGATAAGGAAAGATTCTCATGCATTCTATACCAAGGTATTGAACTCAAACAAACATTTTCAGCGTTTTTAAAACTAAGAGGGCCAGAGAGATGACTCAGTGGGTAAAAGCAGGTGACACACAAGCCTGATGACATGCAAATGATCCCTAGAACCCACCTAAAGCCAGAAGTCAAGAATCAACTCCACAAGCCCGGCATGGTGGCGCACGCCTTTAATCCCAATACTTGGGAGGCAGAGGCAGGCGGATTTCTGAGTTCGAGGCCAGCCTGGTCTACAAAGTGAGTTCCAGGACAGCCAAGGCTATGCAGAGAAACCCTGTCTCGAAAAACCAAAAAAAAAAAAATAAAAAAAAAGAAACAACTTCACAAAGTTGTCCTCTGACCTTCACATGCTTGCTTTGGCAGATGTACCACTTATCCCTCCTCACACACACACAGACACAAGGTTGTCTCAAACTGTTACAATACTGCTCCCACAGGAAAAAAAAAATTGCTAAAATCTAGTCTCAGATTTTTTTTTAAAACATTCCTTCTTAGTCATCCATTACAAATCTCCAAGCATTCCCTGCACCCACCAGATAGTAACAGGCATCCATGGCTACACAAGGACTCAACAATTGTCTTTGAATCCAACTATCTTTTCACCAATTGTAAACAAGTCCTCAACTCTTGGCTCCATAGAGAATGCCTAGAAGTCAGTATAAACCCTGAAACAGGGGCAGAGGTCAAGTGATTGGGAGAGTTCAGCCTAAACTCTCAATCTCATCCCACCCCCACCTTGTTCAAAAGAATCCTGTCAGAAAGAACCTCCCAGCAAAGGGCCACATTCAGGAGACCTGATGTGACAGTGTTGCTACATACTGAGCTGGGCCTTTAGAAGCACAGGGCAACTGCTAGAGCCAGGAACCACCTAATCACAGAGCAAATGCTATGGAGGAGGAAACAAACATTAAGGGAAAACAGAGAGACTTACAAATTTATCTTAATATGCTTTAGGAGAGAAACTGTCTCATAAAGGATACAACAGTCCTTAATCTGAGCCATAAAAGAAATTTCTTTGTGGACTTAATTTGCCAGTGAACTCTTCCAGTTTGTGTCCAAAAATCACCCTATAATGCAAAAGATGCTCAACTGATACTTTTTGAAAAGCCATCAGAGCCAGGTAGGGGTGGTGCCTTTAATCCCAGCACTCAGGCAGCAGAGGCAGATTGATGGATCTCTGTGAGTTCAGAGTCCAGCCTGGTCTACAAATTGAGTTCCAGGACAGCCAGGACAGAGAAACCCTGTCTCAAACAAAACAAAACAAAAACAAAAACAAAAAACAAAAACAAAAACTCATAAAACATACACATAAAAATCATGATACAGGGCTTGGCATGGTAGTCCATGCCTTTAATCTCAGCACTCAGACAAATGCAAGCAGGTCTGTGCATTCAAGACTAGCCTGGCCTACAAAATGAGTTCCCGACCAGCCAGGGCTACAGAGTGAGACCCTGTCTCAAAGGAAAGGGAAGGGGGGAGAGAAGGAGAGGAAAAAGACATTATATTGTCTTCAACTCTTCACATGTACATATAAAACACACATATACATGGATATACTTACAAAAATATATTCAAACCTTATTTCTTATTGTATATATGCTGGGAGGCCACGAGCCTTTCATATCTCACTTGTGAAGATCAGTCAATGGGCAACTCTATGGGATCAATTCTTTCCTTTACATGGATTCTGAGGATCAAACTCAAGTCACCAGACTTGAGTAACAATTCCTCTACCCATTGTGCCATCCTGACACACATAAACTCTTTTTTAAAGAAGTAAAAAGTTGGGGACACATGTAGCGGCACAAGCCTTTAATACCAACACTTGGAGGCAGAAGCAGGCAGATCTCTGTGAGTTCAAGGCCAGTTAGAATTACACAAAGAATTACCCTGTCTCCAATGATGATGATGATCATGGGAACTGAACCAAGAACCTTGTACATACTAGCAAAAGGCTATGCCACTGGGTTATTTCTTCAAACCCATCATTTGAGACTCACCAAAATTAAGGTGGTTACAGACAGTTCAGTTAAATAAGGTCTCTGTAGCCATAAACTAACTTCATGGCATACTTCGGGACCATTTTACCTTCTCAAGCAGGCCTCACAGTTCTTATCTAAATATAGAATATTTAAAATAGCTATTTTAAGTGTTTAATGAAAAAAAATCAATGTTAAGCAGTTTGTAAACATGTCAGTTTACACTCTAAGGTAAAAAGCCACATAGGTTTGTGTCTACCTTTCCTGTTAAATCAGCAACCCTTAACAGAGCTGTGGCCTTTATACTGTGGCTAAAGCTTGGCACATACAGGAAAGAGGAAGAAAAAACAGCACTGAATTAAACAGGTCAGATCCTATAAAGACAAATTTATCAAATGATCTTATATGGCATATTCCTAACACATAACTGTTAGAATACTGCAGTGTTTGCCACATAAGAAATGCCCAATAAATAGTATTTCTCAGGGTAAGGTAAAGTCTAAGTGAATAAACTTCTTGACATCCAAATAAACTGAACCTGAGTTCAGATTCCCAGAACCCATGCACCTATAATCCCACTGTTTGTACAGAGCTAGGAGGCAGAGACAAGAATTCCCCAGAAGTTTGTGGGCAATATATAACACTGAAAAAGGTCAACAGTGAAGCCCAACATGCAATGTTGCCCCTGTACTGGCTGGCTTTGTGTGTCAATTTGACACAAATTAGAGTCATCAGAGAAAGAGCCTCCTTTAAGGAAATGCCTCCATGAGATCCAGCTGTAAGACATCTTCTCAATTAGTGTTCATCGAGGGAGAGTCCAGACAATGGTGGGTGACGCCATCCCTGGACTGGTGGTTCCGAGTTCTATAACGAAGCAGACTAAGCAAGCCTTGTGAATCAGGTCAGTAAGCAACACCCTTCCTCCTCGCCTCTGCATCAGCTCTTGCTTCCAAGTTCCAATCCTGTTTGAGTTCCTGTCCTGACTTCCTCCAGTGATGGATTATGATCTGAAAGTGTAAGCCAAATAAATCTGTTCCTTCCCCAGTTTGCTTTTTGGTCATAGTGTTGAACCTGAGTCGTGTGTTAGAGCAGATAGTATTCTTAACCACTGGTACAGCACCTGTACTACTTTTCAATATCAAAAACTATGATATATGTTGCCAGGTGTGGTAATGCATGTCTTTATTCCAAGCCCTTGGGAAGAAGAGGCAGGTAGATCTCTGTGAGTGCCAGGACAGGCTGGGCTACATAGAGAAACCCCACACCCCAAATTCTCCTCGAGATCTCAAGATAGTTGACAGCTAATTGAAAAGCCAGAATAAGTTAGTAGTGACAGGCTATCTTACAAAGCTTTCTTTATCTTGATTGTACATTTCACTGTCTTCTACATATCCCCAATGAGTAATCATTTACCATTATGGTAAATGATTGATTTAAAGTCTCTGAGATCAGGGGTTGTTTTAGGGTTTTGTTTGTTTGGCTTGTTTTGTTTTTAATTTTTCATTTGGTTTGGTTTTTGATACAATGTCTCACTATATAACCCATAAAAGCAAGATAATCAATGACCTCCAGTCACAACCTCCCTCGATCTTAAGCATGTATCAGCATGCCTAGCTCATCTCTCTTTTCCCTTCCTTAACTTGGCTTATTTTCAGAAAATATGGAACTTACATAGGATTTATGAATAATAGAGAGGTAGAAGGTGTTCCTATATTCATTTACCTAGTCATTTGGACAACAGATACATATTATTTTTAAAAGTCTGGTAAGCCCAGCAATCCTAGCATTCAGGATGCAGAGTCAGTCAGCCTGGTTTACCAAGTGAGCTCCAGAACTGTCAGAGCTGTTACACAGAGAAACCCTGTCTCAAAAACAAAAAAATAAAGTCTGGTAAGCTGAGCACTCAGACAGAAGGCAGAGATGAGTTCAAGTCTGGCCTATCTGTCATAGTGAGTGAGTTCCAGGTTACCCAGAGCTACATAGTCAGATCCTGTCTCCAATAGAATAAAAAGGGGGGTGGGGGACAGGGAGGTTGAGGAAGTTGAAAGGGGGCTAGAAAGATGACCCATAGGTTAAAAGCACTAACTGCTCTTCTAGAGGACCTGTCTTCAATTCCCAGTACCCACATAGCAGCTGGTAGCTGTCTGAATTCCAGGAACTAACACTCTCACATAGACATTCATGCAGGCAAAACACTAATGCACATAAGGTAAAAATAAAATAAATTAAAAATGAAAGTAAGTTGGTAAGAAAATCTAGGTAAGCAAAAACCTAAAATATACAATGTTTTTAAAGTAATGATCAAATATTAAACAGTACAAAAATATTTCCTGAATATGCTATTAACCTTGCTGTAATGGTTTGTACATGCTTGGCCAGGGAGTAATACTATAAAAAGGTGTGGCCATGTTGGAGTAGGTGTGACCTTGTTGGAGTAGGTGTGTCACTGTGGGTGTGGGCTTTAAGACCCTCATCCTAGCTGCCTGGAAGCCAGTATTCTGCTAGCAGCCTTCAGATGAAGATGTCGAACTCTCAGCTCCTCCTGAACCATGCTTGCCTGGATGCTGCCATGTTCCTGCCTTGATGATAATGGACTGAACCTCTGAACCTGTAAGCCAGCCCCAATTAAATGTTGCCCTTGTAAGAGTTGCCTTGGTCATGGTGTCTGTTCACAGCAGTAAAATCCTAACTAAGACACTTGTATAATGTGAATATTTTAAAAATAATCTGACAGTTAACGTCTTCAGTGTACTAAGAAGTTAAATAAATGAGTAATTGATAACTTATCCTATGCTGCTGATTGGAGGAATGATGACAAGTCCCCTATGAGCCAAATGGTAAAGAACAAAATGCCAAACATCAGCCTGTAATACCAACAAGTAAACTATTTCTTGGAAGCAGTAACATATGCTAATATATAGAATGGCTCATGTTTATGTCATTAAGAAGCTGGAGAGATGGCTCAATGGTTAAGAGCTACATAGTCTTAGAGCTCTTCCAGAGGACTTGGATTCAATTCCTAGCACTGACATGGTGGCTCAAAACTGTCTATGATTCCAGTTCTAGGGGATCTGACACCCTCACACCAATGCACATAAAATAAAATTAAATAAATTATTTTTTTAAAAAGATGGGGTTACTCTACTAAATGTGATTACAACAGCCAATGAATACAGACTGAGAATTTCAACAATACAATAATAGCCTAGAACAGCATATGTTTGCCATTTCTTATACACTGTTCTATACCCTTTACATATTACTTCACTTAATCCTCATAATCGGAATACTTTTACTATTTGCATTTTCAGATGAGAAAACTGATGCACAGAGATTACATAATTTTTTGAGATTACATAATTTAACCAAAATTGCAAAGATAACAAAATACTGAGGCCAAATTGAAGCTAAGTAATCTTGAGCCGGAATGAACACTTTTTTATTTCTTATTTATTTTTCTATGTGTATGTGTGCCTGTGTAGGTTTGTGTACATGTATGCATTGTTTGCAGAAGCCAGAAGAGGGCATCCAATTCCCTGAAACTGGAGTGACAGATGGTTGTGAGCCCACTATGAAGATAACCCTGGTGTTCTACAAAAGCAATCAGATGCCCTTATCAACAAAGTTCTCTCTCCAGATCATGCTTCTTTAATTCACAAGGTTATGCTTATATAAAAAAACTAAAGCACTAATTTGAAATGTGGACTTGTGAACTATGGACATGTGCATTGGCATGGTGTGTAATTTAGGAAAAAGAACCATCTGAATGCCCAGAAATAAAATAAAATTAAATTAAAATGGCAGCTGGGCATGGTGGTGCACGCCTTTAATCCCAGCACTCGGGAGGCAGAGGCAGAGGCAGAGGCAGAGGCAGAGGCAGAGGCAGAGGCAGGCAGATCTCTGAGTTCGAGGCCAGCCTGGTCTACAAAGTGAATTCCAGGACAGCCAGGGCTATACAGAGAAACCCTGTCACAAAAAACAAAAAAAAACAACAAAAAAAAATGGCTACATAAACCATTTCAAAGTTGTTCCCCTTCAATGAAGTTGCCATCCTGCTATTAAAAATATTTATTAAAACAAATGTCTCATGACTTGGGAATAATGCTCTATAAGGGATATTCCCTTATATGTATAAGGGAAAATGGGGTACAAAAATACATATATGATTCTTAATAATTAAAAGTTGATTTCAAACCTGCAAAGACTATTCTCTAATGATAACATTTCTTAGTGAGGAGATCAGGGATTTTTTATTTACATTTTAATGTTCTAAAGAAAACTATAAGGTAATACTACCAACTAAAACAAAATTGTCATTTTTCTCTTGATTCAACTATATTATTAACCTCGACTAGTCTGGGAAGAAAAAATGCTAAAACAATTTGAAATCTGTCTAATTCCAAGTGGCTATTTTCTTTTGATTTGTGCCCTTTGAACATCACATAAATACTAAGCATAAACCAAAAAGAACCTTCAACTTCAATTTTGAAAACAGGATGAAAGTATTTTCATTTTTTGTTGATGTTTTCTCTGTAGTTATTTTAGTATCATAGTACAAGAAAAGAAATAGACTTCGTTACATATAGGCCAAAAACCACAGACTATCTTTGCAGTAGATTAGAGACAAAAGTTGGAGCAGGGAGAAAGAACAGCTGTTACTAATCCAACTGTTTACCCCTGACCCTCTATCTACCCCAAAACTGAACAGTACCAATTGTTTTCCTGTGTTGTGGGGTGTTTACAATCCCTGAGAGGCATGAAAGGAATTAATAATTTAGCCTAGAAAGCTGACAGCCTTTATTGGGGAGCCCCTGTCTGGATGTCAGAAATCAGAGCAAGTGTTGTCTTGAAATCACAGGTCCCTTTACTGTTCCAGTTTTACAGCTTAATTAGACCCCAAACATAAATCACTTATTTCTCCTGTTTTAGGCAACAATGACTTCTATTCTCTATTTCCCCTGTAGCAAGGCAGCCCTTGTTCTTTTGAGTTTTACAACTACATGGCAAACAAGGTAGCTGAGGGGAACTCAGGGAGCAGAGCAGACTGGGGTTACTTGGACATAACACAGAGAGGTTATAGTGTTTTGAACTTCTCTCGACCTCTGGCTGCCCTTGTACCCAGCTTATGCTAAGGGCACAGTATAGGACACTTGTAGAAATGAACTTAGCCTGAACCTGGGCCATAACATTGGACTCTGGGAAGCCCAAGACTTGTGGGGAGGAGCCAGAATGTGAACAGAAGCTCATATTTGAAGCACCCTGTCCATCTGCTCTACCACAGAAAAGGTAACTAAAAGAACACCTGGTAGATAAAATCTTCCCTTAAGTAGTTCCAACATATTCCATTTGGTACAACACAGCTGTACCAAATCTACTATCTACAACCACTACCGAGCACAACTGGAAATTAGCTACAAAGGTCTTCCTGTCACAAAATAAACAGGAATAGCTTTTTCCCACTAAGAATTTGCAGTGGGAAAACATTAGGAACTCTAAATTCCAAAGATACAATGAAAAGAAAGCTCTATTATATTCAATTTAATATGTAAAAATACTAACGAGAGATATTATTCCTCCTAGTCAGAATACACAGAAATGCAGCATCAAAAATAATAATAATGATGATGATGATGATGATGATAATCAGGGATCTGGCAAGACAGCTCAGATGCTTCCTACTCTCACAGAGGACCTGAGCTCCAGACACAGCAGGTGTGAGGTGACTACAATCACCTATAACTCTAGCTGCTCCATCAAGGTCACCTACGGTCACATGCAGATATACACAGATGCATACACATAATTAAAAATAAAAGTGAAGGCCAGGTGTGGTGTCGCACGCCTTTAATCCCAGCATTCAGGGGGGCAGAGGCAGGTGGATTTCTGAGTTTGAGGCCAGCCTGGTCTACAGAGTGAGTTCCAGGAAAAGAAGAGAAGAAAAGAAAAGAAAAGAAAAGAAAAGAAAAGAAAAGAAAAGAAAAGAAAGAAAGAAAGAAAGAAAGAAAGAAAGAAAGAAAGAAAGAAAGAAAAAGAAAAGAAACCCTGTCTTGAAGAAATAAATAAATAAATAAATAAATAAATAAATAAATAAATAAATAAATGAGTTCCAGGACAGCCAGGGCTACACAGAGAAACCCTGTCTCGAAAGAAAAATAAATAAATAAAGTGGAGGCTAGAATGATGGCTCAGCCATCTAAATCTTAAAGTCATTACAATCAATATCATCAGGCTTAGCCTAGTAGAACCTATAATCCAAGCATTCAAGAAGAGGAGGAAGGATTCCTTTGAGTTTGAAATCAGAATGGACTATTAGTGAATTCAAGACAGTCCAGACTACAAAGGGAGATCCTGCCTTTAATAAACAAAACATCAAAATCTAATACAATTTGCACAGCCCACATCAGTCTTACAGCTTCCTATAATCCTTGACTCCTTCCTTAAACAGAGTCAAGTCTGTGCACACTCAAACTCCAACACTAATATAGACTGAGATTGTAAATTTTACTTTTGTCAACCCATTATTATAATAATTATATCCTTACATGTTTCTTCAAAGACATAGGACAAAATTAAAGTACTAAGTTCACAAAAGTGATGTAGGAACAGACTATTTCCCACATATACTAAGTAAGTCATTTTTGGTGACTCCTACTCTATAATAATATAATCAAGTTTATTTTCATGCAATGGAGAAGTCTGTAAACCACCATATTCAGTAAAGGAGCTCATATAATCAAGGCTTTGCTCTACAAATGGCATGAGGTACTTGCAGTAAATACTAAAAAAAAAAAAAAAGAATACAGAATTGGATGCCACTTGCTAATAAATTCAAGGATGGAAAATTAACTTTCCAAATACTATCAGTATATCGCTAATGTGTAAAGGCAAGAACTATACTTAGTCATTTGTGTAATTTAAGGCTAAGAACTGAGCAAAGAAAAACACAGTGTTTCATTTAGTTTTCAATTATTTGGTGTACTTTCTGTATTGTCACAAGAAACACTGCTTACAAAATACCAGTGCCTTCCTAGTACTGAAAAAATGCTTCTATAACAGGACCATAATTCAAAATAACTGAGCTTACCTTTTCCTCCTCCCAAGGCTAGTCATAAGAGAATGACAGAGACAAAACATTGTATTAACCCTCAGCTACTGTACTGACACACAGTCTGTAGTCATAATATAAAATTGATTCTGAATTTTGTGAATTTCACAGAACCATGTCTAAAACTGCTAGGATGACTCAGTGGGGTAAGATCTCTACTACCATACTACCAAACATCCCACATTTGATCCCTAGAATACACATGGTAAAAGAACTAGCTCTCGGGCTGGTGAGATGGCTCAGTGGGTAAGAGCACTGATTGCTCTTTCTAAGGTCCTGAGTTCAAATCCCAGAAACCACATGGTGGCTCACAACCATCTGTAATGAGATCTGACGCACTCGTCTGGTGTGTCTAAAGACAGCTACAGTATACTTACATATGATAATAAATAAATCTTAAAAAAAAAAAAAAAAAAGAACTAACTCTCACACATTATCCTCTGACTTTCACACGTATGTTGTATCAAACGCTCCCTACATACACGATTAAGTAATTAAAGGTTTTGTAAAAAGCAAATCTAACTTCCTGACATTTGATAAATATCATGGACTTATTCTGCTTAGCAATATAGCACTAGTTGAACAAGCACGAATCTTATGGTGTATGGGGAAAATACACGAGAAAGCTCATCTTCTCAGGGATGATATTAGCCAGTGGGTAAAAGATAAGCTTCATCACGTACCTAATGGTTGGTTAGCCCCATGACTCTTTAAAAGTTCTAGAACTATAAGGTAACTAGACCATCTCCTAAATTTTAAATCTAAATTAACATTTAACCTTTCAGCACTACAACAAAATAAGGTCAATATCCAGTAGACATACTCATGCTTATTTCTCTAACAGCTATAGCTATGTCCCAGATTATTTCATGCAATAGTATGAGAGCACAGAAAATTTAAATGACTATGACCAAGACTTCCATAGTCTTGAAAGATATCTTAAAACAGTCACTCTTATACCTTAATTTTTTGTTTTGTTTTGTCTTTGTTTTTGTTTTTTGAGACAGGGTTTCTCTGTGTAGCCTTGGCTGTCCTGGAACTCACTCTGTAGACCAGGCTGGCTTCAAACTCAGAAATCTGCCTGCTTCTGCCTCCCAAGTACTGGGATTAAAGGCATGTGCCTCCACTGCCCAGCCTACCTTAATCTTAACAGTATAGATGCAAATACTTTTCAAATTAAACTGGCACAAAGATTATCAATTATAAATGTATAAATATGAACATAAAGCTGAGCATGGTGGCACACATTTGTAATTCCAGCGCTCAGGAGGCACAAACAGGAGAATCGGGAACTCAAAGCCATCACCATCTACAGTGAGTTTGAGACTAGCTGAACTATAAGACCCTGCCTCAAAGAAAAAGAAAGTATTGCCGGGCGTGGTGGTGTACACCTATAATCCCAGTACTTGAGAGGCAGATGGGCAGATCTCTTTGAGTTTAAAATCAGCCTGGTTTACAAAGTGAGTTCTAGGACAGTCAGGGCTGTTACACAGAGAAATCCTGTTTCAGGAAGGAAGGAAGGAAGGGAGGGAGGGAGGGAGGGAGGGAGGGAGGTATTAGAGAGAAGGTTCAATGGATAAAGTATTTGCTGCACAGCAGCTGAGTTTAGCTCCCTAAGACCCATGAAAAAGTCAAGCATGTGGGTATGTGCCCATAATCTCAACACTGGAGAGAGACAGGTAGATGTCTAAAGCTTGATTCAGGATTAGTGAGAAATTCTGCCTAATAATAACAACAACAAAACAACAATAACAACAGCAACTAGAGGAGGACACACAATTGGCCTCCAAGTGCATATGTACATACACACACACACACACACACACACACACACACACACACACACGAAGGAAGTGATGCAGAGAGGGGAAAGAACAGGAAGGAGGGACAGACTATCATTCTTATGATTGTTAGGAGAAGATACAATGTGAGGGCCATTCAAATAAAGAGTATCAAAGATACCTTAAGTTTGACATAAGTAAGTGCACAGTCACACCTTTTCTTACCAACAAACAGTGAGTAAGCACTGGGTAACATTTAAAACTTACTAGTGCCTGGATCAAGCTCTGCCAATTCATCCTGACAGAAACCTAAGGAGAGAACAACAGGGAAAAAAGTTATTATTTTTCAATTATTCCAAGCTGACTCTAAACATTAAAAATCAAATATCATTCAAGGGGGAGGATGCAGAGTTTAGGCTAGGATGTGACTCAGTTCTTGCTGAGGATGCACAAAATACTGGGTTCGATTTCCAGTAACACTTCCACACTCTAAATTAGATTCAAAAATTAGTTTGGGTTTAAATCCTCGTTCTAAGAATTGCCTACTTAATGTAAGGACTGCCTCTCTAGGTTTCCATTTCACCACCTATAGAAATGGAGATAAGGGGGGAGGGTATAGGGAACTTTCGGGATAGCATTTGAAATGTAAATAAAGAAAATATCTAATAAAAAAAAAAAGAAGAAGAAGAAGAAATGGAGATAAGAGCATGTACCAGAGTTGTACCAGGAGTAAGAGAATTTAGAAATATTCCTTAGTACACAGTAGGGGCTCAATAAACAATAGCACAGTAAGTATAAATAAAAATGCCAGTGTCTACTGGAATAAAAACTAATAGGAAAGTTAAATTTCATTTAATATTTATGTTTTTTATTTAATGTTATCAATTATGTCCCAAAAGAAAGCAAAATAAACAAAACAAGAATTTACAACAAATATACAAGATGAGTTTACTAAAGATTATGACCAATTAGAGCTAGGGATAAATCTAAGTTGCTACAGAGCTTGCTTAGCATACACGATGTGATCAATTTGATCTCTGGCATTGTATGAACTAGGCAGGGTGGTACATGCCTACAATCTCAGTGTAAATGTAAATGTCTCTTACTTCCTCAGATGAAGGGATGAGATGAAAGAAATACCCAAGCTGTGTGACTGTAAGACCTGGACTGAATCCAGCATGCTTCTCTGCACTAACTATCCCTAGGCCTAGGCCTAGAAGCTTCTAGCCCCCTTACAATCTAACCTTCCAAGCTGACTGATTCAATCTGGCTTCTCTTGGCGTCTGACTGAATTGTTATGCTTGGCATCATATGTACTTTGGCAATATGTTCTAATCTTCTGGCTCCTTCTGTCTTCAACTGTGTCTATCTTGTTCTCTCTGAAACCTGTTTCTATAAAACTGACCAAAAACCTGTCATATGCCCTGCCATAGACACATCACACCTTTTTTAGCTCTCCTTTTTTTTTTTTTTTAAACGGTTTTAGAGCGTTTTTTGTAGAAAGGCAGGAAGAAAGAGAGAAGGGAGAGAGACAGACAGACAGACAGACAGACACCGGACAGGCCATGGCCACGTGGAAAGAGGGGGGAAGGGAAAGCGAGAAGGAAGGCTAGAAAGTAAGAAAGGTAAAAGCTTAAAGAGAGCTCCCTGCTCTTAAGTAACCTCTCTTCCTCTGTTATTCTATGAGTTGTGTGTAACCTATCTCTGACTCATTCAAATATTTTTCTAATTTTTTTTACTTTGTCTGACCCTTAATTAGAGATCACTTTCAAACATGGCTGTTTCCTTCTACAAACTAACCTTCATTGTTAGGGAGTAAGGAATATGTCTACATTCCAGCCAGATCATACTATAGTATAATCCAGGCCATGTTTGTATTCTAGCCAGATCATATCTTTGGATGTGATCTCTTGCCAGAGCAGCCATGTTGCTGGATTAAAATTTCTCTACATCCCAGTACTCGGTAGGTAGGCACAGGAGAACCAGCAATTTAAGGTTATCTTTGATAACATAGCAAATACATAGCAGGGGCAGGCGGATTTCTGAGTTCGAGGCCAGCCTGGTCTACAAAGTTAGTTCCAGGACAGCCAGGGCTACACAGAGAAACCCTGTCTCAAAAAACCAAAAAAAAACAAAAAAAAAAAAAAAAAAAAAAAAAAAAAAAAAAAAAAAAAAGTGAAAGGGAATCCTATACTCACCTGTTTCTTTAACAACTATAAACCAACTTTGAAATGTCAATACAAATAGCTACCATGAACAATTGGTTTAGTAAATCATCTATCTTATGGCATGTGATCCCTAAATGGCTCTAAGTTTAGGACTATTCCTTTTCCTTCTAAATGTGAATTATTTGTCAAAACAGTGTCTCTGTGTAGCCTTGGCTGTCCTGGAGCTCACTCTGTAGATAAGGCTGGCCTTAAACTCAAGAGATTTGCCTGCCTCTGCCTCCTCAGTGCTGGGATTAAAGGGGTGTGCCGCCGCACTTGCCCCAGACTCTTCTTTAATACAAAAGGAATTTTCAGATGACAAGTTCTTCTCCAGACATTTGTTAAAATATAAAGATCAAAATCTTGGTTGCCTAGGGTATAGTGACAGATTATAGTTACGGATCTTTTGTTATTCTGACTACAAAGTAGCATATTTACCTCAAAATTAGCTTAAACTTTTAAGTATATATTTCCAAGTATGAACAAAAAAAAGTTTATGGGGAACAGGTAATGCATTCCAGTGCATTTTGCAAAAGCAAGGGAATGTCACTATGAGAATGTTTTCATCTGACCATAAAAAGACATCACGATACAAAAGAACCCTGAAACCTGTGAAATCTCAGCAGCCCAGAGAGGCGAGAGATCCTTTACAAGGCCAAATCTTCAGTTATAATCAATCATCCTACCTTCATAATCAAGCAAGCTTCCTACTTCAACTTTATGACCTCTACCACATCCCAACTCATAATCCAGAACTCATAATTTCTTAACTACATCATGGTTCTCTGTCCAATATACTTTTTAGCCTCCCTTCCTGTACATATGCTACCTTCTATATATAAGTCCACCTTTGCTTAGTATACCTAGATCAGAACTCAGGTTAGGTTATATAGGCTCTGCCAATATACACACATATATGACCAAATGCAGATACAATGGATTTTTATCTACTAGTGTTTCAGAGAACCTCTGAAAGGGGAGGAAAGAGGGAAGGAGAATGGGAGGGATAGAGGGAAGAAGGGGAGAGGAGAGGAGAGGAGAGGAGAGGAGAGAGGAGAGAGGAGAGAGGAGAGAGGAGAG
>NC_034592.1:26122880-26133055 GCF_900095145.1 Mus pahari
TTAAGAGCACTGACTGTTCTTCCGAAGGTCCTGAGTTCAATTCCCAGCAACCACATGGTGGCTCACAACCATCCATAAAATGAGATCTGATACGTTCTTCTGGGGTGTCTGAAGACAGCTAAAGTGTACTTACATATAATAAATAAATCTTTTTTAAAAATTTTAAAAAGAAGAAAGAGGAGAATAAGAGAGAGAGAAAGAGAGACTGTGTCTGTCAGTGTCATTCTAGGGTCAAAAGAAAGGCCTTAAGTGCTGGAGAGATGGCTCAGTGGTTAAAAAACTTAGTACTCTTGCAGAGGACCTGGGTTTAGTTTGCAGAACACACATGGCAACTACCAACTATCTGTAACTTCAGTTCCAGAGGATCTAACACCAAAAAAAATCTCTTCAGGATCCTCGGGCACCAGGCACACACAGGTTGCCCACATGTATATCCAGGCCCTCATATATATATACATAAAGTAAATCTAAAAAATGTCTTGAGATTGCTCTAATTAGCTCTGTGGCCCTCTTCACAGGCTCCTATGCTTAGTATATATTCATTGTGATCAGGCCCATTAAAATCTGAGGTTCAAAAACACTTTACAGGGCTGTGCAGTAGTGACGCACACCTTTAATCCCAGCACTTGGGAGGCAGAGACAGGCAGATTTCTGAGTTCGAGAGGCCAGAGTGAGTTACAGGACAGCCAGGGCTATACAGAGAAATCCTGTCTCAAAACAAAACAAAACAAAACAAAACAAAAACACTTTACAGGACTTCTCAAAATCTTACATTTTAAAATGTTTATGTATATGTATACATGTAGATACCTACAGAGGCCAGAAGAAAGCTTTAAATCATATGGAACTCCAGTTATAGGTAGCTGTAATTCAACATACAGGTGTGTTACTCAACATGGCATTGAGAAACAAACTCAATCCACTTTTAAGAGCAGCAAGTACTCAAACACCAAACCATCTCTCTAGCCAAGAACCCCAAAAACACTTTACTCAAGACTTGTACCAATACCCTCAAGTACACACCTTTAATCACAACACTTAGACAGCAGAAGCAAGTAGATCTCTTGAGTTCGAGGTCAGTTTGGCTTAGAGAGAGAGAGAGTTCCAGGACAGCCAGGGCTACACAGAGAAATTCTGTCTCAAAACAAAATAAAACAAAAATAACAGCACCAAAAAAGCAAACAAAAAGCAAAACACAGAAAACGAACACAATAAAAAGACTTGCACTGAAATACAGGAGTTACTTGCCAATCCTTTCTGGATCACCCAGCTCAGGTGTATTTTAGTGTCTGCCTTATCTCTCATGATTTTGAGTTCTTTGATTTCCCCTCCATGAAACTGTGCCCTTTATTCAATCAAATCAACTACCCTGAAAGCCTTAGAACACAGTCATATCCCAGATAGGGTTGCTAAGTAAATATCTGAAAACGCCTCCTCAAAAGACTAAAGTAGTAAATAACACTGCCCCCAATGAAGCAACTGTCAAAGGAGTAACTTGTAGGAGAAAACAGCAGGTTCCTTGTTTTCAACTTTAAAAACCGAAAATAGTGCTGTCAAACATAATTTTGATATGAACAGATAAGCTATGTAACTATAATACCCACCAACCACTTGTAATGTGGAGTACTCAGGATGTGACTAGTGGTTGATGAACTGAAAGCTAAGGTATTATGGTTTGACTCTATCAGACAGGGTCTCACTATGTAGAACAGCCTAACCTTGGTCTCACAGAGATTTGCCTCTCAAGTGCTGGGAATAAAAACAGTGTACCATTACACCCACTGAAATAAATTTTCCTCTTTGTTTTTCTAGACAAGTTGCTTTGGTGTTTACAGCCCTGGCTGTCCTGGAACTTGCTTTGTAGACCAGTCTGGCCTCAAACTCTCAGGAATTCATCTGCCTCCGGGGTGCTGGGACTGAAAGCATGCAACTTCAAAAGCAATCTTGAGTTGGAGTTTCACTACCCAGTCCAAGCAGGTCTCAAACTTGAAAAATCCCTTGCCTTTCTCTCAAATACTAAGATTATAGACATGTGCCAATATACCAAGTTCATGTAGCTACTTAAGTTCATTAAGGGTAAAATTAAAAATTCAGTTGCTAGTTGTGGTAGAGACTGAGGCAAGAAGATCAAGTTCTAGGCTAGTCTGAGACCCATGGAGCCCTAAGCCAGAGTGGGCTGAGAGGTAAAAGGAGGGTGAGTACGGCAGTGGTAGCTGCAGCCGCCAGGCGGGGTAGCACATTGTAATCTCAGCACTGAGGAAGCAAGACAAGAGGATCCATGATTATGGCCGGTCAGCTTAGTCTAATCAGTGTATCCCATGCCAGTCAGAGACCCTATCTCAAAAAACAACGTGCACAACATCCTGAGGAATGATCTCTGGTCTCTACACAAATGTGTACACATGCACATGGCAAAGTCACAGAAAAGACAACGTGCACAACATCCTGAGGAATGACACCCAAGGATGATCTCTGGTCTCTACACAAATGTGTATACATGCACATGGCAAAGTCACAGAAAGAAATTCAAACCTACTTTAAAAAATAAAACATTTTGAAAATATACATCAGACAATGTACAACTGGGATAGTACACAGTAGTAAGTCAGAATCATTTTACTTCATGTGTGCTCACACAGGTACATGTGTGCATGTGCATGTAAGCATGTGGAGATCAGAGGAGAACTTGAGGGAATTGGTTCTCTCCTTCCTGCATGTGGACTTTGGGGCTAAATTCAGGTCATCAGAGGTTGGTAGCAAGTGCCTTAACCCACAGAGCCATCTCACCAGTCCTATTTATTTTAAAAGCTTATTTTAAAAGCTTTTAAGCTTTATTATTCTCTGAGTGTGTATGTATGGTGTGTTTAGTAAGAATAACGCTGTGGAGTCAGTTCTCATCTTCAACCTTTATGTAGTTTCCAGGAATCAAACTCAGGTCTTCAGGCTTATACAGCTACAACTTTTCACTCACAGGTCATCTCACCAGCTTCAGAATAGATTTGAATTCTGGTACCATTACTTACAAATTGTGCTGGCTTAGAAAGTGACTTCACCACTGTGATCCAATATCTCTGTCTATAGACTGCTATAAAGAGCTAGTGATATGAAGCACTCAAGGCAGTGAAAACAATAGCTATAATCAGTACTGGTGAGACAAGAGAAGTAGCAATCAGAAACATGGGGATATTACAGGAAGATGGCATTTGACCCAACAAGACTATCCAAAGAACAAAATACAGAGGACATGGCATATGAGAGCAATAAACAGGGAAGCAGAATGCATGGTTGTATCATAATGATCTTTAACTATCATCCAAGAGAGGTTTGGGCCTTTTACCTTGTAGGCAAGTCACTTACCAGGTACAAAATTTAAGAAGCTGATCAATGGCAGCCCAAACGTACTTCAATATTGTGAGTTCTAAAATACCAATCAGAAAAATCAAAGTACTTGGAATTTTTATAAAACAAGGCTTTCTTGGAGAAGCCTACAAATACTGAACAGCCCCTGAAATTCTAGGAAATGGTTCTACTTTACAGGACCTACCACCAATTTCACCCATCTCCTAGGTCTTTCTGGTATGATGAATGCCTGCCATACTGTCATGTTTGTGGTCTACAAACAAGCTCCATGTCCAAGCAGATATTAAGACTAATTACCTTTGGATTGGCTATACATTAAATTCACATCTATCTCTTGTTTTTCTGTCTAGCAAGTGAGGTGTCACTTTACCCATTAGTTTTTTGTTTTACAGGGCAACCTGACAATCCACACTTTAGCAAAAGCACAAAATACTTTTGAATGCAAGGATATTGCACTTCATGTCCACACACAAGCCAGCTGGTAGAGCTTCAAGTAAATAATAAGCCTTCTCCCGTTTTACAAATGTCAAGGTCACATTTATAAATTTCAACAACAAAAATGCCCACTTCCTAATTTCATTCCATTTCTTTAATGTGATATCTAAGGAGTTATACACACACACACACACACACACACACACACACACACACACACACGGGAAGTGTGAAAGTGTAGGGGGCATAGCATATTTAAGTTCTTAGTTATATAACCTAGTATGTCCACATATTTATGTTAGGTGTAAATGCAGCTTATGAGGAATGCCTGAATTTCTACAGAAACACTAATAACGTCCCTCTTATCAACCTGCATCACCTTTCATATCATTCCTCAAGCTTCTAGCTTTGTAATTATAGCCTTGAAAGCAGACTAAGGGTAGAAAAGCCAAACCAAGTTTACAACACTTCAATTAAAATATTTTAAAAACAAATACACAGTTTCAAGGCTATGGCTACAGAATCTGAAAGGAAAACAGTCTAGGATACAATGGTCTAATGAGTCAGAGGCCATTAGTGTTTATGTGAGGAAACAGTACAAGTCTTTCTCCAAAAACTGCATGTCTTGAGGAGTCTCTAACATTTTTTATTTAGCGCCTCTGATCCTTTGGAGGAACAAGGATTAATATAGATCTTTATTTGACTTAGAGGTTAAAGAAACTTCAAAATGCATACATAGAAAAAAGTACGAAATAATTTGCTAGATGCCATTTATATAATTTTTAGTGTGTCAGACATTACCTTGATGCTTCATAAAAATTCTTCCCAGGTAGTTACTGTTATCTCTAGCTTACAGATTTAAATAGATTACTGTACAGCATTACAGGAAATGAACCAAAAAAATCAGAAAGCATCCCATATCAACCTCAACAGATGGCTTGATGGAACAGCAAAAGCCAAATCTTTAGGAGAAAAAGATTACTGGGGCAAGATTCAATTGAGGAATGACCCCAAAACAGAAAAATGGATCTCTTTCTTATTCCCATTAAGAATCCCTTTTTGCCAGGCACAGTGACATTCATCTTTGATCCCAGCACTTGAGAGGCTAAGTGAAAACTTCCAGTAATACAAAATGTCCTGATCCTATAGCAAGTTTAAGATCAGCTTAGCTATACAGTGAATTCGATGCAGGCCTGAGCTACATGAAACTTTATCTCAAAAAACAAACGGCCGGGCGTGGTGGCACACGCCTTTAATCCCAGCACTCTGGAGGCAGAGGCAGGCAGATTTCTGAGTTCGAGGCCAGCCTGGTCTACAAAGTGAGTTCCAGGTCAGCCAGGGCTACACAGAGAAACCCTGTCTCAGAAAAACCAAAACAACAACAACAACAAAACCCTGTCTGAACAAACAAACAAAAATAAGTAAATAAAAGTTAAAATACAAGTGGTGGTACACACTTTTTAAGATTTATTTATTATATGTTAGCACACTGTAGCTGTCTTCAGACACTCCAGAAGAGGGCCTCAGATCTTGTTACGGATGGTTGTGAGCCACCATGTGGTTTCTGGGATTTGAACTCTGGACCTTCGGAAGAGCAGTCGGGTGCTCTTACCCACTGAGCCATCTCACCAGCCCGGTGGTACACACTTTTAATCTCAGCACTCAGAGGCAGTGGCAGGTGAATCTCTGAGTTCAAGGCAGCCTGATTAACAGAGTGAGTTCCAGGATAGTCAAAGATACACAGAAAAACCCTCTCAAAAATAAAAAAATAAAAAAATAAAAAATAAAATAAAATATAAGCAATCACCTTTTTAAAATGAAAAGTATCTTTCAAAAAAATCAAATGACTAAGCAGGCAAGAATATCTGCTATGTAGCAATGATAACTGGAGTTTGGATCCTAGCAACCACATAACAAAACAGGTTATCTAGCAAATCCCTGAAATGCTAGATCTCAGGGATTTAGCACAATCTTCTGGCACCACACATGCTTAATAATTTAATGTCTTTATTTAAAAATCAAATTATGGGGCTAGAGAGATGGCTCAGTGGTTAAGAGCACTGGCTGCTCTTCCAGAGAACCCAGGTTCAATTCCCAGCAACCACACAGCAGCTGACAACTTTCTGTGACTCCAGTTCCAGAGGATCTGATGCCCTCATACACACAGGCAAAACACCAATGCACACAAAATGAAAATAAATTTTTAAAAATCAAATTATGGACTAGAGCGATAGCACAGCAGTTAAGCTGTTCTTCCAGAGGACTTGGGTTCAAATACCAGAATCCACATGGCAACTCACAACCACATGTATCCTACACCTTCTGGCCTTTGCAGGCACCATCACAAATGTGGCACACAGACATACATGTAGACAAAACTCTCATACACATTAAAAAATAATAGGCTTTTAAAAAGAATTATTTATCTAACATGTACGAGTATTTTGCCTACATGTATGTATTATGTGCCTGGTGACAAAGAAGGGCAAAAGAGGATCCTCTGGGACTGAAATTACAGACAATTATGAGCTGCCATGTGGGTGGGGGAATCAATCCTTCATTCTCCAGAAGAGCAGTTCTCTTAACCACTGAGCCATCTCTCCAGGTTCATAACAGTTTATTAAATCAAATTATAATCTAGATTCTAATCAAGATAGTTATATCAGGTATCTGTTTACTGTCTCTAACAAAATAATGCGCTAAAGTGGCAATTAAATTTATAGTAATTATAAATTACAAAGCTGCAATGTTTTTTAATTGTACAAGATGAAAATCACACTAGCAGGACATGGTGGCACAGGCATACATCTTTAGCACTCAGGAGGCAGAGGAAGGTGGATCTCTGTGAGTTCAAGGCCAGTCTGGTCTACACAGTGAGTTCTAGGACAGCTGAGGCTACACAGAGAAACCCTGTCTTGAAACACCAAAACCAAACCAGGCCAAAACAACCAACCAACCAAACAAACAAACAAACAAAAATAGGCATTACCTTTTCAATTCTCTTTTAATCTTTCTGATGACACCAAAAGAAGAAATTCAGTTTGGCCTTGTGCTGCCTCTCTAATGCTTACTACTAATCACTGTTCATCAAAAAGGTTTAATCAGCGCCTTTGGTAATAATTCCTCATATTAGTAGAACTTAACACAACTTGGTCTTTATCATACATAATTTTAGTGTTCTATATTTTGGCAAATAACTTTTTACTTAGGATAGCTCAAATTCTTTTAGTGGAAACTTAAGGATTCTTTGGAAAGTCAGTTGTGTCAGATGGCGTTTTGTTGAGGCAACACGTGAAGGAGTGTTTCCTCAAGTGGACACAGGTGCAAGGATGTTAATGCTAAAGCAAACACGTGAAAAGACTTTTGACAAAGGATTCTTTACTAACAACACGCATGTATTGGTTTGCCTAACATTGAGTAGTTGAGCTTCTTGTCAGGACTCCAGAGAAACGAACGCACGAAAAAACGTCTGGTGGTGTGCTGAGGCTTCTTGCTGCTCCCTCAGACTCAGGCTAATTGGCAGAATGCCAGCTGAGACAGACTCATGTGCTGAGGCAAGATACATAATGAGGCAAGTCCAAACATGATGTTTGGAGGGAGTGTAAATAGGACTCAACAGACTGAGAGAGAGGCATGCCTGTAGAACTAGCTGATCTTCACTTGGCTGACAGAGGCACACAGTCAAGAACTTCTGGCATTCCTGTTGGCCCTGGTAACTCCCATTGACTCATGCCAATTGGGCTGAGGCACAGCTGTCTCTGCTAGGCTGTGCCACCATTGTGATTCCTGTTTGCTATCCTGACTCTACCGAACTCTACTGCTGGTATATCTGTAAAGTGTTTGCAAATGAATCGAGCTAGCTGCTGCTGCTGCTGCTGCTGCTGCTGCTGCTGATGATGATGATGATGATGATGATGATGATCTGTGAACTCAACTGCCAATTTCCTAACAATGTAGATCAGATTTGCTCCAAAGAACCATGATGATGATGATGATGATGATGATGATGATGATGATCTGTGAACTCAACTGCCAATTTCCTAACAATGTAGATCAGATTTGCTCCAAAGAACCATTTCTAAACAGGTCCACTTCCCCCACATCCTTTCTTTTCCACTACCTCTGGTGGGTGGTGGGCTAGAAGGAAGATTAAAGCATTTTAAAACTATCATTAAAAATAGGCTTTAAAGCTGGGTGTTGGTGGCGCACGCCTTTAATCCCAGCACTTGGGAGGCAGAGGCAGGNGGATTTCTGAGTTTGAGGCCAGCCTGGTCTACAGAGTGAGTTCCAGAACAGCCAGGGCTATACAGAGAAACCCTGTCTCAAAAAAACAAAACAAAACAAAACAAAATTAAAGTTGCGGGCTGGTGAGATGGCTCAGTGGGTAAGAGCACCCGACTGCTCTTCTTAAGGTCCGGAGTTCAAATCCCATCAATCATATGGTGGCTCATAACCATCCATAACGAGATCTGACGCCCTCTTCTGGAGTGTCTGAAGACAGCTACATGTACTTACATATAATAAATAAATAAATCTTTAAAAAAAAAATTAAAGTTGCAAGTTCTTAAAAGTTGTGGTAACTAGGCATAGTGGGCCATGTTTTAATCTCAGCACTCAGGAAGAAGAGGTGGAAAGATCTCTGTTAAATTTAAAGCCAACTCGACTACATGCTGAGTTATAACCCAGCAGGAACTTATCTAATAAAAGTTTTAGTTTACCTAGTACAGAAAACAAACTCCTGAAAGCTGTCCTCTAATCTCCATACAAATACTGTGCCATGAACTCATGAATGTACATACATATATAGATAAATGTAAAAGCTGGGTTTGCATATCTTATACAATTGCAAAAATTCTGATTCTGGTACAAGAAAGACTGAAGTTTGAAAACACTGGCTTAGAAGACATGCTTAGCATGCAGGATTCAATCGATCCCCCAGAACTGGGACAGGGTCTGATGTACTGTAATAGCTGTATGAGTAATGTTATTTTCAACTCTAAGTCTCAGTTCACTCATCTATAATATGGGCTTATATCATCTTTCAAGGAAATGTGGAAAGGATGACATGAGTTAATGTAGCCCGATGTCTGGTTCTCAGTATCAAACACCTATCTGTCCCTTCTCCTTTTAAGGATATGGTCGGAAAGCACTTACAGAGAGCTCCAGGGAAAAGCTGTGAGTGGAGACTGGGGAAGTCAGACTTCCTGTGTATTAAAGGAAGGAGCCTATGCTTTATTTGAAATGTTCCCCACTAAGAATCTCTGGGGACCTTGTTTTGCTGCTAAAGCTGCAGTCTGCTCTCCTAAGACTCATAATTCTAGTTACACACAAGTGACTGGAATAAAGTGCTACAGAAAAAGTGGTACTTATCTTAAATTCATGGAGAGGCCTGGTTCAAAAGGTAGGGTAGGGAGAAAGGACAATTCTACAACAAAAGCCCAAGTTAAAAGACCCTTAAGGGCTGGAAATTCTTCAGTGTGTATGGGCATTATCCCCCCAACTCCAAAAACCACAGAGTAGAAGAAGAGAATGATTCCATAAGCTGTCCTCCAACTTTCACACACATGCCATGGCACCAATACTCTCACTTTCTGCTGTTATTGTTTCAGGCAATTCATTTAGGCAAATTCAATTAAGAGTCTAGCTCAGTGGTTTTCAAATGCTACAGTCCTTTAAACACAGTTCCTCATGTTGGGGTGACCCCCCAACCATATATTTTCACTGCTACTTCATAACTATAACTTTGCTACTGTTATGAATTATAATGTAAATATATGTATTTTCCAATGGTCTTAGGCAACCCCTATGAGAGGGTCCTTCAACACCCCCCAAAGGGATCCTGCCCCACAAGTTAAGAACCACTGGTCTAAATCATCCACAAACCAGTCTTGATCACTTCATCATCTGCCACTGTGCTGGAGCCCACAGGTGAGAAAATCCTTGAGGGAGCTGGACCTGGAGTACAAGTGCTTCAAATTACCTGAAAAAAGATGAGTGAGAAAGGAAGAGCACAGGGAGGAGGGCAAGCAGGGGAAGGCAGAAACCAGGAAGAGGTAATAGTGGGGAGGGGAAAGGAAGGCACTTTACACAGATGGCTTCACTTTTCCCAAACCCCTCCACAAGGTTAGCTCTAAGGTATCATCAAAGGACCAGATCTCTAGATTAGCCAACTTCTAGATTTACTGGTGTATAACTCACTGGAATAATTCTCACTCATGAGACAGTCTGCCTGCCTTTTCAGGATTTCCAACAAGTTTAAAAATCAAACAGTAAGGTGACACGCACTTTCAGGAATGTTCAGTTTACTAGAGAAAACTAGGAGAGAGGTGGCTGGGAGAGAGATACTGCCAGGTTTTGCTACGGGGCGGGGGGGGGGGGGG
>NC_034592.1:26133275-26135399 GCF_900095145.1 Mus pahari
GGGGGGGGGGGATGGGAAACCAGCAAGTAAATACTACAATACCAACTGTAAATACTACATACAATACCAACTGTAAATACTACAAAGCTGATTCAGCAAACTGATTACAAAATCAGACATAAGCTGGCCCTGTGGCAAGCTGGTTTTCAGCAAGTTGGAGTTCAGTAGACTGTTTTCCTTAACTACCATGTTAATTTTAGTTACAGATTGTGATGGCTATTCATGCTCGTAGAGTGCATGCAGTGAGGAATTTTTGCTTAATTTGAAGTAGGAAGAGCCACTTCTAATCCAGATCTTAAGGTAGGAAGACATATCTTTAATCTGATATGTCTTTCTTCAGCCTATAAAGGAAGAAGAAAGCTTTTGCTCTTTGCCTGCTTGCTTTTGCCTGAATACCAAGCCTCTTTCCTTCACTGGCATTACAGCCTACTTCTTCAGGATTCTGGAGAATACTGAAGACCAACTGAGACACAGCCCCGTGGACTAAGCAACTACTGGATTCTTGCTTGGACTTTCTGTTCATAGCCAGCCATTGCTGGATATTCGAAGAAATCCTCTTTCTATATAGAAAGATTTGTTTTATAAGGTCTGTTACTCTAATCTGACTAAAACACAGATAAAAAAAAATTACCTGGAGTTGGTGGGGCCCGCCTTTAGTCCCAGCACTCAGGAGGCAGAGGCCAAAGAATGTTGGTGAGTTCAAGGCTAGCCTGTTATACAAAGCAAGTTCCAGCCAAGCTTCACAAAGAAACCTGTCTTTAAAAACCACCAACAGGGGGCTGGAGAGATGGCTCAGTGGTTAAGAGTACCGACTGAAGTTCCGAAGGGTCCTGAGTTCAAATCCCAGCAACCACATGGTGGCTCACAACCATCCGTAAGGAGATGATGCCCCCTTCTGGTGTGTCTGAAGATAGCTACAGTGTACTTAGATATAATAATAAATAAATCTTAAAAAAAAAAAAAAAAAACCACCAACAGGGAATACCATTCCTTCAGTAAAATGTATATATCCAACTTTACTGAAATAATGCAACCTAATCTCTAAATAACAGTCACAAATCTTTGTTAAACTGAGCAGTTGTTATAGTTGAGAATCTTCTGCAGTGGGAGAGGTGTGAAACTATTTCAGCAAACTGTTCTGCTGTAGTGACTGCTAGATGCAGCAGTTCTCAATCTGTGGATCACAACCCCTTTGGGGTCGAACAACCCCTTTCATAAGGGTTACATATCAGATATTTACATTATGATTCTTAACAGCAAAATTACAGTTATGAAGTAACAATGAAATAATTTTATGGTTGGAGTAACCATAACAAGAGGAACTAAATTAAAAGGTCACAGCATTGGGAAGGTTGAGAACCTGTGTGTTAAGAGCATGAACCTCAGAGTTAGATCTAGTTAATTTGTTTTTTGCTGTTTTGTTTTCAGGAAGAGCAGTGGTAAATAAAGTAGAAATCACCAGTCTTACTGGACCATAAAATGAGGTAGTATATGGAGAATCTAAACAGAGACATTATTCTTTTATTTAGCCGGGGCAAACTTGTTTGTTGCTCATGAGATTACAAATCCTATTTTATAGCACTAAAATTGCCCCCCCCCCACATTGCCATCCTTAGGGGCTGCCAGGACTGGCAACAACAGTTTTAACTTTTATTATATTGGCTTCATTCTCATACACATAAACATACAATGTCGTGATCAATTATTCTATCAAAATATGGCTAGCTTAGTCTTATTACATAAATGTGAGAATCTGCTGGGCCTGGTTGCCTCACTGAGGTAGGGTGAAGGGTTAAAGCCAAGGCATGGGCATGGGGGCTTGAGCCTTTAATCCCAGCACTCAGAAGACAGAAGGTGGGTCTCTGCAAGTTCAAGGACAACCTGGTCTACACAGAGAGTTCCAGAACAGGCAGAACTGTTCTGGAGACACAGAAAGACCCTGTCTCACAAAACAAAAAAACAGTCAGAAGCCAGACTGGGTTTTTGTTTTGTTGTGTTTTGGCTTGGTTTGGTTTGGGTTTTTTTTGAGACAGGGTTTCTCTGTGTAGCCTTGGCTGTCCTGGAACTCACTCTGTAGACCAGGCTGGCCTCGAACTCAGAAATTCGCCTGCCTCTGCCTCCCAA
>NC_034592.1:26136474-26137595 GCF_900095145.1 Mus pahari
AGGAACAGTATTTATTCACAGATCTTACAAAGTATGGGAGGGTATGGATGTGATGTTGGGATCCATACACATTAACCACATGCTCAATCAGTGAGTTTGCACATCCCAGCTCCTAAAGCTTTATAAATATTGTTTACTGTATTAAAAAAAAAAAACTCTTACTACCAAAGTTCTTGATTATTCATATGAACTATTGAAGAACCAATTGTTACTTTTAAAATGTGTTGAAACATTTCTTCTGACTCCCCACTGGGTTCAAAAATCTCTCTGATGTTAAGATAGTAAAGACAGATCTTCTCAACAAATCTGAACGGCACAAAAGGATAGTCCGTAAAGTGCCACCACACCTTAAACCCTTTCAATACACATTTTAAATGTTCAACAAATAAATGATATTTTTGTAATCTATTTTGAGCTTCTCTTTTGTACTTAAGAGTACCTTATTAACTATTTCAATGTATACCCAAGGCTATGATTAATGTTGTAGCTAATAGAAGAGATTCTACCTCATTTCTTTTGTAATCAACACAAGCTATAAAATTAACTCGACAGCTTTTAAAGTTTAGTTAGACTCAAGGTCATTTCAAGGCTTTTAATTACCAAATGTGATTTGAAGAGAAAACATCCACTCCATCCAAGGGGAAGAGCATATGGTTTATTCCTTTCCTTTCCTTTCCTTTCCTTTCCTTTCCTTTCCTTTCCTTTCCTTTCCTTTCCTTCCTTTCTTTCTTTTTCTTTTTCTTTTTCTTTCTTTCTTTCTTTCTATTTGTTTTGGGGGTTTTGGGGAGTTTGTTTTTTGTTTTTTTGAGACAGGGTTTCTCTGTTTATTACTGCTTGTCTTAGGACTTGCTTTGTAGACCAGGCTGGCCTCAAACTCATAGAGATCCGCCTCCCAAGTGCTGGAATTAAAGGTGTACATACACCACAGCCGCCAGACCCACTTATTCACTTTCTTATTAAAGTATTATAAAAAAAAATGAAATAGCCGGGCGGTGGTGGCACACGCCTTTAATCCCAGCACTTGGGAGGCAGGTGGATTTCTGAGTTCGAGGCCAGCCTGGTCTACAGAGTGAGTTCCAGGACAGCCAGGGCTATACAGAGAAACCCTGTCTCAAAAAACC
>NC_034592.1:26137761-26138711 GCF_900095145.1 Mus pahari
TTTAATATCTCCTTCCATGTGCCTAATTTTCCAACCCCACTCAGTTGTAGTGGGATTGTTTGTAGCTTTGTAGTTCAGTTGTAGCTTTGATTCTTTGTGCCTGTTACTAGTCTGCAAAACTTGAAGTTTGCCAACAGTTTTTTTAAAAAACTTTTTAAATGATTTTTTAGATTTTATTTCATGTACATTAGTGTTTTGCCTGCCTATATGTCTGTATGAAGATGTCAGATTCCCTGGAGCTGCAGTTACAGACAGTTTTGTTAACCACTGAGCCATCTCTCCAGCCTCATGCTGAAGGCACTGTGGAAAATGATACAACTGTATTCAAACACATACCACCCTTTAAGAATAACAACTAGAAAAATGGTTTTTGTTACCCATTCAACAATAATCTCTGAGAAGAAAGACCACAACAGCAGAAAGGTCCGCAAGCAAGCCCTCCTCTGCCCAAGAATGAAAACACTGACAAAAAGGAGAAAAGCCAGTGCTAGAACCTCAAAGACTCAGAGAGAAAGTAGGAGTGGAGAAATTGCTCAGAGGAAAGAGCATCTGCATTACAAGTGGGAGTGAGAGCCAAAGTTCAGGCCACAGCACCTAAAGCCAGCTTGTCTGTAATCCCAGCTGGCTTCTGTAATTCTGTAAATGTCTGGCCTCCAGGTACACACCTGCACCACAGATTTTATATATATATATATAGTATGTGTGTGTGTGAAATTAGAAATTCTTTTATCTATCAAACAAAAATAAGAACAAGGCAAACAGCCTGCCAACGTCTCAATGCTATCTATAGCATAGGTATTTTCTTTTTAAATAATTAATATTGCAGCCCTAGTTAGCAGAAGTATCTCAGAATGGATTAAGGCAATTACTAGTTAAAGAACACTAAGGTAGATCTTGATAATTCTAGAATGTCCTACAATCAAAAGAAAGCACAAGACAGTATAAGTGTT
>NC_034592.1:26139706-26153909 GCF_900095145.1 Mus pahari
AAAAAAAAAAAAAAAGAAAGAAAGAAAAATAAAATAAAATAAAAAGCAGAAGAGTTAGGTCACAAGAACAGGCTAATTAATTAATTAAAAACCCCAAAACACTAGTACTTGAAAAAAAAATGTTTAAAAAAGATTGCTTGAAAGTAGAGCAAGTTGTTTAGGAGCTCATGCCTAAAATCCAAATAGCAGCAGGTAACTCAACCAAGAAGTTGCTATTTAAAATCTAAATACAGGCTACCAAAGCCCTCCCACTTTTATTTATATGCAAGCATTTCCAGCTGTTGAACTCCAGAATATGCCCATTCCACAAGGCTCTAGCACTCCTTTACAAGCAAGACCTTTGTAAGACTAAGTTTTCTCCAGTCATAAGTATGAGCATAATTTTACAATACTTAACAAATTACCCATAAATTCTAAGTTTTTAATTAATGGAAATAATATGTGAAAAACAAACTTAGATGAAATCTTTTTGGAAAAGGCTCACAGCAGACAGGAAATTTCATCTTCAAATGTTAATTTCATCACAGTATTTCAGTAACTTACATCATCGATTGAATCCTGACTATCACCCACCCCAACTATCTTTGAGATTTAGTTTATCAGCAAGAAAGGGAATATTTGGGGAGAAAGCAATTGTACTTTCCCACATTAGGTGACTGATTAAGCTCTCTTCTCTAAAGGTTGATTGGCTTCCTGGTGCCAGTAAAATGATTGATGAGTGCTTCCAATACAGCTCTAGGCTGCACGCCCCCTTTGCCCCTCCCCCATGGCACTGCAGCTCTTTCCTGCTGAGCTCCCTTTTCACAGTCCTGCAGCATGTGGTTTCCCTTCTGTTTTTCAATTTTCCTTAATGAATCAATGTTCTCAAATGCAAGGCACTTGATCTTCAGAAGTTGGCACTCTTCTCAAGGCTCAAGAAGTTTTACAATTAAAAATCCCTTTACACGCAAAGAGGGAAAGCTCTGAAATTAACTATGGACTTGGCTTAGTAAATAAAGCTGTACTCACAAAAGAGAAAGTGTGACAGAAACAGGTTACAAATGGGAAGAAAAGTGATCCTGTTTTAAAAGAAATATTGAATTTCTCTCAAATTACACAACAAATCACCCTAACATTAGCATTCTAATCGTAAACAGAAAGGTGACTTACACAGGAATTTACATATAAGTGTCAGGACACTGCACTTTTTAGAAACCAGGCCTACTAATATAAAAACAGACAACTTGTATGTAAGAATGATTAGATAGTATCTGAAATCCAACCCTCTGAAACTCTGGGATGTGAAGACTTGGTTTACACAGAGCTCCGTAATCCCAGCTTTCTATTCTACCCAATTCATTCCCACCAGAAAGCTGAAAAAAATCATTCCAGGGATTAATTCAGTTGCATTTTAGAGGGGTGCCCATAGAAACATACATATCTTTGAGTGGAGTAAGAATCTGAATCCAGGCAACCACGACTTGGATGTGCTTGAGTCTTCTCTGGAGTCTTTAATTTTCCTTCTCAAACGACATAGCTATCACAAATCTACGACCCACAGTGCCTTTTCTGCATTATATCTCTCTTTGTTAGGACACCACCAGCTCTATCCTACAAGCCTCAGGCAACCAGCTTTTATATTTGCATTTGGGAAGGGTCCCATCAACCTCTTGGCACTGGATCTCTCTTTTTACATAACCAGCTTTTATGTACCAGAAATCAAACAGGTAGTAAAGACAAAGGCCACACTTTCCTAAGCTACATCCTCAAATTCAGTCATGCAAACAGGCAGTTTGTTGGCCATTTCACCTTAATCTGGGATATCTAGTCTCTCAAACTTTAAGGAGAACCAAGTTTCTATTTAGGAGGGCCCATCAAATTTTAGATTTAGCTATAAAACACTAGTTAAAAACACATAGCTGCCGCAAATTTTCTCAATTTCCTTCTCTTCTATTTTGTAGACTGTTTCTAACTACCAGCAAGGACTGCTAACAGCAAAAGATTGAGATGTTTCTTTCATTCATTCAACACTTATGAAACAGCAATTCCATTTATGTTGTACAAGAACATCAGGAACTCAAAACCTCTTCTTTCCTAAGTGCCCAACCCTCTTATTAACAACAACTGTTTATTTTGTGGCAAAATTATCATCAATCACTTAGTAAATCCATGATGCAAAGAAGAAATAGCTGCTTGCAACTCAAGAGTGGATTTTGTGACTTTCATCTGTAAGAGCTAAATTCTGAATTTCTCATTAAATATAAGTAGCCTGCATTCTCGGGTATCAGTTTTGGGGTAAACATATGCTTGCCACTTCACAGATCTTGTCCCTAATCCTAGAACACCATCAGATAATTTCAGAGATATTAAAATATATAAGGGGATGTTTAATCTAAAAATAAATTATTAGTACTGTTACTGTGAAATAGAGTGGTTTAAACCTCTATGAGCTTCAGAGTTATTCTTTCTTTTCTTTTTCTTTTTTTAAACAATCACTGTGTATATGGGCAAGCGTGCAAAAGTTAGCGGACAACCTGCAAGAGCAGCTAACAGGGTTCTCAGTTTTGGGAGGCAAGAGCCCCAGGTCTCAGTTTCTAAAAACTAAAACATGGATAACAGAGGTCACTCATGGTTCACAGGATTGTAAGGATAAAGTATATGGAAGAGGCTTAAAATAGTATCTAAACACTACAAGTTAGCTATTATTAAAGGAGATACTGAATTCAGAGAACAAAGTTACACTGGCAGGATCTTTATTGAGTCACACTCCAATCCAGTGGTTCTCAACTTGTAGGTCAAAGTCCTGTCACGGGGGTGGGGGGAGGGGGGGTCACCTACTACCGTCAGAAAACATAGATATTTATACATTACAATTATAAAGATAGCAAAATTACAACTATGAAGTAGCAACAAAAATAATATTATGGTTGGAGGTCACCACATCATGAGGAACTGTATTAAAGGGTTGCAGCATTGGGGAGGTTAAGAACCACTGCTCCAGACCCTGCTCTTTGCCTCACACACCATTTAACTAAAATCCTTCCTCCCTAGCTGGCACTAGCTGCACTTCCAAAAAACAAAGCCCTCTAAATGGATGTCAGTAGGGGGTTCCCCCAGGTGGTTTATTATCCTGTTGAAAAGGCGTCTTTGGTGAAAGGACTGAAAGGATAAGTCAGATTTAAAGGGTACAGTATCAACATGGAGGAAAAAAGGATTGGCTTCAACAATTGGGTTAAAATCACTTGACTCAACTAAAGAACTCGTTTAAATACTTCATCTGAAATATAAAATCCAGGCATCAAAATCAAGAAATAATAAGCTTATAATTTCCTTATAACCAAAACTGCAAATTCCATAGAACACATTTGTAACAAACACGAACTCTCAAACACCAAGATAATTATAGAACTCTTTAGTACAGAACCCCAAATACTTTAATGACTTTTCCTTATCCATTCAAACCAAGTTCTGATGCAGTAATTCCCAACTGTTATTCACGCCATTATGTGACATTTCTTCATTTCATTTCATTCTTCATTATGTGACATTTCTAACAAATGCTGGAGAATGAGTTCTAGCTAGCAACTACCTACCCAAAGGTGTACCTCCATAACCCTTAACATAGCAACTGACTTACATAGTAACTGACTTTACACTAAAATGGGACTCACACTAAAGAAGGGTATTCTCAGGCCATGGAAGGATATGCTTTTTCTATGCACACTTCATTACCATCTCAGTGAAAACCAGGCCGAAAGCAAACCAATCTACAAAATGGCATTGCCAAATCACAAATTTAGCAACAGTAAAGACACACTTGCCTGAGGAAAGTGAAAAAGCCAACCTCTTCATTTTATATTTTTATTTTATTTTTAAATATGTGTATGTGTTTGTGTTAGGGTGCAGGTGCCCATGGTCAGTATAAATTCAAGCCCCTGAAGCTGGAGTTACTGACACTTAAGAGCAGCCCAACTTGAATGAGAAACTGAACTCTGGTCCTCTGGAAGAACAGCAATTGCTTTTAACTGCTGAGCCACCTCACTAGCCCATTGAATTGTTAGTTTTAATTGTCAACTCAATTGAATCACCTGGGAAGAAAGACTCAGTAAGGTATTATCTAGATCAAGCTGGCCTAAAGACAGACCCTCAAGCAAGCATGTTATTCTTCTTTTCTTTTCTTTTCTTTTCTTTTCTTTTCTTTTCTTTTCTTTTCTTTTCTTTTTTTTTTTTGGTTTTTCCAGACAGGGTTTCTCTGTGTAGCCCTGGCTGTCCTGTCACTCACTCTGTAGACCAGGTTGGCCTCGAACTCAGAAATCTGCCTGCCTCTGCCTCCCGAGTGCTGGGATTAAAGGCTTGTGCCACCATGTCCGCTATGTTATTCTTCTTTAATGTACTTTGTATCTTTTCTGAGTATTTAGCATTTTGTAGCAATGAATCTTATTGTTTTTGATACTAAATTTGGTTCCATAACTTTAAGTATATACTTCTTGCAGAGAAATGGTGCTTGTTGGAAAACCGCTGCCTAACACAGCAAACAACTGGCTTTATGAAGCAGTTACAAAGGGTCATCAGAACTCAATGAAAGCAGACTATGACACATTTCATTTAGCTGCAAATATAAAAAACAATATAATATGCACTCTTTTCCAGTAAAAGATAGAACCATTATGGAAAGAAGAAAAAAATCTAAGTCAGGCGTGAGGGTGGCACTTGCCTGTACCTCTCAGTACCTGAAAAACCTATAGAAAGAAAAAGTGTTTGAAGGCACACACTAGATTCTACATTTGGCAGCAATACTATCTCAGAAAAATTGGAAGAGAAGGGAGATGATAGGGGAAGACAGAAGGAGAGGAAATCTAAAGAGGAGAGAGAGGACAAAGAGGAAAAAAGGAGAAAAAACAAAATAGTCAAGTACTAGTAAGAATGGTAAAGTCACCCTCTTCTTGTTTTGTTCTGTTTTTGTTGTTTTTTTGAGACAGGGTTTCTCTGTATAGCCCTGGCTGTCCTGGAACTCACTCTGTAGACCAGGCCAGTCTTGAACTCAGAAATCCGCCTGCCTCTGCCTACTGAGTGCTGGGATTAAAGGCGTGCTCCACCACGCCCGGCGTCACCCTCTTCTTATGCATTAAATATTTTCATTTACATCAGGGGCCTCTCATATTTTGGTTCCTAAGCTTTAAGAACTCTTTCTACACTCTGAAAATTTCCTGAAGAACCCAAAGAGCTGGTACTATATGGGTTTATGTATTGATATTTACCACACTGGAAAATAAACTTGAAAACTGTATTATTTTCTTAAAAGTAATTAGTAACATGTTATATACTAACAAGGCCATTTGTAATAATATATAAAATTGTAAGGATGACACCATTCTCCAAATCTCGTCAAAATCTGCCTTAACAGCTAGATTCTCCCACTCCCCATTCAGTGTATTTATGTAGACTATAAGTGTAGGCTGAAAATCTGGCCTCACTGATTTATAACTAGAAAAAGAATGTTTGCTTTTAAAAAAAAAAAAAAAAGGATATTTCTCTTTTATGTCAATACCAAAATTCAGTAATTGCTGGTTTCTTAAAAGTTAGTTCAAGATAGGGCTTAAAACCTTATTGTTGGGGCTGGTGAGATGGCTCAGCAGATGGCCAGGGCTACACAGAGAAACCCTGTCTCGAAAAATCAAAAATAAAAAAAAAAATAAAAAAAAAAAAACTTATCGTTGATCTGGGAATGTAGTTCAGTTGTAGTGTGTTGCAAGCACAAGGCCCTGGTTTCAATATTCAGAACTGCAAAAACTAAAAACATTATCAGTAAAATATGTGCACTTGGTTACACTAAATTTCCTGTTGAATGACCTTTGATCCACACAGAACTCACTTCTTCCTGCTTCAACCTCCATTGCAGGCACCATGCCCAACCAGGCAGTTATTTCCAAATAGCACGCCTATACATGTTTTAGTAAATAATGTATTACTGAGTTACACAGATCCTCTAAATGATAGGCACCCTTTATTAGTCAATACCAAAAATCATATTTTTAATATCACTACCTATCTCACCATAAAGTTTTTAGCACTAAGAAGCTGTGAAGCTCATAGCAGCAGGTCCAAGATTTTAAAAATCTCATTATGCCTGGCAGTGGTTGTGAACGCCTTTACTCCCAGCACTTGGGAGACAGAGGCAGATGGATCCCTGAGTTCAAGGCCAGCTGGTCTATAGCAAAAGTTCCAGGACAGTCAAAACTACATAGAGGAACCCTGTCTCTAGAAGAAGAAAAAAAAAAAATTAAAAATCCCATTACTTGCAAGCTCAACCTGTAATTACTGGCAACAAATACTGTTTTTTTTTGTTTTTTTTTTTTTTTTTTTTTTCGAGACAGGGTTTTTCTGTATAGCCCTGGGTGTCCTGGAATTCACTCTGGAGACCAGGCTGGCCTCGAACTCAGAAATCCACCTGCCTCTGCCTCCCAAATTCTGGGATTAAAGGCGTGCACCACCACGCCCGGCCTGCTGTTTTCTTTGATGTGGCACTTTCCCTAAGAAACAACAGGACCACAGTAATTTTTTCAAATAAAAAAGACGGCTCATGAAAAAAATTCAACTAATTCAGCTCACAACATACACACAAAGCATTTTACCTCAAAACAACCTTCCTATTACACAGAAATGGTTTCACTTCTGTGAAACTTCATTACACAAAACATCAAAAACATATACCTCAAAGCTTGAGATTTAACTAATCGTTTTTACTATTTCTCCAAGGAAATTCTCAAGTGAATATATAACATTGATATTATACATATAGATAGGCAGACAGATCAACTTTGATCTGGAAAATATCATTTGAAAGGGTCTCAGGGACACACACACACACACACCACCCGAGGTCTATGGAATACATTTTGAAAACCACTGGTTTAGATACAAACTACATTTTAAAGACTTAACATGTTGGAAAAGATTAAGTGTAAAACAATTTAGTAATAAATGATCAAGAAGTGATGAATGAAGCCGGGCTTGGTGGCGCACGCCTTTAATCCCAGCACTCGGGAGGCAGAGGCAGGCGGATTTCTGAGTTTGAGGCCAGCCTGGTCTAGAAATTGAGTTCCAGGATAGCCAGGGCTATACAGAGAAACCCTGCCTGGGGGGGTGGGGGGGGGAAGTGATGAATGGAAATGCAAAGAGTACTGCCTCATTACTTTGTAACTACATTATTTAGTATACATTAAAGTCTCACAGTTGGGGCTGGTGAGATGGCTCAGCGGGTAAGAGCACCCAACTGCTCTTCCAAAGGTGCAGAGTTCACAATCCCAGCAACCACATGGTAGTTCACAACCATCCTTAACAAGATCCAACTCCCTCTTCTGGAGTGTCTGAAGACAGCTATAGTGTACTTACATATAATAAATAAATCTTTAAAAAAAAAAAAAAAAGCCTCACAGTGGTGTTCAGACTTTTCTTCTCATAATAAGAATCTAATCCAGTAGACTATACATTATCAAAAATGGTCAAACAATCTTTCAATTCTTCCTAGATGATATACTTCAAAGCTGAAATGAACACATGAATTAAAGATGCTTTTAAGTGAAAACTAGTAAAGCTAGTTCTCCACACTGAGTCAATCTCTTCTTTATTTTGAAAAAGATGTTAATGAACTCTTTCATAAATCTTTATCTGATTATGTCTTGAGGTAAAATAGACAAAATATCAAGGGAAATTCAACTATCTCTTTATCCAATTAATCTTTTAGAGGAAAATAAAAAATACAGAAATCTTAGCTACAACAAAGAATTGGAGAAACAGAATAAACTAGACCTCTAAAATGCTTTTAAAGAAATCTAAAATTCTACAGTTCTATCAAATAATAGAAGTTGAAATTAAGAAGTCAATGAATTCTACATGAGGAAAGGTATCCTCAAATACGCTTAATAGTTTCCAATGAAAAGAATAGTCTAAGCAACTGTAAGACACATTCATTACTTACAACACTACAACCACAGACCTAAGGTGCTGTAGCTACTATTTTAACAGTTACTTTAAATTACCATTACCAATTAAAAAAAAAAAAAAATCTCACTTTGACAGCAAGAAGTCAGTCACTATTGTGGCACAAACCACCCACCCTCAGAGTGTTTCTCCAAATCAGATGCAGGGATCTGTTTCTCAGAATATATTACATGCTGCTGTCCAGGGAAATATTACATCTGCCAGACGACTTACCAACAGTGTCCATAGAATTGACGCCTATTTAAAAGCAAAAATCAGTCTAGAAAACAGAAAAATACACTACTACTGCCATCTGTGGTTTATGGTTGAATAGCTTTTCTGCTGTAAACAAATTTAATGGTTCAGAGCTTACAACTAGAATGCAAAGATATTTTAAGATAATTTTCAAAGTTAATTCTTATTATAACAAAGTTATGGATAGCATCTACTTGTAAGAAATTTAAGAATTTATAATTTCTTAATCTGGGATTATATAATGCTACAGGAAAAGCCACAAACTACCTTGAATAAAAAATGTTTCCATTGCACAAAGGCTAACTTGAAAAAAAATTTTTTTAACTTGTCATTTTTTTTAAGGCAATTTGGGAATTTTCTCTTAGACATAATTGTAAAGCCAGTTTGCTTCCAACATGTTAAAAATCTGAAGTACAATTATTCCCATATTTTAAGAACAAAAACTGAAAACTGCAAATGATGCTCAAGTGGGCTATTTTCCCACTTACTTTCTCTCAATTTGCTTTCTCAAATGACAACCACGGTAGCATGGGGATCAAACGATTCTGTGCGGCTGGGGGTGGGGAAAAAAGCAATTCAGCTCCCCAGCAGCCAGCTGAGGAAATCCTGGTCCCTCCCCAGCTAAATCACTGTTAATTAGAATTGCTGGGGACACTAGAAAAGTCTTATTAAAATAATTTAAATAACTGTAACCCACAGAAACCAGTCTGTTTTCTTCAGAAACTGTTCTAGAAAAATGTTATTTAACAGGTCATAAGAACAGAAAAAATTCTCAAGAAATATTTCATTCCAATAAATTATGCCTACTTGTTTCTAAACAATGGATATAACCACGTTACCGGTTTGGGTGTTGGTTTTTTGCCTTCTAATTTTCTTTGAGTTGCAATCAAAGCCTCTAAACTATGATGTAAACACTGAGAAACAGAAAGGCTGGGGTTGATTTCTGGAATATTGTACAGCAACATTACACCCAGAGATGTTTCTAAAATGTACAATTAAGATGAATTCAAAACTTCAGCTACAAAAACCTTTATATCCAAACAAAATTTCCTGGCTCAATACCAAGCCTCCTTGACAACTTAATAATTCTGACATCTCTGAATCTCACTTATCAAACAGAGACATCCATAAATGTTCAAGGAATTACCTGAACCAGGAAAACATTTAATACGGAAAAAAATTTTTTTTCATTTTTAAGTTGACCTCAAGAATACAAAATTTGAAAACAAACACTTTCCTTCACATTTTCTCTGGAGAAATTAACACTACTCATAGGAAGCTATCTGTTTATCTGTAGAAAGAACTTTCTCTAATTCTGACTGTTTTCCACAAAATAAGATTTTACATACAAATAAGTCATTTTCTTCTATTTAAAAAGCTTTTTTTTTAAATCCAACTGTACTAAAATTATGTGTTTTAACCTAAAATATATTTTCTACCTTTGCCCCCAAACCCCAGGGGGAAATCATGAAATACTGATATAAGTTTCAGCAATGTTTTGAAAATCTGCCAGCATTTTTTCATTAGCTTCCTTTCTCACACCTTTTTGTGTACTTGCACTAGCATAAAACTTTCTGCTACAAAATACAGAACCAGATTAGTAACTCACTAGGCTCAGACTCTGCGAGGAGGAAGAAGAGGAGGAAGAGGAGGAGGAGGAGGAAGAGGAAGAGGAGGAGGAAGAGGAGGAGGAGGAGGAGGAGGAGGAGGAGGAGGCAGCAGCGGGGGCGGCCTCGGTGCAGCACACTTAGCACTTGGTGAATGGTACATCCGAGAGAGAAAATTCGGCCATTTAACACCTCAGATCTCTCAAGGAAACCAGAAAAATTCTCTCAGTTGATTCAGAATTAAGTTCTCAAGTCCCAGAACTAAGAAGTTAAATTTGTGATGGAAAGTACTTGTTAATTTAAGAAATAAACATTTTTTGGTAAACTCATGTGGAGAGAAGCGCACAGTATTTAGTGAATGCATTTCCTGCAAAGTACAATAAAGTGAAATATGCCTTTAATTCTTTATAACGGCTTATAGCCTTCTTTTGCTTTAAATATTTAAAAATCTGTTCTCTCACCCTCTGGAAATAAAATGAACAAATGCTCCCTCAAATCATTCATCTTCCTTTGAAATCCCAAAAGGGAGCAATCACTATTGCAACTAAATGAGTTTGTTTGTTATGAAAACCACAAGCAACAGCCGAAAATAGCAGAGTCAGCACAAGGAATTCCTGGAAGGGTGATGGTGCATCAAAAGGCTAGCAAGTCTGTTCTGATGGAATCATAAAAACATCTGGAGGACTGTAAATTCAGCATCAATGGACTTTACTTCTTCACAACACAGACCAAAGACCCTCTCTCTAGATAACGACTTCACGAAAAAATGGAAATGTCACCAGGATGGAAAGTTAAAGAAGTACTTTTCTCCGCAGAAATCAAACAATTTCATTTATCTTTGGAGAAAAATATTCATTAGGAAAGAAGAAAGAAAAAGAGTCCACTATTACAAAGGCAATTTTTATCTCATGAGCACTTCTTGGGTACTAATTAACTAACATAAGCTGTAAAGCACTACCATGCTTATTTTTGTACTGAAAAACAAGCTATGGTTCAAAATTTTCCTATTTTCTTTTGAACCAATTAAGCTGCCAAAAGTTCCCATTGTTTTTTCGGTAAAAAGAATAAGTTTGTACCACTAACTTGGACTGAGGTGAAATATTAAGAGATATTTCTTAGCCTTAACGAACTGATTGCTCCTTAAGATTCTTTTCAGTGTTTCTGACCAGTTAAGGAAAGGATGAGTATTAACAAATAATCTGATTAAGAGCTAAAACTGCCACTCAGTTCTTTAAAATGTTCCAATGAATAATTAATAGCAAATGCATTGTTCTCTGGCTTTCCTTACAATAATATTCTCATGTAGAATTGAAAGTGATGGCTGCAATAAAATCTGTCATCTGATAGTAAGCACAGGTGGGAACAGGAATTATTAGCAAACAGGACGGCATTTCCAAAATACATTAACAGGGATACCCGACAGACCTGGAGGCGGAATTTGAAAACCTGCGTGGCAAACCTTACATCAAGAATTACAACATTTACAAATACCAAACCAAATCTGTGCCTAAGTTTAAAACGCCAAAACCATCACCTTTGCTCTTCTACACTCTGTCTCTTTCTACCCTAACTATATCCCTTTCTTTCCCTTTGTGACGTGGGATTTTATTGATCCCAAACATGCTCACATTCAGATCAGTCCGGACCGGATGCCCGGCCAACTAGATCCACACATCATACACATCTTTAGAACTCACAAGCTTTGAAAATATCACCATTTGATCACTATCATATCATATTAACCAGGCTCTCTTCTACTCAGACTTTCCTTTTAACTAGCTTAAAAGAAACTAAAGATGTACTGAATTAACAATGAATGTTTAATGAATTTATACGGTTATTAAGAACCAAATCCAACTCAAGATTTCTCTTCTGTGCGTCCCCACTCATTCACCAGAATCTCGGTGACCTAATTTTCAGGTTGCTTTCCCCACACCTGCCAGGTCACTGTCCTGATTGAGAAACTTCTTGCCAAAGCAATTAATTTTTAGTGCCTCCTAACTGTCCCCAGTGTTTGCATTCAATCTGAAATCTGTTACTTGTTAGACACTGTTCGGGTCCTAGATCTTCCAGAGAATTGCGCGTTTATGGCGCAGAGAGGGGAGGAGGCAGGGATCTCTGAGAGCCTGCCCTTTATTCGGAAATGAGGAGATGTGAAAGGTGGAAGGCAGGGCAAATAAATAAATAAATCGGGTTTGCCGCGGGAGCGTTGGCCTGCCGCAACGAGCACCCTTTGTAATGCAGGCCTCCCGGGGCTATCGCCTGCGCTAATTGCTCCAGGGCGCTTTCCAAGTTCAAAAGTTCACCTTTTACGACCTCACAAAAGCTCCTTACACTTTACCAATAAAAACATTCCGCCGCAAACACCGAGGAGGGGGGGGTGGATATCAAACAGAAACAAATAAAACATTGAGCAAGGGAGGGAGCGAGAGCCAACCCCGAGGAACCTGAGGACTGGGCTGGGAACTGGGAACTGGGAACAAGGGGACGCAAGCAGCCGAGCCAGGTGAGGAATTCTCAGCACCCCGGAAGAGCTAGGCTGGGCGGCGCGGGAAGCGTCCCGCAAACGCCGGGAAAAGGCAGGTGTCCCGGAGCCCCAGGATCCCGCTGGAGACCTGAGCCAGCAGAAAGTCGTCGCCTAGAAGAAGGAGCCTGGGTAAAGGAAGGCCACGGGATAGGAGTGAGCACCGAGGTCCGAGAGGGACCATTACGGGTCTGCCCAGAGGCGGAGGCTCACGGGCTGGGAGGAAGCACGGGACTGTGGAGGAGGAAAACGCTCCAGGATAGGTGCAGGGTGCAAAGGTGTGGAGGCTGCGAGCTCCCTGGTGAAGGAAGAGGGTGCTCCGTGCACCAGGGCCTCCTGGGGGAGGAGAAAGGGTTGGCGCAGAGGGGACGGGGGGAGGGGAGGGTCCGAGCGGAGGGGACCCGGGACCCTGCCTGGAGAGTGCGAGCCCAGGGTGGAGTCCACACTGAGGAGCTTTGCCCCGCATCCCGGAGCTAGAGTCAGCTTAGAGAAAGAGGGGGTCGCGGGCGTTGGCACCGCCCGGGCTCAGAGGGCCCCTTACCCACCGTTGCGCGGCGGCGGAGGGAGCGCGGCGGGCGGCTCCAGGAACCCCGCCGAGCCCCCGCCGCCTCCCCCTCCGCTAGGTGGCCGTTCGTCCCGCTCCATGCGGCGGTGCTCAGGGCCCTCTCTGGCTTCGCTGCTCCGCCATGACTTGCGCCTTCGTAGTCGTCGTCCTGGTCTTCCACGGGGGGAGGGGGCTGTCAGGGGCCGGCAGGCTCTCGGCCGCCGCACTCTCTGGGCCCCTGAGCCGCCCGGCTCCGCGCCCCTCCGCGCCGCGCCCCCTCAGCACTGGCCAGCTCCCTCCTCTGACGTCACGCGCCGCTGCCACGCACATGCCCGTGAGGAATTCTGGGAAGTGTAGTCCTCCCAACGACTCTGACCACACGGGACTCTACCAAATGAAGGGGTGACGGAAAAAAAACAGGAAGACCTAAGTAGGGAGAACCCAAACCTATCACTATTACAAACTCTAATAAAATTTCTGATGTATTAGTATAATAGACGGCTATGTCAGATTTTTCTCTCTATTTTAACTTATTCGTGATCATAGTGCTCTATGATTCCAACTGTTTCCCCACACTAATAATGAGCCTTTCCAAGGAGGCGGATCCACCGGGAACCCGGTGAGCACGTGCAACCAAGCCCAGCCCTGTGGGGGAAGGCCCCAGGGGGCGGGGTGTGTAGGTACTCATGAGGGCTTTCCTCCCGGGCTGAGCGACAAATTGGACCAGAGATTAAAGGACCCGAGTTTAACCCGAGGTGACTGCGTTCGTATGCAAATAGAATCTATACAACTCTGCTTTCCGGAGAAGTGTTTAAAGCCCCTTTACCTCCGGGTGGGCGGGAAAGATTAAAGTTTCTCTTCCTCCTCTTTCATTTCCCGCACCCTGCCCATAGAACAGATGGACAAACTAAGATCACTTCCATTGATGCCACCAAAGAAAACTTGAGACTCCGAGTGTCTTAAAGAGCTCTGTTTTAAGATTGTCCCGTTCCCGGAGTGTTCCCCTTCCCACTTATGTTCAGTTTACCTGTCTGAAAAAAAATGAGAGTTGTAATAAAGACCGGATCCAGTGATAAGAGGCCAACTCTCACATACACGCTATCGCCTCAGTTTACCGAAGTTCCCACCAAATAAAATCCTGAATTTTCTCCCCTTCCTCCTCCAGGGCCCACCTCCCGCTGCCACCAGGTGGCGCGCGGCCACGGGGCTCTCAGGATCAGGCGGTTTTCAGCGATGCCCCCCATGCCCTCCCTGCGCGTGCTCTCTCTCTCTCTCTCTCTCTCTCTCTCTCTCTCTCTCTCTCTCTCTCTCTCT
>NC_034592.1:26153933-26158037 GCF_900095145.1 Mus pahari
ACACACACACACACACACACACACACACTACACAACACGCACGCGCGCACACACACACACACCTCCCTTAGGAAAAGACTTGTTAAGTTTCAGTCCAGAACTTAAATGCTATCTGGCCTACTATAAATCAAAGAACTCTGGTGCTTTGCTTGGCTTTCCTCTAATGGGCCATATCGAAGCGGTTTCATTCTGTCACCTCATTCTGCCCCATGTGCCCCTGCAATCCTCCGGGTCTTGTGAATCATTCTTTACTTATTTGTTTAAAAGTCTTTACTTGGTTTATGAAATCTAACCTGTTCTGATTCCTGCCCATGTTGCTCCCATGCCTCTTCCCTTTTCTGCTGTTGAGGAGGCTTTGTCACACCTTCCTACACATTCCAATAGCTGTCCATTATCAATATTAATTGGCCTGGTCTCATCCTTAATCTGTGCCAGCAGCTGTTATGAGAGATTGACACGAATGCTATGTGGTTTAAAGCTCCCACACCTGCTCATTGATTGCTCATTGGTGCTCTCACATACAAATGAAGTGGCACAAAAATGATGTCCGTTATATACTCAGTGGATCAGAAAGCCAAAATGCCCTAGAACTAATCTCTATAAAGTCTTTAACTCATCTTTCTAGATCCTGTCCCATATCTTCACTATGTGCACCTTCCTTATACCTCCCATCAAGGGACAACTGGATCCCTCTGTGCTCCCACATGGCCCTATCTAAGTAGACTGTAAGAAATGATCTTTTTTAAAAAGATTCATTTATTTACTTTATGTATATGAGTACACTATACATTGCTGCTGTCTTCAGACACACCAGAAGGGGGCATCAGATCCCATTACAGATAGTTGTGAGCCACCATGTGGTTGCTGGGAATTGAACTCAGGACCTCTGGAAGAGCAATCAGTGCTCTTAACCGCTGAACCATCTCTCCAGCCCCAAGAAATGATCTTGAAGTGGTCCTTGCCAAGGGTTCTGAGCTTCCCCAAGGCCAGGGAGCAGTACTCTGCAGCAGGCCCCTGCAATATGAGTCCTTTGTGTCATGGGGAAAAAAATCCTTCTTCAGCTCTGGATTCTGAAATGTGCCAGGATCACATAGCCTTCCCAGAGCCAGAGTTTCCCTCTTCCCTGGGATGTTCTTCTCTGGAAAGCCAATTGGCTTTGCAGACATCTTGTGCCTGAGGTTTGAAAAGTGAATGAATGCCGTACATCAACTCAAAGAGGAGTTCCACCACATCCTCAGCTCCTGGAAACAGCTCCTGATTCCTTTCAGCTTTGAGCTCCCTCCTTCCCAAAACCTTCCCAGATACCCTTGCCCAGCCAATCCCTTTACTCTCTCACCATTATCTCCTCTGCTGCTAGTCAGCACGTGGTAGACACTAAATAGGCATCCACTAACAGTCCAGCACCCACACTGGGTCTTTTTTTCTAATTTCTTGACGTTTTCCTTACAACCCTGAGAAGTACCCTCTGCTCTGAGTTTACAATTGTAAAGACAGGTTTACTAAGACAGATTTAAAGGGCTCTCAGCATTTACGGAGAAGACAGAAGAAGTGGAAAGGAATATATCTAAGGATGAGGATTGGTCTGAGGAGATTCATCCTGAGGTCCTGAGGCTAGAGGCAGACATTAAAATCAAGGCAAGTAGCCAGGCGTGGTGGCGCACGCCTATAATCCCAGCACTCGGGAGGCAGAGGCAGGCGGATTTCTGAGTTCGAGGCCAGCCTGGTCTACAGAGTGAGTTCCAGGATAGTCAAGGCTACACAGAGAAACCCTGTCTCGAAAACAAAAACCAACCAAACAAACAACAACAACAACAAAAAAGGCAAGTATGGGCCTCATCGTGAGGTCCTTACCCTACAGTGAGTGATGTAATAAATCAAGTAATTGCATTTGTGCTATAGTTAAGAACTATCAGGTATGCCAGATGGGCTGGGGTTGGGGTGGGGGGCAGGGTGATGGTATTTTTGAGATTGAAAGCACCAAAAGTAGGGTGGTCTAGCATGAGTAAGCCAGCCTAAGTGAGAAGGCTATGGAAGTAACAAGACAAAACAAGGTCCTAAGGGTTTAGGGACTTGGTACATTTGAGCTGTGGGTTATTCATGGTAATAGAGATGTTGTTAGAGGACACCATACGTTGTTCAGAGGGGACAGAGCTCCTCCCGTGGTCTCTGCCATGCTCTATCTAGCAGGGCCTGCCTTAAAGAGTCAGCCAGGCTGCCTGCATCCATGAGAAGGCTAAGAAAGAGAGTTCCTGCCTTGTTGAATTTAAGTACACTTTGTCTATGTTTTGAAAAGATTGTTAGCACGTTACAAAACCTACAATTAAAAAAGAAAAAGAAAAAAAGAAAAAAAGGAAAGGGAAGTCTCTAATGAAGCTCTTCTTCAATTCCTGCCTGTAAGATGCTGGTGTCTTGTGTCCTTGTGTACAGAAGAGCATGCCCAATAATTGGTTTTTATACTAAGCCTTGACTTCTCTGCAGGGAACTCCAGAAACTTGTTTATAAACAGTGCATGATGACACACACGTTCAATCTCAGCACTCAGGAGGCAGAGGCGGGTGGATCTCGGTGAGATTAGAGGCTAGCCTGATCTACAGAGTGAGTTCCAGAACAGCCAGGAACCAGGATCGTTACACAGAGAAACCCTGTCTCAGAGAGGGAGAGAGAGAGAGAGAAAGGGGGGGGGGAGAAAAAAGAAAAAAAAAAGAAGAAAGAAGAAAAAGAAAGAGGGCAAGGACTGGAGAGATGGCTCAGCAGGTAAGAGCACTGACTGTTCTTCCTGAGGTCCTGAGTTTAATTCCCAGCAACCACATGGTGGCTCACAAACATCTGTAATGGGATCTGACGCCCTCTTCTGGTGTGTCTGAGGACAGCTACAGTGTAGTCACATATATAAACCTTTTAAAAAAGAGAAAAACTCATTTATCACAAACACTGAGAGCACACATGACTTTTTAACTGAAGTCAGCTGAGAGTGAATACAGTAATCTCTGGCTAGGCCAGTGGTTCTCCAACTCAAGAGTCCCTGGGAGGTTTCCTGAGAACACGAGTTGCTGGATCCCCCACCTCCCATGAATCTCTGGTTTAGGAACTAGGCTGGGGCCTGTGAGTTTGTATTTCTAACAAGTTCGCAGGTGATCCTGAGGCTGTGGGCTGGAGGCAGAGTCCTCTGAGAGCCACTGAGCCAGCTGCCAGGGGAGACAAAGCATGAGTTACACAGTGGCCTGTTGGCCTCTCTACAGGGAGCTGGAAGCACAGAGCGATGAAGAGGTGCAGTTCTTAGGAGGAAATACTTGAGAGCAGAGGTAAGGAATGGGTGGGTGTGGCTGAATGCAGGGCACAAGTCAGTGCTCCTTGCAAGTGCAATACAGGCTCAGTAAGCCAGGGAAACATGCAAGTGATCAGAAAAGGAGTCACCTTCAGTGACAGCACAGAAAAGGAGTCCAGCCTCTAAGGGCATGCAGAAAGTTAGAAGAGCCCACAAAAGAGTCTGGGAAGGACCCCCTGTTGAAATCAAAGGGAAAACCAAAGGGAAACTGAGGTGGGAGGCAGTTTAAAAGAATAGGAGCCAAATCTCAGAGACTAGGAAAATGAGCGACTGACTCCACAGTTAATTGCTTGCTTTGCAGCTATAAGAACCTGAATTGGGGGCTGAGCAGTTAAGAGCACTGACTGCTCTTACAGAGGTCCTAAGTTCAATTCCCAGCAACCACATGGTGTCTCACAACAATCTGTAATGAGATCTGATGCCCTCTTCTGGTGTGTCAGAAGACAGCTACAGTATACTCATATAAATAAATAAATCTTAAAAAAAAAAAAACAAAACCCGAGTGTGTGTGTGTGTGTGTGTGTGTGTGTGTGTGTAAGTAACATCAGAAGTGGAGAGGCAGAAACAGGAGGGGCCTTAGAGCTCACTAGACAACCAGTGTAGCCAAAAGAATGAACTCCAGGTTCAGTGAGAGGCCTTGTCTCGAAAAAGTAAGCAGCAACGGAGGAAGAAGTATGTTGACTTACCATCAGGCTCACACACTTTCAGGAGAGCATATGGAAATACTGAGAGAGAGAGAGAGAGAGAGAGAGAGAGAGAGAGAGAGAGAGAGAGAGAGA
>NC_034592.1:26158071-26161201 GCF_900095145.1 Mus pahari
AGAGAGAGAGAGAGAGAAGAGAGAGAGAGAGAGAGAACGAGAGAATATGAAATTAGGAAGGGTAAGCGATACCGTCTTGAATTTCATTACAATGGTGGATCTCCAAAGATTCAGCAAATCACCTAGGCGCAGCAGAGGCCTAAGACCCCAGGAGCCCTGGAGCTAGCAATTGCTGCCTGGGAAACTGAGAAATCAGACGCTCTGCTGAGGATGGAAAGGAGTGGGCTGTTCTCGGCATAGCAGAGCGAGGAGAAAGACGGAAGATGTGGAAGAGAAAAGGATGAACCTTGAAAAGGCTAGAACCGAGAATGGTGGGGGGCGAGCGGGGGGGGGGGCGGGCAGGATGACTTTGTCAGAGCAAGGACTGAACTGGAAGTATCACTTGAACTTTGCAATCATTCCAAAGAGACTATTTTCTCCCTTTTATCGATGGGGAAACTGGGTCTCAAAAAGGCAAAAGGACACGTGCGAGGTCCCTCACTTCACAGAACCTGACCCCAGTACATCGCGAGGCTGCCCCTCTCTTACTGCCTGGCTGCTTCTACAGTCCTCTCCCAGAGACAATTTGCAAAGTCGCCGGACCGCAGAGGATGGGTGGGGAGGGGAGAGGAGGGGCGGGCACCCCTCCACCCTAGCTCCGCCTCTAGCAGAGCTACTAGGGCACCGGGTTGGGGGGGCGCCCCCTCGGCAGAGCTGGGCTGCAGGCGGACTCGCAGTACTGCCGGCGCTACCTAGCGTGCGTGCAGAGGCGTCGGAGCCCATCCAGCCATGGAAGCGGCAGCTGTCCTGCCTAGGTACCTCCAGCTGAGGCTGCTGCTGGTGCTGGTGCTGCTGGTTTTGCTTCGGGCTGGTCCTGTGTGGCCCGACAGTAAGGTACTGGAACCTGGCACAACTAAGCGGTGATCGGCGCGAGGGGGCGCTATGACTGAGGGTGCTTGCCAAGGAGGGTGCATTCAGCAGGGAGTGGGGACTAGGGAAAGGCAGATCAGAGTTGGGACTCAGTCTAGACTCTGCTGGAATCAAAGCCTTGAGAAGAAACGCTGGTTATGATAGGGTACTTAGGTCCTGGAGCCCGAGGAAGAGGCGCTTTGGACCTTGTCACTACTCAGAGATTGGACTTCAAACCCAGGATCAAGTTGGGAAGTCCTAGGTGCTCTGGGGTGGGCGGGCAAGAGGAAGTGGACAATAAGAGCAACTGGTTGAGAGTTTCCAGGGAAGGCTGACCGCTTAGGTAGACCCAGGGACAACTGTTACCAAAGGACTCCCAGGTTTGCTGTAGACCTTAGACCAAGGCTTTCAGGAGAGGCTGGGAACCCAAAGTTACTTTTTCGTTGAATCTGAGCCTGCCATCATCTCTGAGACTTGAGTTCTCATATTGTATTCACCTGTCAGCTGTGTTTTACACCTCTGTGTGTGTGTGTCTCTGTGTCTCTCTGTCTCTCTGTGTCTCTCTCTCTCCCCCGCCCTTCCTCTCCTTTTCCACCTCCCTCCACCCTTCCCCACCTCTTCCCCCCACCTCTGCTCCCGTTTGTTTGTTTTTGTATAGAATAGAGTTTATTCTGGGCATAGGGAGGGGAGTTGAGAGGGTAACAGAGACAGAGAAAGGTTGGGGGCAGGGGGGGAGAAGAAGAGGCCAGCCATGAGCACGTAGAGAGAGGGGGAGGGGGAGAAGACAGGGGGAGAGCAAGAAGGCAAGCGTGCAAGCCCCGCTCCCATTTTTGTTGAAACAGGATCTCAGTGTATAATTCTGGCTAGCCTGAATCACAAACATGTAGACCAGGCTGGCCTCAAACTCACATAGATCCTACTGCATCTGCTTCCCCAGTGCTAAGACTAAAGACATTCACCACCATCTCTTCACTTATAAGCATGGGGAGGGGGGCACTGTACTCACTCACTCTCGACCTAGTGAGGTATACCTGCAGAATGCTAAGCACCTTGCTCAGTAATTGCCCAGGTAGATGATTCTATGCTCCACAAGAATCCCAAAGCCCCGGATTAGATCCAGAACATAGATGGAGCAAGCACTTGAGACAGATCAACAACCCCTTAAGAGCATTCTAGAAATGAACTGATGAAGATGGGCCTGGAGCAGCAGGTTCTCAACCTGTGGGTTGAGACACCAGAGTCAACCAACCTCCTCCCAGGGATCACATATACCATGCTTACAATTCATAACAGTAGCAAAATTGCTGTTATGAAGTAGCAGCCGAATAACTTTATGACTGGGGGTGGGGGTCACCACCACATAAGCTGTATTAAAGGGCCACAGCATTAGGAGGGCTGAGAAGCCCCTGGCCTAGAGGGAAACTGTAGGGATCTACTTGTAGAGGATAAGGGCAGCTGCTTCTCTAGATGTCAGTCCAGTTTTGTTTGTTTGTTTGTTTATTTTAAGTAGAACTTGAGTCCACCTGTGAGTAGGTAAAGGGTAAAATCTATTCTTTTGCTGTGCAAACTTGGATATATGATTGGTGCCTCTGGACTTCGGTGCCTCTATCTGAAAGTCAATGTCCCCCTTTGGCTCCGATAGCTCTGATGAGTGCTCTCTCACCCGCTGCCTATCCTCTGTGGCTCAGAGAAGGACATTTAGTCTTGGGCCTTTCTGAGCTTCTTAAAAAGGCTATAGAGCAGGAGGGCTCACATCCAAAACAAAGCTAAGACAAAGAAAACCCAACACCCTGTTTACGTAGTGAGTCAGCCAAACACTTGCTAGGTTGGGAAGGGGGTATATTTACTTGTCCCAGGGCAAGCTGGGGCTGGTGGATAGGGGAGGCTAAAGCAGCTGGGGACCCAGCACAACCCTCCCCCTGACACCTCCCATGCCTGATCCACTTCGGCCAGCTGGGATAAATAAAAATCAAGCGATGGGTGAATTTACTCTGCATTCCTTAGCCCAGCCAGACTCCTGCTGGCTCTGCAGAGCTGTTTTCATTATCACCATCTCTCTCTCCACAGTAACAACCTCAATTTCTTCCCCTGCAAGCATGGCCTGTTTTTGTTGGGGTGGGATGGAGGGCTTAAGAGGACCGCATTGGAACTTGAAGTGAACTCAGGGTCCTAGAGTCTTTACTTGGCCTCTCTGCAGGCAGCTTCCTCCTCCTCCTCCTCCTCCTCCTCCTGGCAGGCTCCT
>NC_034592.1:26161283-26190146 GCF_900095145.1 Mus pahari
AAGAGCAGCATAGCCACACACTCCTGGGACCCTCCTCCTCCTCCTCCTCCTCCTCTTCTTCCTCCTGGCAGGCTCCTACTGGTGATAATCACTCACCCTGGTATTCTGTTGGTCTCCCTGCATTTTAGGTTGATGTTTCTGGTGAGGCTCTCCTAAACAGGATTTGGAGTTTCCATCTAAGGAAGTGCTTTGTCTGACCTAAGTAGGAGGGGGAGCTCGCAGCTGCCCTGGTATTTCTGCATGACCGCCCAGCACTGAGGTTGGGGTGGACAGGCATGTAGCCCCAAGACCCCATGGCAGGGCAGCAGATACTCCTGGGAAGTGATAACTTAGCAGTCTCTCCAACTTCGAAAGGGCTGCTGGGACCTCATTCTCTGCATACATGCAGGGGTGGGACCGGGCTTGAGCAGAGAGAGAGGACTGAGGCCTGGGGGGACCTGAGCAAGGGGGGCGGTGTTGAGCAAGGGAACAGAAGGGGCTTAGCAAGCAGGCCCTGGTGGTCCCCTGGGCCAGGTCAGATGTTCCAGGCAGGCCAGTCCCAGGGGCTTAGGTACTGTTTCAGATCCACTCCTGGAGTTTCCGCACGTGGGTGTAATTAGAAGCAGGCCCCTGAGCAGAAAAAGCAGAATGACAGATAATGGAGTTCTCTTCCTGGTTCAGTGTTAGGCCAAGCCAAACCCCACCATCTCTCTATGAGAAGTGGGCCTGCCTCAACACTCCTTTTGGGAGAATACCAGGACCAAGGTCCATGCCCAGCATCTTTCATCCAGCATCAAGTACAACACTGCCAAGTGTTCGTGGCCCCGCCCCAGGGGATAGATTTGAACACCCTAAAGAATCACACTGCACTTTCCAAGTGTAGTCCCAGATAACAGCTCCCTGTGCAGTCATCAAAGGAGGTGATTTTGAGAGATTAATCCAGCATAGAGGAATACATACTGACATATTGACCTTTGGCCACGGAGTTGACAGCAAGGTGCAAAGTTGAGACATATGGTGACACCTCAGAAAACCTCTTGTGAACCTGCCCCACCATTATGAGAATATCCCCTTAGTCCAGCCAGATGTATCCATTTCTCTCCAAAAATAATTAAAAAAAATAATAAAAACAATAAAAACAAAACCAAGAAAAAAAAAAATCCTCCAGCTACCCAGTAGCCACCTCACTGTGAGCCTTTGAAGCACAAACCACCTCCACATCTGGGAACTTTGGCAGGAGTGTGTGCTGGGCACTGCTTGCAGGGACGTGGGGGCCGAGGCAGGGACTTTCCTATTTGACAGCATCGTTCAGGCTTCGTGCCAAGGGACAGACCCAGGAGGTAACCCCAGAGCCCATGCCATGCTTCTGTCTAGATTTCTGTCTGTCCCGGTTCAGTTGCTGGGGTAGAAGTCTTGGCTTGGTGATGGTAGGTGCCTAGGGAAAGTATACCATGTAAACAAAATTGTTGAAACAGGCTGTGCTGGGTAACCCTGGGCAAGCTTTTAGCCTTCCCTGACGAACCATGGAGTCATAGTAAGGGTGAAGAGAGATGGAAAACAGGGAGGGCTTCCAGAAGCTGCATATGCAGCACAGGTTGCTTAAATTAGCAACTACTTTGGTCCAGAACTGTGACAGCTGCTCTGTGTACGGTGACTGTTTGCAGTTTCATTGACAAGTTTAAGAGGGGATTGAGAGCCACCCCGTTTTACAGAGAGGGGAACTGAAGTTAAAAGCGGTCCAGGCCATGCAGGAAGGAGTTGTGGGTGGCCACCCCTGTCAGGATGTAGCACCTCATCTGAGGAGGAAGGAATGTAGCAGGTGCTGGATGGGTGGAGGTTAGCGTCAATAAATGGGGGTCCTCTAGGAGACCCCTCTCTGGTGATTCCCTCTCTGGTGGGGTTCTGGGACCAGCAGAAGCCTAGGGAGTGGATAGTGCTCTGAGCCTGACTGTTCACAAACGGGGAAACGAGCCTGCAACCCCTAGAGTACACTTCACCGACAGAGGACCAGGACAGAGGGCAGGACCAAAGCATCCTTTCTAACTCCCCTCACCGCCCACTATTCCCCGGCCCCTGCACAGCTGCAGAAGAAACAGAGGAAATCTATACAGCCCAGGCTCATCCTCTCCAACCTGGCATTTCATGACTTAGGGGGCTGTTTCCTCATCTGTAGGATGTTGCTAACAAAAGAAAAGAGTAGACCAGTACACCCACACAGAGAAACAGATAGCCAGCTCCCCGTCGGGATGCTGACCCCCGGAATGGCCATTGCAAATGCTGTACAGCCCGGTGTGTTCTTGCCCTGGCTGACTGTGGCACTGGCACTCACTCCCACTTCCACCTCTCAGTCCATATGTGTCCTTGGGATCACACCGGTAGCAGAGATCTGTGCCCACACGTGTTAGTCCAGTCCGATGAGCATAGGTAACCTGGCTTGGCTGTGGACTCCAGCCAACTTGGGCCTGTGTCAAACACCACGTTGGAGAGGGTGAGCTCCGGCTGTGTGGACTTCCTCTGTCTCTGCTGAAGCTACAGAGCATGCTGGGATCAGTGAAAGCAGTGGGGAGGGGGAAAGGGAGAAAAGGGAGGGCAGAGGAATGGGCTGGGGATAAGATCCACTCTTCAGGGACACACCCTCAGTGATGTACTTCCCCAAACTGGGCCCCCTCCCGGGGTGCAGTGCTTCCCAAAAATGCCATCCAATTATGAATCCATCAGTGGATTAAGCCACTGATGAGCTCAGAGCCTTTGTGATTCCACCTCCCAGGCTCCTCAGCAGGCAACGGAGACTTCAGCACAAGAATCCTGGGTAACATTCCAGACTTAAGCAGAAAGCCGAGATCCTCAGCCAGCCCACTCCAGTACCCTCCGAGACTCGAGACTGGGCTCTGCCGTGACCTAATGCCTCACCTCCTGCCACCCTGCACCCCTGAAACCACTAGCCAAAGTGACCTCCCCATCCGCCCCGCCTCCTGAAAAGCCACTCTTGGTTTTGCCTATCTGGTTTGCTTCCCAGCAATGCCTTTTCCACAAAGGACACCCTTCTACCTCCTTGCCACCCTCAAAGTGTCAGCGGGCTTGAGAGCTTGCCGGGTTGGATCTCTGTGGCTAAAGAAGCCAAGAATGTTCCCCGGTCTAGTTCCTCAGCACTTCTAGCTGTCACCCATTCAGAGCCTGGCAGAGGCCAGGTCTCAAACAAGTATCTGAAGACCTAGAAAGGAAATAAGATGTCTTACTTCCTCTCCTTAGGACCCTGGTGCTTGGCAGAGGCGCAGGGTGCTCTGAGTGTACCTGTGTCCTTATGGTTCCTTCTCTTGTGATAGCTGAGAAGCCACAGGCCTGGGGTGAGTTCTTGTGGACTGTGCAGGGACTAGCTGTGCACTAAGAGTTGGAGCCCATGGTTTGGCCAGGTGTATCTATGCAAGGCACCTGTCTCTCACTGCATCGATATCTGAGAATACAGAGCTGGTGGTGTCCCAGAAACAAGTGGCTACATCTGGTCATAGGGTGTGTCGAATCCAAGGGTGGGGCTGAAGGGGGAGGAGGGAAAAAAAAAAAACCACTGGCTTGAGGTCATGTCTCGTGTGAGCCTCACTTTGAGAAGAATGCATACTGCAGTCCTCCATTCTGCCATTGAAGAAATGGGGTTAGAACCGGTTGAAGGTTACCACTACCCAGGGCACAGGAGAATAGTTCTGTGGCAGTCACATAGAAAGAAGGGCTTGAGCTGGAGAGATGGCTCAGCAGTTATGAGCACTGACTGCTCTTCCAGTGGTCCTGAGTTCAATTCCCAACAACCACATGGTAGCTCACAACCATCTGTAATGGTGATGCCCTCTTCTGGTGTGTCTGAAGACAGCTGCAGTGTACTCATATAAATAAAAATAAATAAATCTTGAAAGAAGGAAGGAAGGAAGGAAGGAAGGAAGGAAGGAAGGAAGGAAGGAAAGAAAGAAAGAAAGAAAGAAAGAAAGAAAGAAAGAAAGGAAGGAAGGAAGGAAGGAAGGCGGGCTCTTGAGGCCCCTCTCCACTCAGTGAGACAATTGACAGTTAATGGTTGTGGGGGAGGAGTGTCATTTTCTTCAGTGGTGCAACCCTAATTAATCTCACTGGAACACACACAAACATACAGACACTATAGAAGTAATAGGGGGGGCTTGGAAAGATGAAGGGTTTCAGCAGGACAGAGCAAGGGATGATAAAGGGTAATGGGGGAAAAATGACCAAAATGTATCGTATATATGAGTGACACTGTCAACAAAAAGAGATAACAGTGATTTACCTCGGAACCAATCTTCTACATCAAAGGCATGTGATCTTTGAGCTTGTGACTTTATCTCTCTGAGCCTGTTTCCTTATATATTAATAATGGCTCACACAGTGGCACATTTTGTATGTGCCAGCTCCTGTTTTCTGGTGTTTTGTTTTATATTTCATCTAAACCTCACAAGCTACTGAGTCAGGACCACACTTTGCAGATCCAGGAAGATTACAGGAACAGAAAATATGAGCTTCCTGCTACCCTCTCACCCAGGATCCACACATCTTTTTTTTTTTTTTTTTTTTTAAAGACTTATTTTTATCTATATGAGTACATTGTAGCTGTCAGACACACCAGAAGAGGGCATCAGATCTCATTACAGATGGTTGTGAGCCACCATGTGGTTGCTGAGAATTGAACTCAAGACCTCTGGAAGAACAGTCAGTGCTCATAACCTCTGAGCCATCTCTCCAGCACCCCCCCCCCCATCCACACATCTTAAAACCCACATCTACACACACAGATTTTATGCAGCAGGTATGTGCAGTACCCCCAGGATACCAGAAGAGGGCGTTAGATCCCTGGAATTAGAGTTGCAGATGGTTGTAAGCAACCATATGGGTGCTGGAAATCAAACCCCGCATAATGCCTCTTCTGCCACTGTGGATCCCATGGAAAAGCTTGTGGTGAAGGGGGACCAAAAAACAAAAAGAGGAAGCATGTTTTGAAGTTCACCCCGGACTGGATCCACCACATAGAGTGTAAATGCTACCAGTTTGAAGCAGTTCCTCCAGGAGAGACTCAAGGTGAGCAGGAAAGCTTGGAATCTTGGTGGAGGGGTTGTGACCATCGAAGTGAGCAAGCGCAAGACCTGTGTCACTTCTGAAGATGTTTTTCTCCGAAAGGTATTTGAAATGGCTCACCAAGAAGTATATGAAGAACTAGCTTCAAGAATGGTTGTGTGTTGTCGCCAACAGCAAAGAGAACTATGAGCTATGTTACTTCCAGATCAACCAAGATGAAGATGATTAAGACAATTGGTCTAGAATGTTTTGTATTAATTCATAAATAAAATTTAGGAGCCACAACAACAACAACAAAAAGGACATAATGCATTGTAACACCTAGAATACAAGAAGTGTTCAGTTAAAGGTACTTTTATTAGTGTGAAAAGTACTAATAAAAATGCCATTTTGTGGTTTGTGTTTGAGAAAGGGCTTTGATATATGACCCAAGTTACAAGGACTATCTATAGGCACACACCACTGTGGCCAGGTCGACCATCTTACAGTGTAGAATTCAGAAACATTTGGTACAACGGCAGTTTGTTCAACCATCACTGCTATCTTACTTCTACTCACTGAAAGAAAGCTGTCCCTCTGTCCCTGTGCTCTAAGTCCTAACGACCATTCACCTGCCTCCTGTCTCTATGGAGTTACATAATACGAATAGTTCACAGGCATGGAACCATACAGGAAGGGGTTGTTTGTAGCTGGCTTTGGAAGTTTTGTCTTTTACATTTTTAATTATATGTATTAATGGGCGTGGGTATGTGCACGTGAGCACAGGTGCCATGGGAAGCCAGAAGAGGAAGTTATCTCCCCTGCAGCTTCTTACAGAAGACTTGTGAGCTGTCCAGTGTGGGTGCTGGGAACCAAAGAGCAGTGTGTGCTCTTAACGGCTGAGCCCTCTCTCCAGTCCCCATAGATCCCGCTTCTTTCATTTAGCATAAGCTTTCAGAGTTGAGTCATGTTGCTGAAATTCACTGTATTTAGATGCCATGTTCTCTGTCTGTTGAGTAGCTGGATAAGTGTGTTGTTTCCTCTTGTGGCTATTGTGGACATAGCAGTTATGAACACAAGTCTTTGGATATCATTATCCAGTCAATTAATGAATCCTGTGTCATGTCTCCTTATTATTCTGTGTGTCTGTCTGTCTGTCTGCCTGTCTGTTTTTGAGACGGGGTCTCATTATGTAGCTTTGGCTGTCCTGGATTTTACCATGTAGACTAGGCTGGCCTCTAACTCACAGAGATCCACCTGCCTCTGCCTCCTGAGTGTTGGGATTAGAGGCAAGAGCCAAATGTGGACCTGTTGGGACGTTTCTACAACCAGGTATTAGCATTTGAATTGTCATCATGATAATGTTACAGAGTGCCTGGTTCCTTCTCGGCTACCTCTAAGTGCCACCCAGAGACCAGCAGGCTGGATTCTGCCATACTCACACACTCTTAGCACTGTCCTCATAATACTGGCCAAACGGAGCCCATCCTGCTCCCCCTCTGCAGGTGTTCAGTGACCCGGACCAGGTGCGGATGACCTCAGAGGGCTCCGACTGCCGCTGCAAATGCATCATGCGACCGCTGAGCAAGGATGCATGCAGCCGGGTGCGAAGCGGGCGAGCGCGAGTAGAGGACTTCTACACTGTGGAGACAGTAAGCTCTGGGTCTGACTGCCGGTGCTCCTGCACCGCCCCGCCCTCCTCACTCAACCCCTGTGAGAACGAGTGGAAGATGGAGAAACTCAAGAAGCAGGCACCCGAGCTCCTCAAGGTACACTGACAGTGTTAGCCTGGCTCTCCTATGACATCTGTGTCACAGGTTGGAAAACTGAGGCTTCCTGAAGCTTAAGTTAGTGGGGCCCCTTGAATCACTCACCATCCTGGGTATGACCCAATTTACTTCATATGCCTTTACCTTTATTACAAACACTGGGGAACTTAATTATTTTGTTAGTTCTGTCTTGCTTTACTGAGTCAAGGTCACACACTCTGTTGCCCACATCAGCCTGCAATTCACTCTATATACCTGGAATTTACAGCTGTCCTGCTGCCTCTGCCTGCCTGAGTTCTGGGATTATAGGCATGGGCCCCCATATAAGGGCCACCATACCAGGCTTACTTTTGTCTGTTTACTTTAATTGAGATAGGGGTTCATGTATACCGGGCTTACCTCAAACTTCCTATGTAGCCCAAGATGACTTTGAACTTTTCATCCTCCATCCTTAGCTTACCAAGTACTGATAACACAGTGCCATGCCAGAACTCAGTGGGCTTGGTGGGTCTGAGATTTGAATCCAGGTCCTGCTGTGTCTAAATCATGCATATGAACCATCTATTCCTCTATTCTTCAAAGAACCACTTTGTTGGGTCTTATAAAGGGCCAGAACGTTTCATACCACAGCCTCCCTTCTTTCTCCCTGAGACAGGGTTTTTCCGTGTAGCCCAGGCTGCCCTGGAACTCACTCTATAGACCAGACTGACCTCAAACTCAGAGATTCACCTACTTCTGTCTCCCAAGTGCTGGGGTTAAAGACATGCCCCCACTACTATCCAGCCCATTATCTTTATTAAATAATGTACATGAGTGTTTTACCTATATGTATATAAGTGTATCACACACATGCATGCTGTCCATGGAGGCCAGAAGAGAGCATCAGATCCCCTGGAACTAGAGTTACAGGTACTGGGAGCTGAATTCAGGTTCTCTGTAAGCATGAGAAGTGGTCTTAACTGTGGCGCCATTTCTCTGTCTCCCTGTTGCTATCTTTGAAAGTCTTTTTCTCTAACATTCCCTTCCAAACACACCTCTCATTCGCCTATTTAGTATCTGAGACCATGACATATCTGAGATGCTGCCCTGTGTGTTGTGTAAGCATGCAAGTGATGGAGCCCTGGATGCTGGTGACACACACAGCCTACTGGGTCACAAAGGACATCGTGACTGTCAACTGTCACCATGCTCATTCACTGGCTTGCTGGGCTCCAGCATACTGTGTTCTATATGATGTGGGATAGAGGAGTCGTGAGGTCAGAGAACTAACCTGTGTCATCCCTTGCAGGAAAATGCTGACTCATAACCTCAGGCTACTCTCTAGCTAGATGACTTACAAAGTGCGATGGTTGGTTCATTTGCATGCAAAACGCACAGGGAAGCAAGAAACAGACCCGTGGAATACTGTTTCCAGCATGGGGCTAAAAATATTTTCTTTAAATTTAACTTTAAGTTTATTTTTATACTACATAAATTGATGCCAAAATTATCAAACTTGGAAGGAGCAGCACATTTTAAGCCAAGTGGCCTTCTGATAGTTTGGCAGTGCCTGGATAGTAGTGTCTCCCTGGGGCCTCCCCAGTGCCCTGTGGATTCCAGGCATCTAACTCACAGGCCTGTCTGCAGTTAAAGGGGTAAATCTGGTTTCTTCTCAAGTCAATGGTTCTAGCTGGGTGATCTAGCGGGCGGTCTCTCTGAGCCAGAGCTCCTGAGTTCCCTTGGTGGAACACTGACACGCCAGCCCCGTGTAATGATGGCCCACCCCACGGTCAGCCACCACAACACCCAGCAACCTGGTAGAAGAAAAACTTTTGATGACCTGCAGGCTTCTCGTCCTACTGTGAGCGACTCTCTGCCCCGTAGGGATGGCCAGCCATGCACTGGCGGGCAATGGCCAACCTGTTTTTATCTCATGGAGACTCTGACTCAGAACTCCAAAATCTTTCCACCCAGCTCTCTAGGTTCCCACTGGTGGGTCGTTACCACACCAGTCCCATGCTTCAAAGCCCCCACAGCCTTTGTGGTGCACATCAGGCAAACCCACGCTTTGCTGCCATACCTTTCTCTCTGGAAAACACCACACAAACTTAGCTTAGTATCAATGGTAACTCAATCTCTAGGCACAATAACTAAAACCTAATCCTTTAAGCCTTATTAAATCTGATCCCTCAGGTGGTGAGTCCTGGCAGATCTGCCATGATATTGGGAAACTCTAGCAACTACATCTTGCCCTTATGCTATTCCAGTTCCCCCAAAACCCTCTCTCCTCTTCTTCCTTTCCCCCATCCAATCTGAAAGTCCCGCCTACTCACCCAGTGATTGGCTTCTTTATTCATGAGGGGATTGGTTCACAAGAAGTCACCCTGAGTAGTGACTCACTCCTTATCCACAACCCCGCCCAGGAGAAAGGAATTAGCATCAAAATACAAACAGCAATAGGCCCATCCAACTCTTCTACATCTATCGCTGGGTTATGAGCATGCTCACTATGAAGATGCAAAGGCCCTCTGTCTCAACACTGCCTCATGTCTTCCCTGTTGGAACCCTTTGGGAAGGAAGTTCATGGTGCCAGTTTTACTTAAGCCCAAAGAAGGGATGAAAGTTGCCTGAAATCATAGAGAGGAGAAACAGGACTAAGCTGAGCCCCAAATTCTCTTTATATTCCATACCCACCTACAAGATCACTAGGCTGAGGTTCTCCCACCAACCCATTGTCCCTTAGGTCTTTTGGGTGCGTGGCAGACATAATGTTTTGTATGTGGTCTTGACTTGGCCTTAGAGATGGAGTTGCCCGGCCAGGTAGGACACTCCGGAGGCAGGAGAAATTCCCTACAGCACAGGGTTTCTCCCACTCAGTTGGCTCTGCTGCCCTCAGCAGGAGGTTCTGTGTAAACATCTCAGGGAGGAAATGAAGAAGATCCCCTGGGTGCAGAACTTGCAGCCCACCTTTTTATACCAACCCCTTGAACCATGCTAATAATTGCACCTATGATCTGGGGCCTACACTGCAAGGCTGTGTAGGAAAGGGTATGGTCCATTCTTTTTTTTTTTTTTTTTTTTTTTTTTTGGGGGGGGGGTAGACTGGCCAAAGAAATGCCTCTTACCACTTCCTTCTTTTTCTTTTTGGACATGGGTCAGCTATGGCCCCATCCTTGAAGAGTTGCCAGACTGAAGACGCAGCTGCTGACTAACAGTGGCAGTGTGCTCTGTACTGGGCCAGGAGTTATGCTAGGTTGGGCTAGAGAGATGGCTCAGCAGTTAAGACCTCTTTGCTCCACCTTCAGAGGACCAGAGTTTAGTTCGTAACACTCCCTTTGGATAGCTTCCTAACTGTAATTCCAGCTCAGAAGGATCTAACATCCTCTCCTGGCTTTTGTATGTACCTGCACTCCTGTACACACACACACACACACACACACACACACACAATTAAAAACTAAAATAAATCTTTGCAAAAAAGAAGAAAACTGAAGTTTTAAAAAGTCCTGTTAGTGCCAAGGATAGTGTTATACCCTAGCAATTGAGAGGCAGAGGCAGGTGGATCTCTCTGAGTTTGAGAACAGCGTGGTCTATATAGATAGTGCCAGGACAGCCAGGGCTACATAGTGAGACCCTGTCTTGAAACAAACAAAGTCTGCCAAGGCCTTATACTTCATGAAACACTCTAGAAATAGATCTTAGGAAAATGAAGCTGAGAGTGTAGCTGAGCGGTAGAGTGTCTGCGTGGTGTGCATAGGTTCCATCCTCAATACAGAAAAAGGGGAGAGTAGGGAGAGGGAGGGACAAGAACAGGAAGCGGGTGAGAAGAGGGAGGGGGTTGATGGGAAGTGTTTGCCAGATAAGCATGAGGACCTGAGTTTGGGTCCCCAGCACCCGTATAAAAGCCTGGCATGGAGGCCCGTGCATGATACCCAGTACTCACGGGAGCAATCAGGAGGATGCTAGAGCTTGCTGACCAGCCAGTCTAGTCAAAAGGGTGACTTCCAGGTTCTCCGTCTCAGGAGATAAGGTGGAGGCAGAAGCCTAACACTGACCTACAGCGTCCACAGCTGAGCTTGCCTGCATTATCTGGGAGGGAAGACGAAGGGAAGAAAAGAAGGAAGTGAAAAAGGAAGAGAAAGCAGACAGGCCAAATTTTAAGTCCAGTGTCTTATGAGAGACAAGACATATAAAACTGCTCTGCCAAGGGACTACAAAACATGGTGAAAACACAAAACTTCTCCTCCCATTCTGTACTGATTTTGCCATAGGCACAACAAGCAGTTTGTGCCCATGTCACTCACAGAGCAGTCAGAGAAGCATAAATCCATAGTCACAGCTCACCCCAGCTCCTATCTCTGCTCAGAACGTCCTGTCTCCATAGCTCTGCAAGTGTATGTTCCTCCTCTAGAGCTCATTCAATACTAACTGACAAAAACCTAACTGACTGGGGCTGAAGAGATGGCTTCCTACTTAAGAGCAATGGCTGCTTTTGTGAAGGACCAGGGTTTGATTCTCAGCACCCACATAGTAGCTCACAACCATCTGTAACTCCAATTTCAGGGGATCCAATACCCTCTTTGGCCTCCACAGTACCTATGTGATGCACAAACCATATGTATGCAAACACCTATACACATAAAATTTAAAAATCTAAAAAATAAAAAATAAATAAAAATAAAAGGCCTATACTTTGGGTTGAACTCATGGCCAAGTACCCCATTATAAACGCACTCCCCAGAGGCATTATAACAAATTACATAAGGCAGGGCCATGAGGGGAGACCTCCCAAATAAGGATGTGGCCCCAAGCCAAGGGTCAGCTGCAACCTGGCTCTTCAGGAGCCAGGAAACTGGCCTTATCGATGCACACGCTATCGGTTATAGTTCAGGGCTGCCTGTAGGGGACATAGGGTGTCTTTGGAGTTTAGCCACTTTGTCACTCAAAAGGGAGGCACGTACAGAGAGGATGGTATCAAGTTACAAAGTACAGATCAGAGGAAGTGCTCTCCATGTTCCATCATACGGAAGGGTGGTTGTGGGAGTTAGTAGTTAAATGTCTATTTCAAAATATTTTACCAGAGAAGAATTTGAATGGTCCCAACACAAGAAGCTATTATATTTATAATATATATATCTAACATGTTATATATCTCACATATTTATAATTATATATAATTATATATTTCACATATATTTATAATTATATATAAATTTTATATATATATATATATCCTGCATGTATCTCTTTCTGCTGGGGATGTGCCTAACGGTGGAATATTTGCTTAGTGTGTAAGAAGCTTTGAGATTCATCCCCAGTACTTCAAAAAAAGAAAACATAAATACGCACATTTGCAAAATGTGTCAAGAAAATCTAATGTGCTACTTGTCCTGTGATTATGCATAGGTTGGAGTCCAAGTAGCCACTGTGAGGCTCTGGGATCGTGGGGTTCTTTGCTGAAGTGGGGCTCCCTGTGTGTCCTCTGGCCTGGTGTGTTGATATCCTTGCTTAACCATCTCTCTCCCCTCTCCATGCACCACCTCTAGCTGCAGTCTATGGTGGATCTCCTGGAGGGTGCCCTGTACAGCATGGATCTGATGAAAGTGCATGCCTACATCCAGAAGGTGGCTTCCCAGATGAATACGCTGGAGGAGGTAAAGACAGGGCAGTGTCAGGGGCCTAGGGCCGTATCCAAAGGGGCCTGGACCATTCTCTTTCACTTTGGTGGCCATTGGCAGAACTCCAGCAGGCAGCTATAGGCTGCAGAGCCCTGACTTGGGGGAAGAGGTGGGGATGGGGTTCAAGGACCTGAGGAAGCCAAAAGCTGGATGAACAAGCAGAAGTACTCTTTGGTAGTATGAAAGGAGTGTTGAGGGGTGCTGCTAAAATCAGGGTCCACGCTGCACAACACTGGGTACCATTCACGGAGAAGTACCATATCAGTGGTGCCTCTGGGTTGGTACAACATAAGCAGGAATGATCAAACCTCCCCGGGTTTGACAATTCCATTATGACCTGTGTGGAAGAAAAGGCACTACAGACTTCACAGACTGTGTGCTACAGGATTACCCTCTCAGTACAAGAAGAGTTGGACAAACCTGGAGGTCCAGGCTGAAGGTTCAAAGCTTGCCTCTCTCCTGGCATTGCCTGGCCTCCACCCATTTCCTGCATCCGGCCTCTGCTGAGCACCAGGGGCCTGGGGACATGCAGCTGCCAGGAGCAGGCGTCAGGACTTCCTTTCCCAGCTTCCTTTCCAGAGGGAGGCAGTAACTGGGCATCCTGTGCCACAGGAGGGAAGACAAACCCCTGACTAAACCCAGAGCTGAAGGTCACAGTTGCTTAGACTACCTGAAGCCTGTTGGAGTTATCTCCTCCTGGCTGTCTGATCCCAGACCAGCTTGGGTAGCTGACCTGAGCCTTTTTCCTGGGCACAGTATGACCTGTGCATTCTAGGCTCACACTGCTGGCTCTCCTCCTCCACCCTTTCTTCCTGTTACCTCTGGAAATGTAACCCACTTCCTCAGAGCCCTGAGTCTGCTGACTGTCTCTTTAACAAATTTGGTTTGAGTGCTGGGATCAAAGCCCAGCATTACCACACCCAGCTCTGAAAAAAGTAATATTAAATTAACAGGTTACTAGAGACTTTCAGGGACCATCCATAGAGACTGGCTAAATTACAGCCTAAGCATACAGTGGCATATTATGCATTTATGAAAAGGAGTGGAGAATGCTTTGTGGACAGATATGGACTTGTCTAAAACTAGACTGTTAAGTGAAATTCAAGTGTTGAAAAATAAGTGTCCCTACCATAAAAACATATAACATTGTCATCACTGAGAAATAAACAAACAAACGTGAGAGGGCCTTTTTTAAAATTTTTTTTTGGTAGAGGGTCTCACTATGTGGCCCTGGCTGTCCTACAACTAACTCCCTATATAGACCAGGCTGGCCTCAAACTCACAGAGATCCACCTGTCTTATGCCTCCCTAGTACTGGGATTAAAGGTGTGCACCACCATAACAGGCCAACTCACACCTCTTTCATTTATTAATATAAACATATTATTACCTATTTTTCATTTTCTCTTAAGAATAAAAATCATTAACTACAAGGTCTCATAGGACGTGCTTGGTTCCACCCGTTCACCAGTCCCACTTACGTCTTTGCCCCTGAAGTAGTTAGGGTGACCTGTGTGGCAGCTCAGAAGAGACAGGACCAGGAATGACCATGAATCCTGCCCCACAGAGCATCAAGGCCAACCTGAGCCTGGAGAACGAGGTGGTGAAGGATAGCGTACGCCACCTCAGTGAGCAACTGAAGAGCTACGAGAACCAGTCAGCCATCATGCTGAGCATCAAGAAGGAGCTGTCTAGCCTGGGCCTCCAGTTGCTGCAGAGGGATGCAGCCGCTGTCCCTGCCACTGCCCCAGCCTCAAGCCCGGACAGCAAGGCTCAGGTGAGGCCTTGGCTCTGATCACAGGGACAGAAGGTGGCTAGGCTTGAGGTCACAGGGTTGGATGCGCTTGGAGCCTTAGGAGAGGGCTAACAGACAGCAGAGCAGGAGCCCATGGTAGAGAGCTGGGCAGCGAGTGTCTTCCGTTTTGTGGCTAGCGCAGGTAAGCTGGGGCAGAGTTGCATGTTCAGTCTAGCGGGATGGATGGGCCCTAAACTGGGTATTTACTCTTATTCCCTGCTCCCAAAGTACTGGTAATGCTGTTATGGGAACCTCCTGCCTGGCCCTAGATGAGCAAGCCCGCTTTCCTGCAGCATTGCTTCTAATCTCTCCTGCTGTGGCTGGGCCCCTGGGTGGGTGCAGGGTAAGTAGTACCTTGGGGATCCTGTAAGACTAATATCATTTCCCCCCTGGTGGCTAGCAGGTGTGCACAGACAAGATTCCCTTGCTCTAGTAGATCGCCTTGTTTCAGTAGATTCCCCCGGGTCTCTCTGCATTCAGAAGTATTGTTATGATAAAGACCCTGGTGGAAGCAATGTGGTTCTTATAGCTCTCAGGCCACACTGCATCACTGAGGAAAGTCAGGGCAGGAACTTAAGGCAGGAACTGAAGCAGAGGCCGTGAAGGAACACTGCTCACCGGCCTCCTTAGCCTGCTTTCTTATATAACCTGGACTACGCGCCTAGCGGTAGCACCACTCACTGCGGGCTAGCCGGATCAACTCCATCATTAACCAAGAACGTGCCTCACAGACTTGCTTACAGGCCAAGCTGGCGGAGGCATTTTTCTCAACTGAGAGTCTCTCTCTTCCCAGACTGTGTCAAGTTAAGGAAATGATAGCCAGCATCTCCCTGTAGGCAGACACCCGGACCCTCCCACTTCCCAGATAGGTCAGGAGGTAAGCATTTGTGGGTGGGCAGCCCATACACACGCGCCTTCCTCTGATGACACACAGAGTGTGCCCCTTGGTGCAGAGTGCAGCAGGTAGTCACCCTTTTAGTGCCCCTCAGATCAGTCATCCATGGGCACATGACCCAGTAGCCTCATTTTCTGGTGATATTTGTTGAACTCCTCTGAACCCAACTTCCTCCTGTACAGTATTAGTTCATCCCACTACCCAAAAGTACAATTGGCCCCTGCCTACTTGGCACATGAAGAAACATGGAGAGAGGTCATAGGGAGAGGGGGTGGCTGAGCCAGGACTGTAGCCAGCCTATGTGAGTGTCTGGTCCCAGCCCTTCCTCCTCCACTTGCAGCCTCCTGTGCTGACGCTGTGATAGTGGCACCTTTGGTGACTGAGAGTGAGACCGCCTAGACACAATAGAGCATGAGGAAGCCTGTGTCGTGGCCCGAGCTGGCTGCCTGCTCAGTAAGATGCCAGCTCTGCAAGTGTGAGTGAGTCTTGCTTTGGCGGCTGCCCAGATGGCGTCAGACACTGTACAAGCCTTATCTGCCCGAGCTTCTGTCTCACAATGGGTGGCGTCACAGGCCCTGTGTTCTTGTGCCAAACCAGCCTCAGAGCATTTGAGTAGGAAGTGAAAATAATGAGGCTCACAAAATGTTAGACACGGCATTCATTCCCTAGGGGCAGCCAGACCAACACGGGACTGCAGAGCTCAGAATGCTGGGATTTCAGTGCTAACACAGGGAGCATTCTGGGAATTCTCTAAAGCAACCTAAGAACCTCTCCCTTTCCCGTATCCTAAGATCAGTGAGCAAGAGACAAGGCTAGGGGGCCTTCCTAGGAGCCAACAAAACAGGTGGATAGGAGTTGGGAATGAATATGTAACCTACCAGATTGGGTCTCAAACCTGCAGAGAAAATCTGAGTGGAGAAACAGCGGCAAACAACGTATGGATGTTTTTACTCTGAGAACAACGTCACAGACACTGTGACTACCTCCAGCTCCCACACACTGAGCGTCTGTGACTGCCAGCCCCTCGTGTTTACTGTCACCCAGATCTGACACTTCTATTCTTCCCAGGACACAGCTGGAGGGCAAGGCAGAGATCTCAACAAATATGGCAGTATACCGAAGAGCTTCTCAGACAAGGGTCTGGCAAAGCCTCCCAAGGAGAAGCTGCTGAAAGTGGAGAAGCTGAGGAAGGAGAGCATCAAGGGCAGAATACCCCAGCCCACAGCCAGGCCACGTGCGCTGGCTCAGCAGCAGGCAGTGATCCGAGGCTTCACCTACTACAAGGCGGGCAGACAGGAGGTCAGACAAGAGACACCCAAGGCTGCCGCTGGTGAGTGGAAGGGAGCCGGGCCTGGTTGACGGATGGCTGCCTCCAGAGATCCACCCGCCTTCGCAGCAGCCACAAAGTCACAGATCCCCGCATCACTGTTTAGTTTTCTAGGATCCTTTGCTCATCCATACCCTGGGAAGAAGCCCCCAGGCAGGGTTGCTAAAGGGGAGAGAAGAGAGGCCTGTCCTTCAGTATTTCAGTCCTCACCTTTTCTGTACCTCCTTTTATTCAACGACCTGCTGCAGGTCAGACCAAGTGACAGGTGACTTAAGTCAGAGCTTACTGTCCAGTGGGCGGAGCCACCCCATGACAGTAGAGGTGGGAGAACATGGGGCCGGCCCTCGGGGAGCTCGCTCACCTCTGGACTGGCCTCTCCTGTTCTCTCATTTGTCGCCTTTCTGAAGAAGAGCCCATGGACCCTATACTACATCCCTGCCAACTTAGTCCCTGGTATCTCCACAGTCAAGGGAACGCTCGAAGTAGTTGCTTGGGCTCTTCCAAGGACAGGAAGTTGGGACAGTTAAGAGCCCACGGGATTCTTCAGGAATTCCCTCCTGTCGTGTGCAGTGGTGAAATTCCAGGTACTCAAGAGGCAGGAGTTCAAGGCCAGCCTCAGCTACACAGTTATAGCCTGATTCAAAAACAACAAAAAAGGGCTACCCTAAGCTTGGCAGCAGAGGCCTGTAAATTGGACCTAGTCGTTGTTAGGCAAGAGTATTGTTAAGTATTGCTTAAGATCAACAGGTCTCCCTGGGAATNAGAGTAATTTCAAGACTAAGCTAAACAACTTACTTAGACCCTGTCTCAAAATATAACTTAAAAAGAGGGCTGGGGATATAGCAATATGGAGATGATAGATAGATAGATAGATAGATAGATAGATAGATAGATAGATAGATAGTAGAATGCTTATCTAGACTTCAAGACTTAGGTTAAATTCCACCACAAGTACTGTTAAAATGACTCAGTCAGTACTTACCTCAAAAACATAAGGACCCAAATATAATATCCAAAATCCACATCTAAAAAAAAAAAAAAATACTGGGTGTGGTAACACACACCTGTTTTGTTGTTTGTTTAGGGTTTTGTTACTTTTAGTTTTATTTTATCTTCATTGGTGTTTTGCCTGCATGAATGCCTGTGTGAAGGTATTAGATTCCCTGGTACCACAGATTATTGTGAGATGCCATGTGGGTGCCAGGAATTGAACCCAGGACCTCTAGAAGAGTAGCCAGTGCTCTTAACCGCCGAGCCATGCCATCTCTCTAGAAAATATTCCCCCATTTAAATAATTTTTATTTATTTTTTATTTTTTATTTTATTTATATCTATTTATTTATTTATTTTGGTTTTTCGAGACAGGGTTTCTCTGTATAGCCCTGGCTGTCCTGGAACTCACTTTGTAGACCAGGATGGCCTCGAATTCAGAAATCCNCCTGCCTCTGCCTCCTAAGTGCTGGGATTAAAGGCGTGCGCCACCACGCCCGGCTTTATTTTTTATTTTTATTTTTTATTTGTTTTTAGTTTTTAAAAATGTATTTGTCTTACATGAATGTTTTTTTCTTTTTGTTCTTTCGAGACAGGGTTTCTCTGTGTAGCTCTGGTTGTCCTGAAATTCACTCTGTAGACCAGGCTGGCCTCGAACTCAGAAATCTGCCTGCCTCTGCCTCCTGAGTGCTGGGATTAAAGGTGTGCGCCACCACTGCCCGGCCTTTACATGAATGTTTATGTGAAGGTACCAGATTTCCTAGAAAGGAAGTTCAGACAGTTGTGAACTCCACATGGGTGTGGGAACAGACCCCAGGTCCTCTGGGAACAGACCCCAGGTCCTCTGGAAGATCAGTCAGTGTTCTTACTGCTGAGCCGTCTCTCCAGCCCAGTAGCACACACTTGGAAAACCGGTACTGGGAAGGCAGAGACCAGAAGATCCCTAGGCTCACTGGCCAGGCAGGCCAGCCTAACTAGATTTCTCAAAGGAGGTGGATAGTATCTCTGAGGATGATCCCTAAAGTTGTCCTCTGCCTTCCACGAATATGCACACATGTGTGTGCACCCATACACAAGCATGGGTATACACATACGTTCATAAAAACAAAACAAAACAAAACAAAAAAAAAAAACGCCGGGCGTAGTGGCACACGCCTTTAATCCCAGCACTCGGGAGGCAGAGACAGGTGGATTTCTGAGTTCGAGGCCAGCCTGGTCTACAAAGTGAGTTCCAGGACAGCCAGGGCTGTACAGAGAAACCCTGCCTTGAAAAACCAAAAAAAAAAAAAAACCAACCCACACTGGAAAAAAAAAGGTCCCTTGATTTCTTAGCCCTTCAGGGTACAACCTCCCCCTCTAGCCCCTGCTGCCAGCTGTTGTCCTTGAATCCTGCCAGCTCAAGCTCACAACACAGAGCCTCTGACCCCCCAACTGGGCCACTGCCCGGGCACAGCTTTGGGCATCTGACTTTGCCAAGAAGGCTCGTGGGAACAAGCTTCCTGCCCCAACAGGCTGCCAAGGCCATGTTCCCTGTGGATTCCCTGACTAAAGTGTCTTTGCTTGTTCCCACTGGGTCCCAGGTATGGGGTCAGATTGGCCTGTCCAACTACAGGCAAAGAGAAGCCTGGGCAGCTAAGCCGCTGCCCACAGTGGTGGGACTGGGAGGGCACAGACACAGCTAGAGAGTTAAGTGTTGGAGGTGAGCAAGGGTCAGAGGCAGGACCAGAGATCTGTGGCCTAGCAGTGACCAGACCCTGATTGCATCCGTTTCTTCCTCGCTTGAGGTGATAGACACTAGGTGAGAGAGGCCCGAGGTTATCAAGGTCCCCAGGAAGGTGACCAGGATAAAGTCTACAATTCCTGAAGCAAGAAGTTTTGTCCCTGGAACTAAGTTTAGGGCGTGACAGAACTGGAACAAAATACGTAACACTCGGGAGAAAAAAGTACTTCACATTTAGCACAGTACAGGTGTTTTATATACATGTACCTCTAACCAACACTATGGTTATGACATTCACTTTACAGAGGTGGGAATACAAGAGGGCTTGCTCAGGAAAAACCTCACCCAGTTGGGGAGGTCAGGGTGATCAGAAAGTCCTACCCTGTCCACCAGGAAGCCCACCCATTTGAGGCCTTTCAACTCCTCCACGGTCAGAGGAGCAAGGTCTGCGGCAGATGTGCGTATCAGCACTGCTGAGACATGGGCACTGAGTTGGTTTTTTTTTCTCCACAGACAACACCCTCAAAGGTACTTCCTGGATGGAGAAGCTACCCCCCAAGATAGAGGCCAAGCTTCCGGAACCTAACTCTGCCAAACATGATGATGTCAGGCTGCAGGCTTCAGAAGGAGGCAACTTGGCCCCTGACATCACCAGTACCACCACCAGTACCACCAGCACCACCACCAGCACCACCACCAGTACCACCAGCACTACCAGCACCACCACCCCAAGCCCTATCACCACACCCTGGCCCACTGAGCCACCTTTGCATCCAGAAGTCCCCAGCCAAGGTGAGCGAGTCTCCTACGCATCAGAAAACTCAGTTTAAGACTAAATCCAACATGTGTCTTGAGGGGTTCTTGATCTAAGAATGTTCAGCTTTATCAAATGGATGAGGGCTTTTTGTTTGTTTTGCTGTTGTCTTGAGTTTTCATTATTTTGAGACAGGGTACCAGCGGAGCTTATACCCTCCTGTCTTAGCATCCATAATGTTGGGATTACACACTGTGTCAACCTGCTTGGCTTACTTGGAAATTTTTAGTTTTTAATATTTTTTTAAAAAGACGTGTGTCTGTGTGTGAGAGAGGGAGAAAGACAAGAGAGAGATCCTTTCTTTCAATCACTTTCCATCTAGTCCTCTTGTGGCAGGGTCTCCCTATATAGCCCTGGCTCTCCTGGAACTCACTATGTAGACCAGACTGGCCTCGAACTCCCAGAGATCCACCTGCCTCTTTTTCCCAGGTGCTAGGATTAAAAGTATGTTCCACCATGCCTGGCTTCTATTCTTTTTTTCGAGGCAGGGTTTCTCTGTGTAGCTCTGACTGTCCTGGAATTCACTTTGTAGACCAGGCTAGCCTCGAACTCAGAAATCCGCCTGCCTCTGCCTCCCAAGTGCTGGGATTAAAGGCGTGCGCCACCACGCCCGGCTATTCCATTTTTGAGACAAGGTTTCTCCCTAAACCTGTGGCTTGTGTTTTCTTGGCTCAGCAGGAAGCCGGGAAATTCCAGTGACTCTCCTGTGTCTGTACCCCTCAGCGCCGGGGTTACAGGTGCGTATGGGACGCCCCACTTGTGACAAGGCCGCTGGGATCCAAGCTCAAACCGTCAAGGTTGCGCAGCGAGCGCCCAGCTTCTGAGTCATCCTTCCAGCTCATGTGCTTTTAAAGAGTTAAGAAAAAGAACGAGTGCCAGGCGGTGGTGGCGCACGCCTTTAATCCCAGCACTTGGGAGGCAGAGGCAGGCGGATTTCTGAGTTTGAGGCCAGCCTGCCTGGTCTACAAAGTGAGTTCCAGGACAGTCAGGGCTATACAGAGAAACCCTGTCTCAAAAAAAAAAAAAAGAAAAGAAAAGAAAAAAAGAAAAAAGAAAAAAAAAAGAAAAGAAAAGAAAAGAAAAGAAAAGAAAAAGAAACAGTGAGGGGAAGACTTCTCCCAGTCTGAGAGGTACCCCAGGATCCTCTACAGAAAGACTGCCAACATTTAAAGTGGCTATGAAACAAATTATGTTTGCAACACATTCTCTTTACAGCGTGACCTGAAACCTCATCACTAAATCCAGCCACTGTTAGTTTTCTCTCGTGTATCCTCCCCCAGTCTGCTTGGTTTTGGTTTCATGTTGCTACACCTGAGCTCCCAGCCTCCAGTGGCCTGACACCTCTGAACTACACCCCAACACTCTCTGGCTGTTTTTCTGTCCACACTTACAGCTGTAGCTTGTGTCATGCGGTAGAGGCTGTCCTCAGTAAATCACAGCTCTGTCCTTCTGAAGGCTCTTGACTGACTGACTGACTGACTGACTGACTGACTGACTGACTGACTGTAAGCCTTCAGACCCTTCCTTCCTCACTCTGGCCCGAGTGCCATCTTCACGCATGTCTTTCCAGAAGGATCCACAAACAGTGTGGACAACAGCTGCAACAAACGTGGCTTCCTCCCAACACAGTTTCTGGTGTCAGAAAACTGGAAATCACCTACAGAGCTGACACTGGGGGGGGGGGGTTTGAATAAATCAAAAGGCACAGCTGTCTGGGTCTGGTGGCCTGGCAGGACCCAGGAATCACATCATTAAAAGGCTATGTAATGGTGTGAGCATCCGTCAGTAGAAGGAGAAAACAGGGCACACAGAACCATGTATTCAGAGGGCTCACAGTTTCCTAACAGTCCATGTGATTGCAGGCAAGGAAGGGAGAGAGGGAAGGACGCACAACGCATTCAGTCATCTACTAGAGTCCATCTTAGTCCCTCCCTCCTTTCTTTCTTTCTTTTTTTTTTTCTTTCCTTCCTTTTTGAGACAGGGTCTTGCTATGAAGCTTGACTGGCCTGGCACTATATATAGCCCAGGCTAGCCTCAAATTCACAGCAAGGGGGCTTTCTTCCCACTTCAGCCTCCACATCGGAAGGGTTACAGGCATTCCCCCACAGCACCCAGCTTCAGTTTTCAAGTATTCAGAAATACCATGAACTCATCCCTTCTTCCAAACTACCAAAACTTTTGAAGTTTTGGCCAAAATCTTTCAGTCCTATTATTGCCCACCATTGTACTTTCCAATTCTCTGAGATGGCCCTTTTGTTTTGTTTTGACATACGGTGGATGCTGGATTTTTGAATGGTGTCCCCTCCTCTGACTGTTCATGCTTTTTCCAGTAATCAGACATTGCTTTGCTCATAGGTCAAAGGCCACCAGCAAAACCATCAAGAGAGAGTTAAGATGGAATCGGATAGGTCAGGTATAGTGGCGCACACATTTAATTCCAGCACTCAGAAGGCAGAGGCAGTCAGGTCTCTGAGTTCAAGGCCAGGCTAGCTGGTCTATAGAGGGAGTTTCGGGACAACCAGGTCTATATAGAGAAAACCTGTCTCAAAACAAAGATGGTGTAGTGATTTCAACAGGTATGGCCCCCATATACTCCTGAGCTTGAATGCTTGGCCCATAGGGAGTGGCACTATTAGGAGGTGGCTTTGTTGGAGGAAGTGTGTCACTGTGGGGTGGGCCTTGAGGTTATATATGCTCAAGCTATGCTCAGTGTGGCACGCAGTCTCCTTTCACTGCCTGCACACTGCCCTGCTTCCCATCATGACGATAAGGGACTGAACCTCTGAAACTATCAGCCAGCTCCAATGAAATGGTTTCCTTTACAAGAGTTGCCTTGGTCGTGGTGTCTCTTCACAGCAATGAAACCCTAAGACAGGTGAATGTGGATCACCTTCCTAGACCAACTGTTTGGCTCGAACTGTTTAGTGGTTCTGTACACCAAATGCTGTGCCCTTTGCTCCCCACAGGTCGGGAGGACAGCTGTGAGGGCACACTCCGAGCTGTGGATCCCCCTGTGAAACACCACAGTTATGGGCGCCATGAGGGGGCCTGGATGAAAGACCCAGCAGCTCTTGATGACAGGATCTACGTCACCAACTACTACTACGGAAACAGCCTGGTGGAGTTTCGAAACCTGGAAAATTTCAAACAAGGTCAGGGAAACTGGGAGGGAGAAGGGGAAGGATGTGGGTGGTCTGGGGAGGGGTTCCCATAAGACTCAGACTTCCTGTGCATTTTCAGTGTCCACCCTGCCCTAGTTCCAGATAGCCACCCCAGCCCAGGGAAGGGTGTCTGGGGGCCCAGAGAATCCTGTTAGCCATTGCTGATAACTAAGTACAGGGCCAAAGGAGATAAATTTCCTGCCTCATGAGGAGTGTGACTTGCTATCAAGGAGAATAGGAGAATGGTAAGCTTCTACTTGCTGAGTGTTCTGTGCCAATGCCTATGTATGTCTTAGAGTTTCTATTACTGCAATGAAACACAATGATCAAAGAAACTTAGGGAGGAGAGGGTTTATTTGGTTTACACTTTATTTATTTATTTATTTATTTATTATTGTATGTAAGTACACTGTAGCTGTCTTTAGACANACCAGAAGAGGGCGTCAGATCTCATTACAGATGGTTGTGAGCCACCATGTGGTTGCTGGGATTTGAACTCAGGACCTTTGGAAGAGCAGTCAGAGCCATCTCTCCAGCCCCATGGTTTACACTTTCATATTGCTGTTCAGCATCAAAGGAAGTCAGGATGAGATGTCAAGCAGGATATGGACCTGGAGGCAGGAGCTGATGCAGGCCATGCAGGGGTACTGCTCACTGGCCTGCTTCACATGGCTTGCTCAGCCTGCTTTCTCTCTTTCTCTTCTTTTTTGTTTTGTTGTTGTTTGTTTGCTTGTTAAGACAGGGTTTCTTTGTGTAGCCCTGGCTGTCCTGGAACTTTCTCTGCAAACCAGGCTGGCCTCGAACTCAGAAATCCACTTGCCTTGTTTCCTGAGTGCTGGGATTGAACGCATATACCACCACTGCCCGGCTGCTAACGTGTTAACGTCCTTTTAAAAACTGGCTATGTCTGTGTCTGTAGTAGCTTACAGACTGGTGGATGTGGCAAGTGTCAAGACAAAGGGTTAGGGGAAAGCCCTTCACTATATCCTATTATATCCTGGGGAGGTCACACTGGCTTAGGACACTGAAAGACGGAGGCATTCAGATGGGGAATAGCAAACCTGACTCAAGGAATAGCATATGCAAAGTCTCCAAGACAGAGCACAGGGCTGGTGTCACCCTGCACCTCATTCCTAGGTACCAGTGTCACAACTGGGGACCCAGAGCCCAGGACTCACAAACACATGAATGATGTTAGTGCTTCCTTCATGACACCATCTTTGTGAACTAGATGATGGACCTAGGTCCAGCCACATGGTTGAATTTTGGTGCAAAGTACTTGTTGGGCACTTGTGAGCCCTTGGTGGTCTCTGTTATTGTAATAAACACTGTGACCCAAAGCAACTTGAGACAGAAAGGGGTTACTTCATACTTCCAGCCCATCACTGAGGGAAGTCGGGACCAGGTAATCAAGTCAGGAACCCCTGAGGAACACTGTTTACTGGCTTGCTCTCTTATTTGTTCAGAAAGCTCAGCTAGCTTCTGTACTTGTCTTTTTGTTGGTGTTTGTTTGGTTTTGGTTTTGGTTTTTGGAGACAAGGTCTCACTATATAGCTCTAGATGTCTTGGAACTCACTCTGTAGAGATCAAACTGACCTCAAACTCACAGAGATCCACCTGGCTCTGCCTTCCAAGTGCCAGGATTAAAGGCATATACCACTACACTTGGCCCAGCTAGCCTTCTTATACAGCCCTGACCACCTGCCTAGGCATGGAACCACCCACAGTGGGCTAGACACTCCATCATCAAGCAAAATAATCTCTCACAGATAGGACCACAGGCTGGGCAGTTCTTCTAGGCTGTGTCAAACTGGTCAGAACAGGGTACCCTGGTATGACCCTCTACTTTCCATATGCAGGCCGATGGAGTAATATGTATAAGCTGCCCTACAACTGGATAGGCACAGGCCATGTTGTGTACCAGGGTGCCTTCTACTACAACCGTGCCTTCACCAAGAACATCATCAAATATGACCTGCGCCAACGCTTTGTGGCCTCCTGGGCCCTGCTGCCTGATGTGGTCTATGAGGACACCACACCCTGGAAGTGGCGTGGCCACTCGGACATCGATTTTGCCGTGGATGAGAGTGGCCTGTGGGTCATCTACCCAGCTGTGGATGAGCATGACGAAACGCAGCATGAGGTGATTGTGTTGAGCCGCCTGGACCCGGCAGACCTCTCTGTGCACCGGGAGACCACGTGGAAGACACGGCTGAGGAGGAACTCCTACGGGAACTGCTTTCTGGTGTGCGGCATCCTCTACACCGTGGACACTTACAACCAGCAGGAAGGCCAGGTGGCCTATGCGTTCGACACCCACACCAGCACTGATGCTCACCCGCAGTTGCCCTTCCTCAATGAGTATTCCTATACCACCCAGGTTGACTACAATCCCAAGGAGCGGGTGCTCTATGCCTGGGACAATGGCCACCAGCTCACCTACTCTCTCCACTTTGTGGTCTGAGTGGGCACCTATGTTCACAAGGGAGATCAGCAGAGGAGAAAGGGCTATCCCTAGCAACTCTTGCAATTGATATAAGTATCAGTTGGGGTGTCCTGGGCTAGGTATTGGCTTTGATGGCTGTGAGTACTTTCTCAGTGCCCAGTAGGTGACACTTTCACAGCAATGCTGTGCCGGGAGCTTTACCTGCACTTACCCTTTTGACTCTCTCTACTTCTTCCCTTAAGCCCGTTGAGCAGATGAAGTCTAAAGCCCAGCAGCATCCCAGATGGAGTCGGGCAGGCTATGTCCTCACGATAGCCCCGTTTTTTTATAGATGAGATGACCTTGCCACAGCCTTCTCACCTCCAGTCCCCTTCCAGGGCTCTGCAAAGCCGGAGGTCTTTGGGACCTATGCACTGCTGCTGTACAGTTCCAGGTCTCTCTTCTGGTTGAATGCTGGTAACCTTGAGCTTAGAGCCTCTTGACCTGTGGTCAGCCCCTGTGCTCTCCTGATCTTCTGTCTAACCACATTCCAGAAGGGTCACCATCACAGCCACTAAGCAGCAACTGAAGCAAATGCTGGCCAGGTTCGTGGCCCTCCCTCTGTAGCTACTTCTAGTCCCCATGTTCCTTGCACATTTTGCAGCAGATGAGAAGGTATAGGCAGCTCAGCTCTGGGGTGTGGGGTGCTAGCCTCAGCTCCCCTGACCTCCTGTACCAGAAGCCCTCGCCTTGGCCATCCACTAGGCCTCGGCTCCTTCCTTAGCCCTTCCCAAAGCCTTGGGCCTGGAGTCTTTTCTGGGTCTTCAAAGCTATTCTGTTCACACTCAGGGACTGCTAGGAGCAAGGCCTTTGTCCCCAGCATGGGTGGCCCCAAGATGGAACAGGCTCCGTTGATCTTAATCTGGCCATTTGGCGGGCTGATTCGGCAGCCCGGGGATCTGAGGGAGACAGGACAGAGGTTCAGAAGAGACTTCTCAGCTTGCTGGATAAAACCCGGAGGCAGAGACGGGGAGGGTAGACTGGGGTCTCGGCACCAGGATTTTCTTTGAGATGGGACTTGGGATTGTGGACACACAAGTGAACATACATAAACTACCTTAACATAGGATTGGCAGCTCGCTGCCCTGGTGCAGCTTGTGACCTTCAGACCCAGATAGCCCTAAGAACATGACCTTTCAAGCCAGCCTATAACAGCTTTGGGCATTCTTTTTAAAGCTGGAGAGAAGTTCTTTTGCCCATCTCCTTGTTTTACCAAAGAAAATATAGGTCCCAACAGTTCTAGGGCATGGGCAGAGTCATACGGGGCGGGGTACAGCTGATCTCCTTTGGTAAAACCCTTTACTGAGACAGTTCTGCCTGCAAAAACAACAGGTCCCCAGTACCCTTGAAGGTGTCTACTGCTGACCCCTGCCCTGCTCCCGGACCCTGGAGACTTCCTTGTGCCCTGTGCCCGTTCCTAGGATAGCTAAAGTGAAGTGAAATCCCACTAATGCCACTATGCCGTACTGGGTAGGGAAATGCAGGTTCTGTGCAGACTTCCTTTCTTCCAGACATTGTTGGGTGATGTTTTACTTAAGGAATAACTCACTCCTGAAGTAAAGAGGGACAGTGACAGCCAGCCCAGCCAGGTCTGACTCACAGTGGTAGCCACATCCAGCTTCCCCCACCCAGCTGACCACCACGGGTTCCTCTTCCAGCCTCTTCAGAGAACTCGGAGGCCTCGGCCTTTCCCTTGGCCCTGGGTGTGGGTCTTTTCAAGACTCTGTGTTTTGTGATGTCATAGCCTAACCATGTGAGAGGTGCTCAGGCAACTGCAGCAGCCCGAGAAAAGGGGACGCTAGGACACGCTGGTTTTGAAAAGTAAACACGTGGCATAGTTTCCTGGGGTGGGAAGGCAGGGCTTGCCATAGTCCCCAGTTGTCCTCCAGGCCCTTTCTGTTTTCAGGCCTTTGTGTGCTGTATGGTTAACATAGTTCATTGCCTCATTTGTAAATGGTCAAACTGGATCCCAGGTAGCTCACTTGTCACACAGGCTGGTAATGGAAGAGCCAGGTCTCCAAATCAGGCAAACTGTCACTGTCATCTCAGAGCCATCAATGTGGGGGACACACTGTGGGAAGTAAACTACAGAGGGGCCCACTGACAGGTGAGGACAAGGACAAGGAATGAACTCAAGATCACATAGCAGTGTAGTCAGTGGCAGAGCTACGGGTTTAAGGCCCGTCAGAGCATGTTTCCTGCTGTCTTTGTGCTGTGCTGGTAACAAGTTCCAAAAAGTGCTGGTAGTTGCAGTCATTCAAGATGGCCAGGGCAAGAACTCTCCAAAAGGCCGGTTTCTACAAAGCTTTGAATACCAAGCCAAGGAGAGGCCACATCTAGCCTTGTCTAGAACAAAAATGTATAAATTAACAGAGCCAAGGAGTTTCTGACACGGTTTCTAATTAGATTTTGTCCTGTTGGTGATGAGAAGCAGGCAAGGGGCTGTGCTAAGGAGATGGAATCTGGTGAGCTCTACAGGAAACCTGGCTTCCCACTACCACATACGCAAACACACATACTTCACACACTTACCATATACACACTATACGTACCACATACGCAAACACAGACACCTTCACACACTTACCATATACACACTATACGTACATTCACACACATGCGTTCACATGTGTGCACTCACACATACCTTGGGTTGTATTTTTCTGGGCAACAGGTACTTCATAGAAGGAGGGGCCTGGACTGTACAGAGGAGACCTCACAGCACCTCCCAGAACTGGAAGTCACTTCGACCTGCAGTGACACTGATTCACCCTGGAACCCCCCAATCAGCAGTATATTTTCTCTCATTATAGGTTAAGAAGTTGAGCGATTTGGTCAGGGTTGGGTATCTGGCATATGGAGGTAAGATCGGAACTAGGTCTCTTTAAACCAAAGCCCTCAACTAACTGTTGAAATAGTCATGTTTTTCTTCTTCTTCTTCTTCTTCTTGGTTTGAGACAATAGGAAGCTCAAAGACAAGTTTGAGATCATTTTAAACGCTTGTATGGAGTTTAACCAGCTTTGTGCGTGTACCTTTACCCTGATTTATTTTTATTCTATTGTATTTTTTTATATATTTTTGTAAGGTGTCACACAATCTTTTTGCAACAGGGTGGCATAAACATAAATAAAATCCATGACTATAGCTGGATATGGTGGCGTATGCCTTTGGTCCATGCACCTGGGAGACATGGGAGACAGAGGCAGACAGATTTCTGAGTTCAAGGC
>NC_034592.1:26190476-26195455 GCF_900095145.1 Mus pahari
AAAAGAAAAGAAAAGAAAAGAAAAGAAAAGAAAAAGAAAAGAAAAGAAAAGAAAAGAAAAGAAAAGAAAAGAAAAGAAAAGAAAAGAAAAGAAAAGGAGGGAAAAAATTGTGCATGTACTGAAAGCTTGATTTAGGATCTTAAGTACTGTGGACTTGGGAGTAGCTCCATGGTAGAGTGGTCACCTAGTATGTGTGAGGGCCTGAGTCTGGTTTCCAGCATCAGACATCAATTAATAAATAAAGTGTTTCTGGGTCTGTGTAGCCCTGGCTGTCCTGCATCTCCCTTTGTAGACCAGGCTGGCCTGGAACTCAGAGATCTGCCTCTGCCTCCTGAAGCTTTCATTGCCCCCCTGCCCCTACCTCCTGAAGCCGTCACTGCCTGGCTTTAACAACTTCTTTTTGACCCAAACTTCGCATGCCTCAAAGGATGGACTTGAAGTCCTGATTCTCCTGCCTTTGTCTCTTGAGTGGGTTGCAGACATGAGCCACTGTGTCCCACTGTATATTTGTCCTAGCTAGATTTATGATGGTGGGAGAAAAATATGATTTAAAAAACAAACAAGCCTTGTAGAGGAGAGGGTTTATTTCATCTTACACACCCATGTCCAGGTAACAGATTATTACTGAACAAAGACACAAAAAGACTCAAAAGAAAACCTGGAGGCAGGAACTGTGGAGGAATGCTGACTGGCTTGCTCAGCTTCTTACATAGCCTAGGGGTGGCTCCGCCCATAGTGGCCTCGACCTTCCCTCACAATCGTTAATCATGAAAATTTCCCCATCTCCCTGGAGAGCCACACTCGAGATCACAGGCAATTACATTACTCTGCCCAGGTCTGAGATCCAAACTCCTATCTGCAGGCTTGCATGGCCAGTGAGCCTCCTTCCCAACCCCTTGATTCTCTATTTTTTACAAATGCTTCCTTCCTTTTATGGAAATACTTTTAATTCCCAAATAAGCTTTTATAAGCTGTTAGCCAAAGCAATTGTTTTTAATTTTAAGGCTAAAACTTAATTTTACAGTAATAAAAAAAGAAAGCTGGTCTCAATGAGTCCACATAGACACTGGCTGTAAGCCACTTGAATTTGGGCAGTGCTGTGGCATTATACCTGGTGGTTTGTTGGCAGACCAATGTCCTGTTTAAAAGGAAGGTAATGAGTGGGACTCTTAGTGATGGAACGCTTGATTAGCATCCCTAGGTTCACCACCAGCACTGCAAAGAAAGATAAAACAAAGAAACTAGTGAGATAGTTCTACCAGAAAAGTGCTGGCCAGCCCGATGGTCTAAGTTCAGTCCTAGAGTCCCAGAATCCTAGAGTTTGTGGTCCTTCACAAGATGGCTTGGATACATCACCATGCAGGACTTAACTGATTAGTTGCCTCCACCCCCTTATATAAACATAGATACTCTCTCTTTTTATAAACATTTTTACATGTATTTTATGTGTATGAGCGTTTTGCCTGTCTGTATGTATGTGCACCAAGTGCCTTTGGAGGATAGAAATGGGCAACAGATTCCCCTGGAACTGGAGTTACAGACAATTGTAAGCTGACATATTAGGGCTGGGAACTGAACCCAGGTTTGCTGGAAAAATAGCCAGTGCTCTGAACCACTGAGCCACGTCTCCAGATCCTACATAGGCACCCTTGGATATGTTTAGCTGAGCTTTGCCACATCAGGAAACTAGATCCTGTCCCTGACATTCAGGGGCCTTTGGGGCTACACCCTCACCCTACACAGGGCTGACCATAGATGGGCTTTGGGTGACCTGGACCACAGACCCTTGGGCATGTCATCATCACCACTGCCTCTTCTTCTGTGACCCAAGATTCTGGCCAGCAAGGCCTTTCTGTCAACCCACACCTACACCTACTGTGGATATTTAATAAGAATGGCCTGGAGAGATGGCTCAGAGGTTAAGAGCATGGGCTGCTTTTCCAGAGGACTTGGGTTCAATTCTCAGAACCACATGACAGATCAGAACTATCTGTTCTCTTCAGCTCCATGGGATTCAACTTCCATGCATATATGCAAGGAACCAATGCACAGAACATAAAAATAAATAATAAATCATTAAAAAATATTTGACTATAAGGTTCATATACTTGAATGCTTTATCACCAGGAAGTGGCACTACAAGGATTAGAAGGATTAGGGAATGTCTCTGTCTGTCTTTCTCTTCCTGCCAATGGATCAGGGTGTAGCTATCAGTTACCGCTCAAATGCCTGCCTGCATGCTGCCATGCTCCTCATTATGATACAATGGACCAAGCCTCTGAAACGGTAAGAAAACTCTAAATTAAATTTAGATAGATAGATAGATAGATAGATAGATAGATAGATAGATAGATAGATAGATAGCCTTGGTCATGATTGTAGTGAGAATTTTTGGAATCTTGGTTTCTCTACAAAACACAAAAATAGTTCTTACTCTCTTCCCTCTCTGTCCCTTCTGTCCCCATTCCCCTCCTCTCTTTCTCTCCATGTGTTCATGGCCTCTCTCTCTCTCTCTCTCTCTCTCTCTCTCTCTCTCCCTTTCTCTATTTCTATTAACCCTTTAACTCCCTTCCCCATGCCCTCAATAAACTCTATTCCATACAAATCAAAACTAACACAGAAATATAAGAATATTTTTTAATTTAATAGCAGATGTGGGATATGGGGCAGCTTCAGATTGCCCAGAGCAGCTGACTATGATTTACCTCATGCTCTAGCAGAGGCATGATTTTGCCAGCTGCAGAGAGTTCCTGCAATTGTGTGATGTTTGGAATTCTGGGAACTTTTTAGAGTGTATATAAATGCTAGGGCCTGGAGAGGTGAGGCAGGCTGTTGGTTGGTTATTATTTGTTGTTGTAGTTGTAGTTGTTAAGTAGCCATGAGCAAAGAAGAAGCCACAGTAAGAAGAAATTAGATATCCTGACAGCAAAGATCAAACTGGCCCTAAGGAACTCAACACCCCAAATCAGCAGGAAGTAGTCTAGTGATAACATCACCCCTTTCTGACCCTGAAGTTTATTCAGGGACCTCTTTTCTTTCCTCTCTATCCTTTTTTCTCTCTTATCTACAGTTAGGGGGTGAAAAGGTTGGAAGAAAAAAGGATGGAGAAGAGTAGAAGAAAGACTCAAAATATGCTTTAATGTTTGGGTTAGAGATAACTGGTGAGGCTGTCAGAAGATCTTGAAGGGAACTGAAATGGGTGGTCAGGTATTGGGATGTAGAGGAGAGCAGAGCAGAGCCTGGACCCCTCCCCTCAAGCAAGTCCTGACTCTGTCCTGGGGAGAAACACTATAGAAGGTATGATGAGGATCCAGTGACCGAAGGGGTTATGGAAGTGCTGGGCACTTCATTCATTCAGTTACCAGGACATCAGCTGAGCTATCATGATGGGACAGGAGCCTCTTCTTTTTTGTTTTTCGAGACAGGGTTTCTCTGTATAGCCCTAGCTGTCCTGGAACTCACTTTGTAGACCAGGCTGGTCTCGAACTCAAAAATCTGCCTCCCTCTCTCCCCCCACCCCAGTGCTGGGATTAAAGGCGTGCGGCACCACACCCGGCTGGACAGGAGCCTTTAAGGTCAGTGTTTGCAGGCTGGCGAGATGGCTCAGAAGGTAAGAGCACTGACTGCTCTTCCAAAGGTCCTGAGTTCGAATCCCAGCAACCACATGGTGGCTCACATCCACCCGTAATGAGATCTGACGCCCTCTTCTGGTGTGTCTGAAGTCAGCTACAGTGTACTCACGTATTATAATAATAAATAAATCTAAAATGAAAAGAAAAGAAAAGAAAAGAAAAGAAAAGAAAAGAAAAGAAAAGAAAAGAAAAGTCAGTGTTTGCATTGTGGAAACTGCAGAGAACCTGCTGTGAGGCTCTGGGTGAGAGTCTGGACAGAGAGGCCTGAGGAGGAGGGAAAGGCTGTGAAGTGATACACCTCATGCTGTATGCCCCTTCCCCACCTCCTGAGCTCTGTGGTCTGACATGCTGGGCTAAGGTGATCTGCTGGCATCTTCTGAGGCACCACTGGGTCCAGGACTCAGGATGGACAGTTGCCTCAGCTCAGTCAGGTAGCTAGCAATCAGCAATGAACACATTCAGGATAATAGGGCTTCTATTAGAGAGATCCCCACCCCCACTCTCTGTTAAGCTGCAGACTGGTCCTGGTTGTATGCTTGGCAGCGATGAACTCCATCCATCACTCCTGATCACAGTCTCTTAACCTTCACCTTTCTCATCAATCAGTAGGCCTAGGCCCTTAGGCCATGCTCAGTCTCTATACTGCCTACGGTCATCTCCCCACGGCTCACTCAGCAGCACCCTACCTTTAGGATCATGCTGGTGTGGCCCTACTTTCCCTACTTGGGTGTCCATGTTGGAGAAGTGAGGCAGAGCGAATTGGCTGAGGCCACCTCTTCTAAGGTGTGTTAGACCCTTGGCATCTATGGAGCAATGACTTCTCAGCCGGCTAGGAACCCTCAGACACTCCGCCCCTGCCCTACGGTTACTGCTGAGTGCCTGTGGCAGGGACTCTTTGGGCACCCAAGTCAGGCTTGACTCTTGGCTTCTGGGGCCCCAAACTAGACTCTATACTCTCCCTGGGCTTCTCCTGATACAGTCCCCTTCTAAACTATCATTACTATAATAAGCTTACTTTAATCTTCTAATCTGGACACCTCAATATTAGATCTCACAACTCACTACAACTTCAACTTCAGGGGTATTTGAATTCTCTGACCTCGAAGGGCACACACACACATACCCGCCCACATACACACAATTAAAAAAAAAAAAAAAATCCTGGAATGTGGAACATGCTTTTAATTCTAGCACTCTAGAGGCCAGGCAGATCTCTGTGTGTTCAAGGCCAGCCTGGTCTACAGAGAAAGTTCCAAGACAGCCAGGACTACACAGAGAAACCCTATCTCAAACAAAACAACAACAACAAAAAAATTTAAAGTAAGACATAATAACATGTATCTTTAA
>NC_034592.1:26195845-26206730 GCF_900095145.1 Mus pahari
AAAAAAAAAAAAAAAAAAAAAACATGACACTGTTTCAAAAAAAAAAAAATAGAAAACCAAACCATAAAATTGCTTTTTTTAAAATCAGAGCTGAAAACTCTAAGGATCTGGAGAAAAAGATGCCCACCATGTTTACAAGAGGCATATAGAACACCAAGACCAGAAAAGAAACTTCATATATCACACTACAGTTAAAACACTAAATTAAAAAATTATATTGGAAAAAAATTATATTGGAAGTTGCAGAAGACAAGTCGCATATTAAGACAAGCCCATAAAAATACTAGCTGACTTCTCAATAGAACCTTTAAGATCCAAAAGGGCTTGGAGAAATACATTTGAAATTTTGAAAGATCAGGGCTGCTAAACCAGACTACTGTACCCAGCAAAACTATTTGTTGTATTTGAAGATTAGAGAAAACGTTTCCATGATAAAAGCAAGTTAAAGAAATTCATGATCAAAAAAGAAAGAAAGAAAGAAAGAAAGAAAGAAAGAAAGAAAGAAAGAAAGAAAGGAAAAGAAATTTATGATCAATAATGAAGCTCCACAGAAGATACTGAAAGGAATTCTTCAGGCTGATGGAAAGATAACATATACACAAGTCTATAGGAAAATCTAAGTCATGCTAGAACACCGTAATAATGGGTGACTTCAATACCTTACTCTCATCAAAACCCTATTGATCATTAATCTAACAAAATAGAATACAAGGGGTTATTCTAACAAAATTTGAACAGAGTAACATCAGAGTTGAATGACTCATATATTTAACATCATATATTAAATGGACTTAGCAAACATCTACAGAATAGTCCATGAAAACACTGCAGATTAAGCTTGATTCTCAGCAGCTCGTGGAACTTTTTCTAAAATAGATCATCTACCAGGAATAGATCATCTACATAGCAAGAATCAATAAGTGTAAAAAAATTAAAGTAATTTATAACTATTTCTTCTTTTTTCTTTTTTTCTTCTCTCTATTTATTTATTTATGTTTATTTGTTTTGTTTTTTGAGATAGGGTTTCTCCACATAGCTCTGGAACTCTCTCTGTAGACCAGGTTAGCCTCATATTCTCAGCGATCTGCTTGCCTCTGATTCCTGGGTATGGGGATTAAAGGCATGCACCATCACACCCTGACTTAAAGTAACTTCTTATATTTGAGCTGACCATGGTGGGATATAGCTAAAAATCGACCAGAAGAGAACTACAGAAAACATACAGAATTGTTGAGATGAAATAAGACACCACTGAATGCTGATTGCATCACTGAAAAAATATCAAGAAGAAAAATTTTAAATGCATAAAATTGAGTGAAACATAAAATAACACACCAGGAGCTGGAGAGATGGCTCAGTGGTTAAGAGCACTGACTGCTCTTCCAGAGGTCCTGAGTTCAATTCCCAGCAACCACATATTGGCTCACAACCATCTGTAATGGGATCTGAAGCCCTCTTCTGGTGTGTCTAAAATCAGCTACAATATACTCATATAAATAAAATAAATAAATCTTTTCTCAAAAAAAAGCAAAATAAATAAAACAACAGTGCCAATGAAATGACTCAGTCAGTAGAAGTTTTTGCCACGAAGTCTGGCACAGACATACACACACACACACAAATAGGAAAAATTGGGAAAAAAAAAACCAATATGGTACAAATGACAACCTTGCCAAAAACTGTCTACAGATTTGGTACAATCCCTGTCAAAATTCCACACAATTCTTCACAGAAGTAGAAAAAAATAGAATCTTAAAATTCATAAGAAAATACTGAAGGCACCGGGGAGCTAAAGCAATCTTGAAAAGGAAGAATTGTGCTGAGAAGACCATGGCGTGTGTGTCCTGGCGGGCTCTCCCTCGCTGCGGTAGGCACCTTGAGCAGCTCATTACACTCCATCCTGAGGTAAACCAGGACACACTCTCAAGCAGGAACCTGGAGCCAGGAATTATAGCAGAGACCATGGAGGAACACTTCTTCCTTGCTTGCTCCCTTCAGCTTGCTCAACTACCTTCTTTATAGACCCCAGGGCTACTGGCTGACTTAGCCAAAGTGTTTCGAAATTCTGGAATCTGACCCTGTGCCGTTTTGTTTGGTTTGTTTTATTTGGTTTTTTTTTTTTTTTTTTTTTTTTTTTTTTTTTTTGATGTATTTAAACACAGGAAAACTTTGGGGGAAAAGTTTTCTCATGACAATTATCCCAATAAAGCTTAAGTCATGACTGAAGCCTTGAACACTCCCTTGTGTATCTTTTGCAGAGTACCTGTGACCTCTTCCACAAGAACAGTTTCTATTGACTGCTCGCTCGGGATAAGGGCCAAGGAGGAAGATGCTCAGGGTAAGGGTCCAGGGAGGAAGAGCTTCAAATAAGCATAACAGCAAAGCACGTGGGACCTCTTTCATGAGGATGGGCTCTATTGACTGAGAGCAAAGCTCGGGAGTCTGGGAGACTTGGGTGAGTGCTGGCTCCACAGAACAACAAAGATTACCAGCTATTAAACAACATCCACTCTAGCCTTCCTGGTGAACAGATGTCAGTTTCTTCTGTTGACCAAAAAAAGCTTGTGTGTTTAACAATTCTGCTCTCTCTAGTGCTTAGCTGTGAGCACAGAGACCTGCGCTCTCCTGTCCTGGCAGGGAACCACCCACAGTGGGCTGGGTTCTCCTCCATCAGTCAGCAGTGAACGTGCCCACAGGCCATCCCACTGAAGGAAATTCATTAACTGAAGTGACGAAACTCCCAGGTGTGTCAAGTGGAGCTATGATACTATCTGGTTTCAGAGCCATTATAACAAAGATATCACGTGCTGGCACAAAGGCAGAAATGCAGCTCGGTGGAACACAACAGAAGCTGTATAGATGCCAAAAACACACATGGGGGAAAAGCCTCTGGGACACACATGGGGGAAACGGGATGTTCCCGTGTGAGAGAATAAAATGATCCCTCAGGTTCAACAAGAGATGGTGAGGATGTGGCACCAGGGGACGCTGACACAGTGCTGCAGAAATGCAAAGGAGTCCAACCATTTTCAAAGTCAGGGTGGCACAAAACCAACCAACCAAACAAACAAACAAACAACTAAACAGATAAACAAACAAAAATTCAGCAACAGGCCACACACATGACTTTAGTCCCAGTGTTTGGTAGGCAGAGACAGGAGGATCTCTGTGAGTAGGAAGCTAGCCTAATCTACATATTAGTGAGTTCTAGGCCAGCAAGAGTGGCATTGTGAGACCTTGCCTCAAAAACATTCAATCAATCAAACAAATAAACACACACACACATACACACACACACACACACACACACACACACACACACGAAATCTCTCACAATGGGGTCACTGAGATGGCCGAGCCAGGAAAGGCGGAAGGCGAGAACTAGTCACACACGGTTGTCTTTTTGTCCTCTGTCACATATGCATCGTGGCACATGGCACACACACACACACACACACACACACACACACACACACACACACGACACTCCTGGGGCTCCCAAGAGTTCAGAATGTTCTCACTGCTATCTGCTACTCACCAAGAACTAGATGGTAAGCCTTGTTCCTGAACACATTACACAGTTTGGCTGCATGATACGGAGAAATCCAGTGAGGGCTAAGCAGAAAACCTCCTCCCTGTGGACCATCCTCACAGTCCTGGTCGGTGCTGAACAGGCTGCTGGGCTCCTCATCAAGTCTTATTTACTATGGACCTGCATGCTACAGTACACTACTGTCCTGTCAAGGGGGTGCACCTACAGGTACAGCCTGTTACTGTAGAGGTCATAGGCCATACCGGGTCATCTCCTGCTCCTGCTTTGCTAAGTAATGATGCCAGCTGGAGTCAGAGAAGCTGGGTGTTTTCAGTGGTCAGTCATTACCACAGATAAAATCATAACTGGTCAAGTGCTGACAGTGTGACTGTTAAACCCTGAGCCCTAAACATCTGTATTACCTTTCCAAGGTTCAGGGAACATCAGGAAGGGGGTGGGGGGCAGAAAGAATGAAAGAGCTTGGGTGTTGTGTTGAAAATCAGGAGCTAACACCTAGACATTGCAAGGTTAAAAAAAAAAAAAAAGAATATTTTTATGGCTGAGTCAAATTTACAGTCTCAAGAGTAAGAGAAGAAAGCAGCCTGGACTAAGAGCAGGAGGTCTCTTTATAACAAGCAAGGGAACACAAAAACGCAATTCCGAAGCTGTTTTATGACCATGAGAAGACAGTTACTGGCATACCATAAAACATTTTATGGTCAGTCAGTTTTTGGAACATATCATGAAACAATGGAAAAATTTGTGACATGAAAATCACAGGATTATAGAGGAAGAACAAGTAAACAAACAACAACAACAACAACAACAAAACAAGTCGACCTTCAGCTTGGGATACGGTTAGAGAAAAACATCATAAGGAACAATATAGAGCCGGGCTGTGGTGGTGCACGCCTTTAATCCCAGCACTTGGGAGGCAGAGGCAGGCAGATTTCTGAGTTCTCGAAAACCAAAAAAAAAAAAAAAAAAAAAAAAAAAAAAAAAAAAATAAAAAAAAAAAAAAAAGCTCTTGGTCTGATCCGCAACACCTCATATGTGGCATGTATAACTGTGTATAACTGCGTAGGTTATACATAGCTATAATCCTATCACCTGGGAAATGGAGTCAGGTGAAGAGTTCAGGGTCATATTCTCACCATCCACTAGCATAGCAAGTTAGAGGCTAGCCTAGGCTACATGATACTCCATCTCAAAAAAACAAAGCATCATCATCATCATCATCCTCACCATCATCATCCCCATCCTCATCCTCATCCTCATCACCACCATCATCACCATCATCATCATCACCATCATCATGGCCTAAGAGCCCGAGGAAGGAAGGAATGATAGTGTGCTCTCTCCTGAGCACACTATTCTTTTAAATTGTCAGAGCAGCTGTGATCACCGCCATAAGATGCACCCAAGAGATAGGGCTCATCAACATTCCATCCCAGAAGGCGGTAGGGCTGAGAAGGTACTATCCCTCCCAGATGACTGATTAATCCCAGACCGGCACTGAGGCATTTTCTTCAGAAGCATAGCACTGCTAAGTTGTTGTTATAAATAACCCCTTATCCATGCCTCAATTAAATGTGCTCTTTCACAGAAAGGAAGAAAAAAAGGACGAATACAAACGAACAACATTAATACAAAATAAACGTTGGAAAGGACCTGAGAAATTACAATTCTTGTGCACCCAGAGCGGAGAAAGGTTGGCAACACGCCTCGATGGCCGCAGGGGAACAGATTTGGGTTGGGCTGCTTTTTCCTCAGGTTTCCACCCTCCAGAGAGACTCTAAAGTCTTTTTCAGAATCTTGAACTTTGCTCTTGAACTCCCTACTACTTGGGAACCAAAGTGTCCCAAGTCAGGCTCCCTGGGGTGAACTGCATCTATAATGTGGGGCAGTTCCTGGGAAACTGAACTTCACAGCTTGAAACTTCCCCCAGATCATCTCAACCTGAGGGGCCCCCGAGAGCCACGGGGTGGGCAGGAGGCATTTCTGAAGCAGCTTTTATCTTTGTTTCCCCTGAGACATGATACATATTAATGGAGTTAGGGGTGGCGTTTGCATATATTTGGAGGATTATAAGGACTTGTCTCTGAAATGCTGTTTGGATGGTGCCCTTTCTGCTCCCACACCTCTAAGGCTGTGCCTCTCCCGGTGGGATGTGTGGTGGATTCAGGAAGTACTGGTGTGTTGTTATTCTAATAGATGTGTTAGAAAGGGCCCCCTGGTGGAGCTAGCACCAGTCCTTGGGTTTGGTCCTAGTACCACATAAATGGGGTGTGGTGGTGCATGTCTGTAATTCCTGGACTCAGAAGGTAGAGGATTGAGGATAAGAAGTTGAAGGTCACCCTCAGCTACATAGTGAGTTTGAGACCAGCCTGAGATACACTAACCCTCGCCTAAGCATTAATTAATAATTTTAAAGGCTTGGCATTGTGAGTTAGTTGTGACTCAGTGATAGAACAGTTGCCTGGCATATACACAGTCTGGATTTGATTTCTAAAAAAGTACTCTGAAAGTTAGGGATGGTGGTGTAGACCTTTAGGAGCTGATCATTTAAGACCAGTCTGGGCTGCATAGAAGGGCCCTCATCTCAAAACGAACGCACAAAATCACAAATGAGACTTAGAAATGTAGAGATGCAGCCGGGCGTGGTGGCGCACGCCTTTAATCCCAGCACTCGGGAGGCAGAGGCAGGTAGATTTCTGAGTTCGAGGCCAGCCTGGTCTACAGAGTGAGTTCCAGGACAGCCAGGGCTACACAGAGAAAAACCCTGTCTCATATAAACAAAACAAAAAAACAACAAAAAAAACCCAAACAAGCAAAAAAGAACAGGAAGGAGGCCGGGCTCTCTGCAGCCTCAGTGTGGAGAGCAGAGACTCAGCTGAGACAGGTCTGTGTAGAGCTGTGCTCTGGTCCCAGCCATGCTCCTGACTCATGCTCTGGCCCCAGGTAACTCAGTCTCTCTGAGGCCTGTCGCTTGTGACTCAGTGCTTTGCCCTGTGGCTGTGTGGCAAGACTCATGCGTCACTCTGAAATGTGTTCCTTTCTGTTCTTGGCTCCTTTTCTGCTCTGCCTCTGGCCACAGCAAAAGTAATGAGGACCCGAGGCAGCAGAGCTCAGAACTGGAAGAGAAACTCCAGAGTCCCCGTGGCAGAGAAGGCAGCTGCACAGTTGGGGGTGGAGGAGCTTCAGAAGAAGTTAGAGATGTCAGAGCTGCTGCTGCAACAGGTGAGAGGTGCAGCCAGCCCTCACTCCAAGGCCCAGGCACAGTCGCAGCATCCTTGGGGTGCAGCCCTCACCCCTAAGGCCCAGGCATGCAGCCTCTGCATCTGTGGGGGTGACCTGCAACCATGCCCCAGATGGTTTGAAACTTTTCCAGGTCCTGTGGTAGAATTCTCCAGTAATTGTTCAACAGTAGAGCCTTGAGACTCTGTAGAATCAGAGTCTCAGTGAGGGTGATGTGGCTGTGACATATTCATTTTTGAAGTGTCCTGATTGAATATATATATATATCAGTAGGGCAGTGGTGGCGCCCACCTTTAATCCCAGCACTTGGGAGGCAGAGGCAAGCAGATTTCTGAGTTCGAGGCAGATTGGTCTACGTAGTGAGTTCCAGGACAGCCAGAGCTACACAGAGAAACCCTATCTGGAAAAAGAAAAAGAAAAAGAAAAAAAATCTGCCTGTCTGTGTTGAGACAGAATCTTATCAGTAGCCAGGGTGACCTGTAACTCACCAGGTGAGCCTTGAACTCATGGTAATTCTCCTACCTTAGCCTTCCAAGCACCTAGGTTGCAGGTGTGACCCCACCCCACCCCACCCCCATGCCTGTTGAAATGACATCATTTTGTTTCATTTAAATGGCCCATGTAGGAGTCTGCTTAGCTCCTCCTGTCACTTTCTCATAGGGCAATGACCCCAGGTTGTCATCCTAGCTCACACTCTTGTGGGGAGCACTGCAGGAGAACAGCCCAGGCTCCCAGACCTAACCCCTCATACAGTTCTCTAGCCAATCTGCGGCCTCGGGCGGTAATGAGCAATTACAACCTGCCATGGAGGAGCGGGCTCAGCTAGAGACCCATGTTGGCCAGGTGCGGATCTGTGGGGGGAGAGGAAGGGCATTACCCCAGGTGGTCAAGGGCAGGCGAGGATCAACGACAGCCCTTCGTAATGTGTACATTGACCGATGCAGCTGATGGAGTCACTGAAGCAGCTCCAGGTGGAGAGAGACCAGTATGCCGAGAACCTGAAAGGAGAAAGTGCCATGTGACAGCAGAGGGTTCAGCAAATGGGGGAGCAGGTGAGGCCTCTCTTCTGGTGTCTTTGTTCTTCCTGAGCATCAGCGTGATGCAACTGACAGGTTCCGGGCTTCGGTTTTGCAGAGGTGGGACTGGGGGTGGATCTCTAGCGCCCCCTGTGCCCTGGGTAGGTGCACACACTGAAGGAAGAGGAGCACAGAGAACGTCAGGTACAAGAGCTGGAGAGCAGCCTGGCCGCACTCCGGAGTCAGATGGGTGCGTAGGGCAAGGGTGACCTGAGAGCAGAAATGGGTCAAAGCCATGAAGGTGGCTTCCATTGCCCTGGGGGGGGGGGGGCAAGTGGGTGTGAGGGCATTGTAACAGGGGCAAAGGGTCTCTGCCCCGACCGACCAGGTGACAAGCCTTGTCATCTCTCTGAGCATGTGTCCCTCTGTGCAGAGCACGATGGCATGTCTCCTGCTGCCCCCTGAAGATGACTGAGCATCACAGAACTGTACTAGAGTGGTTTGAACCGCTCACCGCTTATCTGGTCTAAGGTCCTGACAGAAAAGAAGTCAAAGCTTAGGGCGGGGAGCCTGACTCACACTGGAGCCTGAGAAGCCTAAGGTGGATCCCTTCACTGTGCCTGCTTCCTTTCTCAGAGGAGCTGCCGTCCCCAGAGCCTCCAGCGGGGCCTTCGGAGGCCGAAGAGTGGCTGCAAGGAGAGGCTGAGCAGCTGCAGAAGGAACTATAAAGTCTAATGGGACAGCTCCGGGCCCAGGTGCAGGACAATGGGAGCCTGAGTCACCTAAACCAGGAGCAGGAAAGGCCAACCCTGGAGCGAGTCAGCAGAGGAGCGCAAGCCGATCCTGGAGAGCATGCAGTGACCACACCACCATCAGCAGAGTGCAGTCGCAGAACCTCATGCTAACCGAGCAGCTGGCCGAGCTGCAGGACGACTTCCTCAGGCTGGTGCAGAGCCTGCACGCCCTCCTTGCTCCCAGGGAACACACTCACCCCTTTTGGTCAGCACCCACAAGGGATGGGGTGCTTCCCACCTCTCATGAGATAGTAGTGGTGAAGGCAACCCACGATCCAGAGCCCTAGGGTGTGTGGGAATGATCCAGCATCCTTCCCTGGTCTGTGGGGGGGAGCACACATGCAATTCTGGGGACCCCAGCCACATTAGGTCTTACTGACTGCTGCTTTCTGGGGGAGCTGCAGGAGAGGCCGGGGGAGCCGCTGGAGATGGAAACCCCCTGGAGGTGGAGGCTAGAAGACAGAGAGTTCAACATTCCCCTTAGCTATATAGCGGGCTCCTTATGAGCTCTAAGAAACCCTGTCTTTAAAAAAAATCACATACAGGGCTGGAGAGATGGCTCGGTGGTTAAGAGCACCGACTGCTCTTCCGAAGGTCCTGAGTTCAATTCCCAGGAACCACATGGTGGCTCACAACCATCCATCTGTAATGAGATCTGACGCCCTCTTCTGGTGCATCTGAAGACAGCTACAGTGTACTTAGATATAGTAATAAATACATCTTTTAAAAAAAAAAAAGAAAGAAAGAAACAAAAGGAACAATATCCAATTCATTCTAAAAAAAAAAAATCACATACTGACGAGGTGACTCAGTAGATAAAAGTGCTCACTGCACAAACCTGGTGACACACGCCCAATCCCTGGAACCTATCTATGTAGGGGCGGAAAGAGAACCGACACCGTGAAGTGTCCTCTCTTGGAAGACGCTTAGAGCAGTAAGCATCCATGAGTTCCCAGTATTATGTAACCATCGCATTCAGGTGCCTCCATTTTAAAGGCTGCTGTATAGCCAGGGTCTGGCAAGGTGGATCTGGAGGCTGTTGCTTGCATCTTCAGAAATCAGTGGCACCAATGCCCAGGAAGGCACTCCTACTCTGCTTGTCCCAGACATTACAGAGCCATCGGGCCCTGGCCTGGCCTGGTGTTGGCCAGTTCTCTTCAGTGGGCAGTCTTCGGGGCTGAGAGTGTTCCCAGGGCACAGAGCACAAAGACTCCATCTGGCCTCGGGCAGTGCCCAGACGCTGCCCGCCCCCTGCTTTCCACCAGCCTGAACTCTGCCTATGTCTGCTGACCCCTGGCATTCCTGTAGAGACCCCAGGAGGCAGAAACAGTCAAGGCTTTCAGAGAGTCTGCCTGCTAGCGGGATGGATAACTCTGAGATTAGCAGCCATGAATGCAGGGTGGCACTTCACGTGCCAAAGGTTGGCTGGCTCTGCCCTAGCCCTCGCTGTTTGGCTCCAGAGCCCTCATTCCAACTGGGGTAGGACAGAAACCTTATTCTTCTTGAATGGGAGGCCTCCATACCCCTATCTGTACAGAACCCTACCCCCAACCTCAATCTTCCCTCACCACCACTCAGGGGCTGGAGTTCCCCCCTGCTTATGGCTTGGCACCAGAGAAGCTCCAAAGTCAAGATCCCAGGCTCTTTGTAGGCAGGCATTTTGTTGGTAGGGAAAGTCACGGTTCCCAGGATGTCCACCCAGCCTGCTCTGGCTTTTCTGGATAAAGTCCTGACGGGTACTAACAGCTGCCGCTGCCTGGATAAGCTCCCCCCTAGAACAGCTGGACTTTGGGAGACTCTCTGCCCTCTACCCGCATCTGGTTCTGCCACCCCTCACCTGCAGAACCCAGGCATTCGGCCTGGCCTCTGATATCACTCTCTCCATCTGTAAAGTGGGGTGGTGTTCCTGATCTCCCAGGAATGTTGCCAGATAGGAGTCGGTTCTTGGATGTGAAAAAGCTCTGTATGGGCCCATGGGAGACACTTAGAAAGATAAAGCTCAGAGAACCCTAACTAATCCCAATGCTAAACCAGGCTGTTGCCCTCCTCCTGCCTTCTTAGTACCTCAGGTTAGAGCAGGACCAACGTGAACAGTGGGCAAACAGGAGATAATGAGACACCGGTGGCAGCCTTGCTGTCTTAATTCAATTTCTACTGCTGTGACAAAGACTGTGACTATATGACTATATTAGACAGGCTTCTCTATAGTAACAGAATTACAGAATGATTTGCCTACTATTATATATATATATATATATATATATATATATATATATATATATATT
>NC_034592.1:26207685-26209413 GCF_900095145.1 Mus pahari
CAGGCAATGCTAGCAGTGAAATTGGTAACAAGAGCAAGAAGGCAGAGAGAGAGAGAGAGAGAGAGAGAGAGAGAGAGAGAGAGAGAGAGAGAGACAAAAACTGACTGCTAGCAGTGGGTCTTCTGAGTTCAAATGATCTAATTAAGAGAAAAGGAATCCGGACAAGTATGCCTAGCCTTTTGGGTTTTAGCTAACTTCAGATGTAGTTGAGAACCAAGAACAGCAATCACATGACTGAAAGCATCTTGGGAGGAAAGGATTTAATTCAGTTTAGTTTGTTGTTGTTTGAGACAGGGTATCTCTGTGTAGCCCTGGCTGTCCTGGAACTCACTCTGTAGACCAGGCTGGCCTGGAACTCAGAAATCCGCCTGCCTCTGTCGTCTCCCCATGCTGGGATTAAAGACCTGCGCCACCACTTCCTGGCTCAGCCCGCTCTTATGCAAGTGCCTTGAGCTAAGCGCCCCCCTCCCCCCCATATCAGTTACTGATCAAGAACATGCAGGAAAATGTAGATCTCAGGGGTGACACTGAAGTGCTCACCTTGCCTCTAAGTTTCGTCCACCATGGCCTCTGACATCCACACATCCCAGCTGCTCTTGTTCCTTCTGTCGCTATGGTAAATACTCTGACCAAGGCAGGGTTCATTTCAGCTTACACCTCCAAGCTGCAGTCTATCACCCAGGGTGGGGAGGGAAACAGAAGCCTGAGGGTGGGCCTGCTTGCTGGTGCACGCTGCTTCATCTCTGACTGGGAAACGCACAGCTAGGAAGTACAGAGGTCCCACAGAAGATGATGCTGGACATCACCTCTGGTGTCCAGGGCTAGGAAAAGGACTGGCTGATGCTTTGCAGCTGTTCTCCTTCAGATGTTCCTCCTCTCAACATCAGAATGGGTTACATGCCTCCCTCCGACCTTATGATTAGCCTGAACGTTGCCAAGGGCTACCTGAGTGTATTGGAGAAGGAGTGGATAGAGGGTAGGCCCTAGAACAAAGCTGGGTCTGTCTGCAGTGGTGAAGGAAGGGTGGCTGGCAGCTAGCACTGTGGTCACCTCACAACCCACTCCTGACACAATACACTTTCTTCTTCTCTCCAGATTATTGCCTCTTCCTTCAGATCAGCTCCCTCCTCCAGAGAGCCATCCCCGCTGTCTCGGGCTTCCTTGGAGAACCAGACCCCACCTTATGGCTCTGGCCACAGTCGCAACCATATACTTCCGTGCGTCACTATTTGAATTCATAGCAGCCCCGCCCTGACTCCCCAGAGTGCAGAACCTGGCACAGGGCTGCGTTCATGATGTTTTCTTTTTTACAGTGCTGGGCATGGAAAGTCAGTCCTCACACAGGCTAGGGAAGAACTCTACAACTGAGCTACAACCTGGCCTCAACAGACAGGTACCTAGATGGATGGATGAGTGGCTCCAGCCCAGAAGGGACCTCACACACATGCTCTGGGTCATGGGAATTGTTGAAGCATCCTAGGCTGAGCTCAGCATCTGAGCTCAAGAATAACTTTCATAAGTAGCTGGGAGGCACCATGGAGAGTAATTTTATTTTTCTTTTGGTCCTCCCAGATGAGTTAAATAATTTTTAATGATGCCATGACCATCATTTATGAGAGGTTGTGTCATTTTTACCAAAACAAAGCTTTTATTTAAAAAAAAAATGAAGAAAAACAACCTTTTTTTCTTTTTTCTTTTTCTTTTTTTTTTCTTTTTTTTGTTTTTTTT
>NC_034592.1:26210633-26215770 GCF_900095145.1 Mus pahari
GGATTTCTGAGTTCGAGGCCAGCCTGGTCTACAGAGTGGGTTCCAGGACAGCCAGGGCTACACAGAGAAACCTTGTCTTGAAAAAACAAACAAACAAATAAGACATGTTTACTTTTGTTGGGTGTTGGACCATAGCTGCAGAACCCAGTCTGGTGGAGGGATATGCTTAGTGCCGATATGCTTAGCGCTGATATACTTGCTGGATATGGCCTTCGGCCTTGCTTTCATGCTTTCCCAAATATAATCTCTAGTACGTGTCAGGCAATTGTTTACGTTGCTCTGTCCTGAGGAAGTTCTGGGAAAGGACTGCTCTGCTGATATTTAGGATGTGCTTACTGGCATTTATTTAGATGTTTTTCTGATTGTGTTTTTCTGAAATCAAACAGCCTTCCCTGGACCATGGCTTACCTTGTTACATTTGTGTATAAATGTGTAGCTTTAATTTTTCAAAACCCACATCTAATGATGCTTCTTAAATGGTTTCACGTCCCTTCTCGCCCACCACCCACCAGAGGTAGTGGTAAAGAAAGGTTACTATGATATGGAGAACTGGACCTGTTTAGAAATGGTTCTTTGGTGCAGATCCCATCTGTGTTGTCAGGACATCCATCAGCAGTTCAGTTCACAGGTCAGTAGCGGCAGTTCCAAACCTGACTTTCTAAGTTTCCACTTCATAAATGTACTCTGAAACTGAAGTAAAGTTGTCTACAGCGTTAGACTCTTTCAGGTCCTCAAATCCAAAATCTTTCAGACAAGATCTACATAAGAAAAAGTTGACAGAGTTGGTTGAATCGTACGGCTCTCCCCACCCCCACTTTTTGGCCTGCACCTATGTTGTGCATCATATACATGCAGTACCCAAAGAGGCCAGAAGAGGGCATCTGATTCCCTGGATATGGCAGTTGTGAGCCATGATATGGGTGCTGGGAACTGAACTACAGTCTTCTTTCTGCAAGAGCAGCCAGTGCTCTTAACCACTGAGTCTCTCCGTTCCCAACCTGGTCCTTTTGATAAAGCCTTAGAATGTGCTTCCAAAGCTATGCCCTGGTTAATGACACGTATGCCATGAGGTCATCATTTTTTCAAATTCATCTACTTTTTTCATTCACCCACTCACTGATTGGACATCTTCTCCACATCTGGTACATTGGGAGTATGGAGAGCAAAGTGATAGCTCTCATGTGTCCCTGTCACCAGGGAGACAAACATAGATAGTCATAACAACCACTGCAATCTGTAGGAGGGCCCGGCTGAGTGTGGAGGAGAAGCTGACTGTCATGGGAGGGGTGGGACAGAGGCTCGCCAGGCTGAGATGAAATGGAAGGGCATTTCTGGAAGAGGAGACAGCCGTGTGGCCAGAACAGTGCATGGGGCACAGAGGCCCAGTGCCTGGGGGCTCACACACATTGTCTGGTTTTAGCTTTGCAGCAGGCACTTAGAAATGGGTAGGTACAGAGGGTAGAGAGGGGTGGCTCTGTTTCAGGTCATCCGTGGTGTGAGATAGACTGGGAAGATGTCTGGTCATATTACATAGATCTGGAGTGTGAGGCTGAACCCTTAGGCTTGGCTCCTAGGCCCTGCCATGTAACACTCAACTCCCCATGATACTAGTACAATCTGGGTGAGGCACAACCAAGTGGGTTCAGCCTCACCATGAGGAAATGAAAGTAGACCAGCTCAGGGGAGCGAAACTGTCCCTAAGGCATGTCTCCATACCTCACATCTGGCTTGCCCCACAGTGGTAGTTTATTGGAATATAGTGAGGCCATCTGGCTCTTCTTTCATTCTGCATGGAGGAATACTAAGAGTACTCATAATGTGCGGCTCTGTCTTAGTTTCTTTTTTCTGTTGCTAAGGAAAGTAACTTAAAGGAGAAAGGGTTTATTCAGGGTCCCAGTTCAGGGGTACATCTATTATGGTGAGGCAGTGAAGGTCACAGCTGATTAAAGTGCTGGTCATATCACATTCACAAGGAACACAATGAACACATGCTGTGCAACTCCTGGTTACACAGTTCAGTCCGTATCCTTTTCAGGGAATGTTACCTCCTAGAGTGGGCAGACCTTTCAACTTGAAGGTAATCAAGATGACATTCCCACCCACCACCCAGCCCCTGGGGCATGCTCATCTCCCAGAAGAATCTAGAATCTGTCCACCTGACAACGTGAATTATGACAGGCACCAGCACTGAGTGTGTTGTGCTGGCAATGAAATCTAGGTCCTTGTCTTATTAGATAAGTGCTCTGCCACTCACCTATACCTACCCCCGAGTCCTTATTTTATGGTATTTTAAAGTTCTTATTCCATTGGGACATAGTCTGTCTCATACGTAGCCCATACTGGCCTCAGGCTTGCAATTCTCCTACCAAGGCCTCCCAAGTGATGAGACTACAAATGTCCGCCATCATACCTGGCCCTGTTCCCTCCAATTTAGAGATGAGAAAACCACGGCTCAGAAAGATGAATGAACTTCCCCAGGGTTGCACAGCAAGCTCATCTGATCAGCCTACATCACAGGGCTCTCAACCATTCTAAAGGTCAGTGTTAGTCCAAGTTTCTGCCTTTGTCTCGTATTTATATGAAGCAAGGTGTCACGCTATATATAGCTCAGGAGCCCAGGTTTGTATGGAACGTATCGTGCTCAGGATGACCTGACCTCTAATACAGGACAATCCTCCTGCTTCAGCTTCCTGGTGGTGGGGGTTATGAGTGTGAACTACCATGCCCAGTTTCATTCTAAGTTTGCCTTCAAGGCCAGATTTGTTGATGCACATTTAATAGCCACAGAAGCCTCCAGAAACATGGCTATTGCAAAGGTTATTTCTGAATGTATGCGTTTAAGTTTTACAGTTAGGAAATCTGGGGGCTGGAGACACTGCTTATAGGTCAAGAGCACTGCCTGCCCTTCCAGAGGACTCGGATTTGATTCTCAGCACCCACCCAGTGGCTGCAACCAAGCCTGACACCTGAGTTCTGGCCCTGGAACCAGGGAACCAGCCCCTGCAATTGCCGTCCTCTGATGTCCACGAGTGATCTGTGGTACACCTGTATCCATCCATAGCCAGCCATACACGTGCACTTGTAAATGTAACTTCTTCTTCTATTTTCGAGACAGGATTTCTCTGTGTAGCCCTAGTTTCCTGGAACTCACTCTGTAGACCAGGCTGGCCTCGAACTCAGAAATCTGCCTGCCTCTGCCTCCCAAGTGCTGGGATTAAAGGCATGCAACACCACTGCCCAGCTAAATGTAACTTCTTAAGGGAAATTTCTGTTGGGTGTGGTGGCCTCTACCTACGATCCCAGCATTTGGGTTCTGAGACAGGAGGATAGCTACAAGCTTGGGACCGGATGTGATTATATGAGTTCTAGAATAGCCTGGGCTTCCAAGTGGAACTGGCTCAAAGGGAGGGAGAGTGAAAACAGCTTCTCGCTGATGGGAAGCACAAGACTCGTCTGCGATACACATTGAGAACTTGGAAACGGGTGGAGATGGGAAAGTAACCCAGTACGAAGCACTTGGTGGGCCCGATGCTTGCCAGTTCCAGGACTGCTGGAGAGCCCCAAGCCTTGCCCTGACTGGTCCTTGGGGAGCCCTCCACCCACTTAGGGTTCCTAGCCAAAGCCACTTCCTCAGGCTCAACTGAGCTCTGCATTTGCCTGGAAGCTGGCCTACTTCCCAGCTGTGGTTTTGGCCTTATTGTGATGGAGCCATCTCACAGTCTGAGGGGTGAGCCTGTTCCTTTGCCACCTCCCCAGGGAAGATAAGGCCTGAGTTCAAATCCCACCCTACCTCCAAGAGGCCCACCAGATCGGAGTGTGATCAACAGGACTACAGACTCAACTTCTTTCCAGCTTGGTGGCCCTGAGCACCTCACTGCCCCCTGAGATTTTGTTTCCTCACCTCCCCGGTGAGGACTGAATGGCACCAATGTCGGAGGTGTGTGTGTGTGTGTGTGTGTGTGTGTCTCAATATACACAAAGGGCTCAGAATAGATTGGCATGGATGTGGTGCCCAGTGAACATCTGCTGCCTCTATACCTCTGAGCAGTATCTCTTTCTGCCTCAATTTTTCCATCTGTAAAATGGGGAAGGTACTGGTCCTTTCTCAGGAAGCTGACCTGATACTTGAAAAGAGCCTGGCATGGGTGGATATTTGACAAAGCATTAACAATTATTAATCAAAAGCCTTCTGGGATCTCACACTCAGAAAAGGTGATGGAGAGGATGAACTTCACCCAAGAAGCAAAGCCATGCCCTGGGATAATCTCACCAGTAGCTCCGGTTTCTGGCAGAGCCTCTGTACAAGGCATGTGATGGCCACAGGGAGTCCTGGGAGAGGAAGGAGGGTGCTGTTAGGGAGGCTGGGGACTTGGCAATGGAGGGCAGGTGGCCAATGGCGGGGTGGGGATGGGTGGGGCCGCTTGGAATCTGAAGTAGTGGGTGGGACGGGGCAGAGTGGCCATCTGGCCATGAGCTCAGCAAGCCCCTCCCCTCTCAGCCCCAATTCTCACCCTTCTCATGGGGCCATGATGTATGGATGACCCCAAGAACACACAGCAGGATGGGCTGTTAGGACGACCTGGAAGCCTGGCCAGGCATGAGAAGTGTTTAGACAGCTCAGATAGGGGATGGAAGGAACCCCAAGCCGGACCTTGGTTGCGCAGCAGCTCAGTGTCCTCAGTGGAATAAAAGGAAACAAGCTTCTTGGCTGAGGGGCGAGCGTGGTCGCTGCACGCCCCTGGGGGAGCATGGTCCCTGCATGCCCCTGGGCTTGCAAGTCCCCACAACTCTCTGTGCCCTGCTGAGTCCTGCATAGACTCCCAGGCCCTGCCTCCACCCAGCTGGCCTCTGGATGTTAGAATGCTGCTTTTTAGGTCCTCACTTCAGGCTCTGGGGCTTTCCCCAAGAGATTGGCTCTCTTTCTAGTGCCAGACTTCAGCCTTCTTCCACAGAGGCCCTGGGGAACCTGGCACAGGGCTGACATGGATTTATAGCCACCACAGTTGGCACTTCCTGGGTGAAGCTCTAAAATGTACAGCTGGGGCTGGTGAGATGGCTCAGTGGGTAAGAGCACCCGACTGCTCTTCCGAAGGTCCAGAGTTCAAATCCCAGCAACCACATGGTGGCTCATAACCAT
>NC_034592.1:26215835-26255869 GCF_900095145.1 Mus pahari
AAAAAAAAAAAAGATTTATAAAATGTACAGCTGACTGTGGGTGCCTACCCTGTTGACTTGGGCTCTGCAGTCCCTCCTTAGGGCAGCCTTCCTGTGTCTCCCCAGCACCACAGCCAGTGGTGAACCTAGCCCCCGACAGCCCCAGCTCAGCCAGGTTTGCTCAGGAAAGAAGCACTGGTTTAGGGGTCTGTAGGTCTGGCTTCTGCCTCTCCTGGAGACCTTGGGCTGCCTTCCCACATGAGAGACAGCCTTACCCTGCTCCCTGTGGGTCCTGGTTAGAGAACAAACATGTGTGACAACTCCCACCCCTGTGTGCCTGCCTGTTCAGGCATGCCTGTGTGCATACCTATCCCTTCTGTTCAGTTTTCTGAGGCAATGTGTCACGTAGCTCAGAACTGCCTCACATTCAGTAGGTGACTTTGAGGTCCTGACCTCTCTGCTTCTGCCTCGTGTTTCTCTTTGTACTTGTGGGGATGGAACCCCGCACATTGCCAGTGTTCTGCCAGTGTTCTGCTCCTGAACCCCACCCTGACCCCAGCCCCAGCCATTATAACTTGTTGGGAGACAAAAGTCTTACTATACAACTCTAGCAAGCCTGAAACGCATCTTACAAACCAAGGTGGCTACAAACTTCCGTTGATCTTTTTCTTTTCTTTTTTAATTTACTATTTATTTTTATGTATATGAGTACTCTGTAGCTGTCTTCAGACACACCGGAAGAGGGCATTGGTTGCTGGGACTTGTACTCAGGACCTCTGGAAGAACAGTCAGTGGTCTTACCCACAGAGTCATTTCTTCAGCCCACCGTTGATTGATTTCAGTGCTTGGATTATCAGTGCTATGTTCCTATTCTTTATTCCACGAAGGTGGGAAGCCAGGAGGCCAGGAATTCAGGCAGGATTGGTGCTGTTTTGAGACAAAATGTCCCCTTTGGCTCAGTATTTTATTCTTCATGCCTTCAGCTGCTCTGAAGAGGCCCACACACCCACTCCCAGGGAGTAATCTTTACATCAGGTGGAGATGTTGACTTAGGCACATGAAGAGCCCAGGGCCAAACTGCATTAGTGTTTGATAGGATAACCAGTCACCACAGCCTGGCCTAGTTGATAATGAGACCAGTCAACACATCTACAGCTTCACACTGGTGAAACTGGGGCTTAGAGCAGTGACATTCACAGTGCACCTTCAATCCCAGCAGGGGCAGAGGCAAGTGGATGTCTATGAATGTGAGGTCACTCTGGCCTACATAGAGAGTTCCAGGACAGCCAGAGCTACACAGTGAGACCCTGTCTCAAAGAAAGAAGCAAAACAAAAAGAAAAGAAAAAGAAAAAGAAAAAGAAAAAGAAAAAGGGAATAAACAGGCCAGAGCAGAAGTGTACATTTTTGTTGCTGACATCTTGAAGATGTTTTAGATTACATTGACTAGTCGGGTGCGGTGGTGCACATCTTTAATCCTAATACTAGGGAGGGAGGCAGAGGCAGGTAGATCTCTTTGAGTTTGAGGCCAGCATGATCTACATAGTAAGTTCCAGGATAGCCAGGGCTATCACATAATAAACCCTGTCTCAAAAGAGGCAGGGAGATTGAGAGATAGGTAGGTAGGTAGATAGATAAATAGAAAAATTAAATGAAATGTCATTAAAAGTTTGGTCTGAGTGGCCATGGTAGCACATGGGAAGCTGAGGCAGGAGGATCAGTTGTTCAAGGCAGATCTTGCCAATTGAGTGAGTTTGAGTTCAACCGGCACTATGTAAGAACCTGTCTGAAAAAGTAAAAATAAGGGTTGGAGAGATGGCTCTGTGGTTAAGAGCACACTGACTGCTCTTCCAGAGGTCCTGAGTTCAATACCCAGCAATCACATGGTGGCTCACAACCATCTGTAATGAGATCCAATGCCCTTTTCCAGTGTGTCTGAAGACAGTGACAGTGTACTGACATACATGAAATAAATAAATAAATCTTTTTAAAAAGTAAAAACAAATAAATGAACTAAAAAGAACCCTCTCTGGGTGGGTTGTGACCCTGCCCATGAATGTCCACTAATGCCTGTCCCTCACTCATCAAAGACCTGAACCGGGCAGTGCTCAATCTTGGTGTCTACTGGAGTTCAGTCGCCTCAGTGCACCAGAATGTAGGCGAGGCCTTGGCCTGAGAGCAGGGATTGCAGTCCCAGGGCTGCAGCCCACACTGGGAGAGCAGGGGTGGTGGTCAGACCCCTGGGCTTCTCGGGTTCCCTGTGGCATCTGTGTCATGCTGCTACCCAAACAGGAAAACCATCCTAAAAAGACATGCTAAAAATAATAGATAAATAAATAACACGAAGTTTCTAGGCCAGGGAAGTTGACACTCAAGAGAGTCAAAGCAGGCAGGGCCTGGGTGGCGTGAGCCGCAGATCCAGCTCATGGGAGGCTGAGTGGGAGGGTCGCAAGTTCAAGCCAAAATATGACCTCCGTGAGATTCCATCCCACAAACAAAGAAACGGGGCTGGGGATGTAGCCGGCACCGCAGAGCCCAGGGTAAGCACACAGGAAGCCCCTTGTTAGCTCCCCAGCCTCACATAAACATGTGGGGTGCACATTTGTAATGCTGGCACCCGTGAGGTGGAGGCAGAGGGATTCAGAGCTCAAGGTCATTGAGGGAAGTATGGGTTACCAGAGACCTTAGGCCACACTCACCCTGTCCCTCACCCCCCATGAAAGAAATGAGGGACACTGATGAAGGAAGAGAAGGAGGAAGAGGCAGGCAGAGACAGACAGACAGGGATTGGATGAGTGACAGCGATGAAGTGAAACTGAGACAGAGTGGGCAGCTCTGAGGTTGGGGTGCTATAGTGGCTCTGTCTCTCTTTAAAGTGTTTAATTTATTTTAGGGGTATGAGTGTTTTGCTTGCATGTATATATGTGCACTACGAGGTCTTCAGAAGGTTCCAAATTCCCCGGAGCTGGAGTTCCAGATGGTTGTGAACCGCCCTTATCTCCTGCTTCTGGCCTCTCTTTTACAAGGGCAAGCCCAGAAATCTTAGGACAGTTTTTTAGGTTGATTTTGTTATTGTTTGCTTTTGAGACAAGTCTCACTATGTCTTCCTGGCTAACCTGGAAACTTACTCTGTAGACCAGGCTGACCTCAAACTCAGAGATCCACTTACCTCTGCCTCCTGAGTGCTGGGACTAAAGGCGTGCGCCTCCACTACAAGACAACTCTTTTTTTTTTTTTTTTTTTTAAGATTTTATTTATTTTATGTATATGAGTACACCATTGCTTTCTTCAGACACACCAGAAGAGGGCATCAGATCCCAGAAGAGGGTGTCAGATCTCATTACAGATGGTTGTGAGCCACCATGTGGTTGCTAGGAATTGAACTCGGGACCTCTGGAAGAGCAGTCAGTGCTCTTAACTGCTGAGCCATCTCACCAGTTCCCAAGAGAGAACTTTTAAATGGACACATAGGCACATCTCTACCTTCCTGTCATTTTGTTTTATTTTATTTTGTTTTGTTTTGTAAGTTGTTGAGATAGAATTTCTCTATGTAGCCCAGTCTGGCCCAAACTCACAATCTCCTTCAACCTCTTTAGCATGAGGGTCACAGATATGCACTTTACTATATGCTGGTTCCTTGGGTTTTTGCAAAACAGTGGTATTTTTTCCTGGTGTCTTTGGGGCCACTGGATGAGAAAAGGACCCACCCACACAACCCTGATGTATTAGAGCCCAGCTCACCCCCATGAGAGTACTTCAAGTGAACTGGACTCCCAGCTGTTGCCACACTCAGCTGGAGTTGATGAAACCATGGAACCGGTCAGACAGGTGAAGGACAGTGATAAGGAGTCAGATTAGAATGCAGCTGTGAAGAACAGGTGGCAGCCAGCCCAAGCCCAAGTTTCCAGGTGGGCCCTTCAGGGTGCACCTGTCCCATCCAAGCAGCCACATGACTTAGGCTGGACCAATCACAACGTCTCCAAAGAAGCCACAGGACTCTGCCTCCCAGGTGTGTATCTGCAGGACCCTGCCTCCCAGATGTGTATCTGCAGGACCCTGCCTCCCAGATGTGTATCTGCAGGACCCTGCCTCCCAGATGTGTATCTCTACTTTCTGGTTTTCTCATCTGCGATCCCAGTCTTCAAGGCTCAGCTCAGTTGCCTCAGCGAAGCTGTGTGCACCCCCATCTCTTATCGGAGAGTGTATCTTTTCCCCACCTCGCCCACTGGTCCGAGCTCCCACTGACTTAGGGGACAGAGTAACACTAGACCCACTAGATGGGTCACCGAGCTGTCTTCTAGAACGTCACTTCCCGATCAGGGTTTTATATATCTTATGCCTTTGCAGCTGCTATACATCAGAAAACGAAGGCTTTGTATGACACAGACGGACTCCTACAATGCTTCCAAGGCCAGCAGGCTGGAAGGGAGCCAAGTGAACGACATTTAGCCAGCATAATACAAAGTCTAAAGTGAGTCTGAAGAATCTTTATGCAAGTAGCAGATGGGGAGGGAGCCCTGGCTGAGCAGGTGCTCACGGAAAAGAGTGCACATTGCATTTTCAAGAGAATAACACTGCTGCAACCTCAACTGATTCTAGCATGAAGGCTACATCCCAGAGACAGAGTTTCTAGAAAACTAGAAGGGCCTTTGAATGCAGGGTCTGTCAATCAGCACTGCATCCTACACATCCAGGGGGACGATGACAAATTAATGCATTTCAGGGGAGATGGTCCAAGATACTGGGAAACTACAGCGCCTGCAGACATTCACTGCAGCTCCTTTGGGAAACCAAGACTCCTATGTGCCAGGAGTCTGTGGGGGAGGGGGAAGGAAGGGGGGCTGAAGGGGAGAGACGCCATCCTGAATGCATAAGTACTCGCCATCCTGAATGCATAAGTACTCGGGAAGAAATTCTCTGAGGCTCTTGTGGGGCTTGGTTCAAGGCCTGCTGGCAGAATGGGCTATCAAGACATGAGAAATTAACACAGGAAAGGAGCCCTTGACTTGGAGTCTAGGGGAAGTCTCTTGTCAGCTGAGAGCTAAAGGGAGGTGGGAGGGAGGAGAAATAGGTCAGCGGTTAAGAGTGCTTGTGGCTCTCAGAGAGGACCAGAGTTCAGTTCCAAGCACCCACATACAGCCATCTGTAACTCCAGCACCAAAGAATTCAAGTCCTTTTTTGGCCTCTAAGAGCACCCACCACACACATGAACACACACTCATGTGTCCATATCCTCCTACACACATGTGCACATACCTTCCCACCCATGTATGTACATACACACACACACACACACACACACACACTTCAAAATAAAATCAGATCATAAAGAATTCCAAGCCGGGCGTGGTGGCGCACGCCTTTAATCCCAGCACTTGGGAGGCAGAGGCAGGTGAATTTCTGGGTTTGAAGCCAGCCTGGTCTACAGAGTTAGTTCCAGGACAACCAAGGCTATATAGAGAAACCCTGTCTTGAAAAACCAAAATAATAATAATAATAAATAAGGGAGAGGAAACGTGAAGATCACCTACATAGAGATAATATTCCTTTCATCTAGAGAGGCTGTAAGTAAAAATGCTAAACCAGGCATAAGCCACGCTCGAGGCCTAAGCCTATGTCACCTTGCTTATTTCCAGTTGTGTGCGTGCAGTCTAGGCCTCTCATAAGAAACCCCATGTACACCAAGGCATGTCTTAACCACCTTTTGACAAAGAGTTTTATCTTATCAGACTGAATTTCTAACAAAGGCACCCCCACCCCCTAAGCCATCCCATAACCTCACTAACTGAAAAGGGAAAAAAAAAATGAGGGCAAAGTTGCTTAGCTATCCTTACAGATCTAATTGAGAGTCCCTGAGATCATATATATGGCTATGGCTTAACTATGACCATCCCTTGAGAGGCCTAGATGCACACATAGCTGTGCCTTCCTCTGAGGTTCTGTTAGCACTTGTACTAACATTCAAATTAAAGTCTCTCTTAATAAGCTGCAGGTCTGCTTCATACTGGCCTGTCCTGGAATTCTTGTCTGTTACCAAATCAAGAATTACGGCTTTACTTGAGTGGATGTTTGGGAAGAGACTCTGAACTTCTGTGAGCCCACTGCTTCTGACACTGAGACTGGTTGGTGGCCCTCAGGGCCTGTGGCTAAGGCTGCAGAGCTTGCCACGAGGTGCTTCTTCTCTCCAGGATACTGTAGGTCACAGAACGTGGGCCCATCCTGGTGCTCTTCATCCCCAAGTCTTTTCAGTGTCTCCAAATCCTGGGCAGGATTTTAGATACAAGAACTGGGGAGCAGCTGAGAGTCAGTCAGGCCTGACTCCTCAGGAGTGAGGGAGAAGCTGATGCCCCGCTGAGGTCACTAAGAGCTTGAGATGTGCCCTGGGCTTTCCTGCTGCCTTGCTCATTGGAAAGTGACCACAAGTTCCTGGGCCTGAACACTAGAGGCTTCTCTTTTGCAGAGGAGAGTGACATGTCCTTACCCTTTATGACACTTAACATGCATGTGTGGTGAGTTACAGAGCAGGAGACACGGAGAGACATAAGAAAAGCCACAGTCCTGGCTGAAAGAAAGACATGGTGGGACCGACTCTTGAGAAGATAGGTGGTGTGAAATGCCTCCCATGACCTTCCTATGAGTTGCTAGGCGTGATGGAAGTGGGGAAGGCACTGTGGGCCCCAAGAACAGCCGGGTAGCTCTAGAATGTATTCAGAGACAGGGTTTTGGATCTGAGTCCTACAGACACTCGGACACAGCCTGAGTCATCCCCATTACTGCAATCTCATCAGGGCCCCCAGAGACTACACCCGACCAAATCCAGGGCCTGTACACCTCCTGGTCATGAACCCCTGGCTGCCAGGCCCCTCTATACAACCCTAGTTCAGTAGTAAGGGCAGTTTGGAAATCTCTGTCTGGAAGAGGGTTTCCCCAAACTCTCTGAGCAGTTCTGCACATCAGACACCAACTCTGAGAGGCAGCATGTCACGGTGTCCTTTCGAACTGGTGAGAATTTGTTTCTTAAAAACCCAGTTATATTATGTGAATGTTTTTGATTTAATTCCAGGTGTGGAATAAGAGGCTGCTTCACAGCAGGTGATTATGATTTGTCTAATGCACTAGCAGGGTGTGATTTTTGCCAGCTGTAGATAGCTTCATTCTGGGGGACTCTCTCCAGAGTATAAATGGGAAAGGCCTGAGAGCACCAGTTGCAGTTGCTGCTGTCCCTGCTGCTGGTTCCTTTTGTTGCAGTTTGTCAAGTGGTTGTGACCAAGGAGACAAGAAGTTTGACAATGAAGATTGGACCAGCCCTAAGGAACTCAACACCCTAATCTACAGGAAGTAGTCTAAAGAGGTCTATGCCCCCTTCCCCCTCAAAGCTTTCTCTCCTACCTAGTGTTGTGGGGTTATTTAATAGGGTTCTCTAGAGTCAGAACTTATGGGTAGTTTCTACATAGCAAGGGAATTTGTTGATGACTTACAGTCTGTAGTCTAACTCCCAACAATGGTCAGCAGCAGCTGTGAGTGGACGTCTAAGGATCTAGCAGTTGCTCAGTCCCACAAGGCAAGCAGATGAATCTTCCTTCTTCCAATGTCCTTATGTAGGTCTCCAGCAGAATGTGTGGCCCAGATTAAAGGTGTGTGCTACCACACCTGGATCTGGGACTTGCTTTGTCCCAGGTGACCTTGAATTTGGAGATCTCCCTGTCTTAATCTGGGATTCATAGCTACTATGCCTCAAGATCTCCATGCCAAGATCCAGGTCAGAAACTTGTATCTCCTAGCCTCCAGATTAGAATCACCGGTGAGCCTTCCAATTCTGGATTGCAGTTCATTCCAGATATAGTCAAGTTGACAACCAGGGATAGCCACAACAGGTTGGAAGGGATTATGGTGGAATAAAGATTGGAAAAGAGGGCTGGTGAGATGGCTCAGCAGGTAAGAGCACCCGTCTGCTCTTCCAAAGGTCCTGAGTTCAAATCCCAGCAACCACATGATGGCTCACAACCATCCATAACGAGATCTGGCGCCCTCTTCTGGAGTGTCTGAAGACAGCTACAGTGTACTTACATATAATAAATAAATAAATCTTTTAAAAAAAAAAAAGATTGGAAAAGAACTCAATAAAATAGCTAAAAATAATATGTCAATGGCAAACCTCAGAGGACCTACTTTACATATGAAGAGACTTAGGTGCAGCTGGACCGGGCACCTTGTTATGAGTACCAGTTATGAGTATCTTGTTACGCCCACACTGAAACCATGTCTGTGTTCTAGGAGGTCATTAGGACTAACTCTTTATATGTATATTCTGCTCCTGTAACCACATCCCCTCTGCCTGCCAAATCGCCCACTTGGAAAGCCTCTACCACGAGCTATTTAGCCTTGACTTCCTCAAGTCCAATTTTGACTTCTAGAACCCTAACTTAGGGGAGGCAGCCATGTACACGAATTAAAAAAAAAAAAAGTTTGCTTTAATTATTGCTTGCTTTAATTAATTTGACCATGATGAATTGGGTCGGGGGTCTTTCTCCTTCCATCTTTGAGATTAACACCAGCCCATTGTGGGTGGTGCCATCCTTGGGCAAGGTAGTCCTGGGTTCTATAGAAAGCAGGCTGTAGCCGGGCGTGGTGGCACACGCCTTTAATCCCAGCACTCAGGAGGCAGAGGCAATTGAATTTCTGAGTTTGAGGCCAGCCTGATCTACAAAGTGAGTTCCAGGACAGCCAGGGCTATACACTGAAATGCTGTCTCGAAAAAGAGAGAGAGAGAGAGAGAGAGAGAGAGAGAGAGAGAGAGAGAGAGAGAGAAAAAAAAAAAAAAAAAAAAAAGCAGGCTGAGCAGACCATGGAGGAGCAAGTTAGAAAGCTGCACTCCTTCATGGCCTCTGCATCAGTTTCTTCCTTCAGGTTCCTGTCCTGCTTGAGTCCCTTTTCTGACTTCAGTGATGGGACCACAATGTGCAAGAACAAGCCAAATGACACCCTTTGCTCCCCACTTTGCTTTCGGTCATTGGTGTTTCATCACAGCAACACTAACCCTAAGTAGGAGGGACGCTGTCAGACAGACGGTCCAGTGAATACGCCCAAGGTAGAAAGGAGCAGTCAGGTGGCATGGGTGTCGACGTGTGAGCAGAGAAGATGGGGGCCAGGGAATTCTGTTTCTGAGGGCTGTGTCTGAGAGTCATGGCTGGGGAGGGGTGGTTGGTGGCTTTCTAATCTCAGCACAGACAGGTCTCCAAGGAGCCAACGCAGTGACTTGGACCCTCTGGGAGTGTGGATGAGGGTGGCCCAGCTGAAAGCTGCCTTTGTCGTCTCCATACACGTCTCACTGTCTGGGGCCTAAAATAGAGCAGGAATAGAATGATCCCGTGAGACGATTCTCTGGTGATGGACTATGGGAAAAGAGGCATGAGTCACGCTGGGAATCCTTCAGTCCCAAAGTTCTGCTGCCAGGCCCAACACCATTGGGTCTCCCACATCCATCCCTGCCCTCTTTGGCCTGGTTGGGGAGCTGGCAAGCTTGGTTCTGTCATGGAGGAACTAAGTCACTTGCCCGTGCCTCATTCCCCTGGGAGCCTGCTTCTCAGAGGTACCAGAAATAAGGGACCTCACACATCTGCTGTAAGGGCTCTGGTAATTGATGAGCGAAGGGGCCCAACCCAGAACCAGCACCACTATCTGCCTCTGTATTTCTCTGGACCTCAGTTTCCTCACCTGTAAAGGTTTGTTCTTTGCAGGTTTCAGGTCAGAATCCACGTTACGATCCAAAGCGCTCCTGAGACCTCCCTCCTGCCTCTTCAACCCTGGACTCTTAGCTGGCACAGTAGGGAACGTTACCATGTCCTGCGTTAGGCACGCTCTGCCTCCTGCTCCTTGCACCCTGGAGCTAGAGGCAGATGTTGTTCTCAGCTCCAGGTTCTGCCAGCCACTCCTGGCCAGAAGCCCGGCTGCTCGTGGGTACTACCATGTGCTAGGCTCTCACGTGTTTAACTACGGATTGTGCTAAATCGGATCCTATTCGGTGAGAGGAAGGAGTCCTGGGGCCGTACAGCTGCGTCCTGGTGCGCGGGGCCAGCGCGCCCTCTAGAGGCTACTCTGCTCAAAGTCAGAGGAGCTCCGGATCTGGCCAGCAGGCGGGTTCCAAGGTTGGATCCAAGGTTGGAAGACTCTTTCTGGTGTCTCCTGCTACTCTACCTCCACTTTCTCCTACCGAAAAGCGCTCTTCTCACTACCGCCTTCCATGGAGGCAGCTCAGAGAGCTCCCCCACTGCGGCTGCGCCGCCCCGCCCCATTACCATGGAGACTGCTTGTACACAGTTTCCCTTTCCCTTCTACCGTGTCTGGAACCGAGGCCCCTCCGACGGGACTGGTGCCCGCTTAGGAGGGAGCCCTCCCGGTTCTGGAGCGGGCGCCCATGAACATCAGGGCACCAACAAGATTGGCCGTGGGCAGAGTGAGGTTCTATGGTCATCACCACGGGGAGGTGAGGCCCCAGTGCTCTTACACAGGCTTGGTGGGGTCAGGTCCCAACTCAAGAATAGACCCTAGGTTTATTTTTTCTTTTTTGTTTTTGTTTCTTTTTGGTTTTTCGAGACAGGGTTTCTCTGTATAGCTGTCTGTCCTGGACCTCACTCTGTAGACCAGACTGGCCTCGAACTCAGAAATCCGCCTGCCTCTGCTTCCCGAGTGCTGGGATTAAAGGCGTGCGCCACCACTGCCCGGCTTGCATGGTTCTTTTTAAAAGCCGGTGTTAGCACAGGCCCTTAATCCCAGCACTCGGGAGGCAGAGGCAGAGGCAGAGGCAGAGGCAGAGGCAGAGGCAGAGGCAGAGGCAGAGGCAGAGGCAGAGGCAGGGTCAGGGTCAGGGTCAGAGGCAGAGGAAGGGGCAGGATCTCTGCGTTCAAGGTATGCCTGGTCTAGAACGAGTTCTAGGACAGCTAGCTACACAGAAATGTAGCGGTTTTTCCAGGAACTCTTCACATAAACAAGATTTCAAGCTCACACAAATCTGCTTTGTCTTTTGAGGCAGCATTAGGCTGGTCTCAAACTTCAGGCAGTCGTTTTCCCTGAGGTTGGGCTCAAAGGTGTGCCTCATTATTTCTAGCTTGGATTCAAAGCTTAGGGTTAACTTTGAGCTTGTCAATTTTTGACCTAGAACTGGCTTTTGCATGACTGTGGAGAGGGACCTGGAGTTTATGGACTCACCGGGCTTCCTGAGCAGCTTAGGGATGGTTAGAGCTGAGAGGACAAATGACTCCTGACAGGCACTTTTGCCCTGTACTTCCAGGTCAACTGCTCTGCCTTCTCCCCTGACGGCCGGACCCTGCTCACAGCCTCAGATGATGGTTGTGTGTATGTATGGGGGACGAAGAGTGGGCGACTGCTATGGAGACTGGCAGGCCACAGAGGTGGGGCTCAGGCACCTGGCTGGAGAGCGCTCTAGGGCTCTGTGCTGACATTCTGAGCCTCCCTTGGTGACATAGGACTTTGTGGGAGAGGGTTGGAGGAGTCCAGCAGCGGCAGCTGGATAGGGATACACTAAACCTAACACTCAAGAGGTCTTGCAGCAGAACTACTCATAAAACATGCCCCTCACGATGTAGTTTTACCTCTAGAAGCTTCCCCAGAGTGGGATGTTTGGTAGGCTTATTCCAGTCAGCCTTTTGTCAAGGTCACCCACGTGAATGTGTCAGACTGCTTTTGTTCCTATTACCTCAACCATTGACACTGGATTTAGCCATGCAAGCAGGGTACCTAACTTAAGATTTATGAAGCAGTGGTGGTAGAGGGTGACTCACACCGAAGACAGCTTAGGCCAGAGCCAAAGACCCTAGCTGGGGCAGTGAGTATGGTTCTGGGGGCAGGGATCTAGAGTGGATGATGGCCCCCAGATGGGCAAACAGATCCAGCTGAACCCAGCTCAGGCCAGGTCTTGTGGTTGGAACTACAGATAACAAATCTGGACCTGGAGGGCAGGACAGTGCCATGTGTTCTCTGCCTCAGGCCCAGTGAAGTCTTGCTGTTTCTCTCCCGATGGCCGCCTCATTGCCAGCTCCTCCAGTGACCACAGCATCCGCCTGTGGGATGTGGCAAGGTCCAAGTGTCTACACGTGCTGAAAGGTAAGTATTCAGTTTGGCTAGAAGCCACTTTGGCTCACTTTGTCCCATCTCCTTTCCCACCTTTGGGCTGTTGTTTGTAGGTCACCAAAGGAGTGTGGAAACGGTCAGCTTCAGTCCAGACTCCAAGCAGCTGGCATCGGGTGGCTGGGACAAGAAAGCGATTGTCTGGGAAGTGCAGGTATGATGGGGCCTATGTCAGAGGTGACCAAACGCACCCTTTGTGCCTCCCCTACTCTCCACACCCAATCAGAGGCTTCAGGTTCCAGCTTGAGCCACAGCCAGGAAGGGCAATGCCTGGGAAGTTAGGGAGCACCCAGGCCCCTCCACCCGTGCAGCTCACTCTTTCTCCCCGCAGTCTGGCCGCAGCGTGCACCTCTTGGTTGGGCATTGTGATTCCATCCAGAGCAGCGACTTCTCTCCAACCTCGGATTCTCTGGTGAGCTTTACCCCCACCACACCCTGCATCAGTGGCCATCCGAGTGGTAAGGGCTGTTTCATCTCTACCCACAGGCCACTGGTTCCTGGGACTCGACTGTGCACATATGGGACTTACGGGCATCAACCCCAGTTGTGTCCTACCACAATTTGGAGGGCCACACTGGCAACATCAGCTGCTTGTGCTACTCAGCATCTGGTCTCTTGGTAAGCTAGGCTGACTGGGGCGCTAGACCAAGGCCAGTCCCCACTTGCCTTTGGGGGTCACTGAACTCAGGAATGTCTGTTTAGGCATCTGGCTCTTGGGACAAGACCATCTGTGTCTGGAAGCCTACAACCAACAACCTGCCTCTTCAGCTCAAGGGCCACACCATTTGGGTGAACAGCCTAGCCTTTTCTCCTGATGAACTCAAGTTAGCCAGTGCTGGTTACTCTCGTACGGTAAGCCCCCTCTCCAGATAACCTCAGGACAAGACCCAGATACTGATCTCTAGTGACCTTGTCTGCAGACATATGTGGGTCTGAGACCACTGATAGCTCCCAACTCTATTGCCTGTTTTTACTTCTAGGTCAAAGTCTGGGACTGCCTCACAGGGAAATGCCTTGAGACTCTAAAGGTAAGACACTAGGGCCAGTACAAAGACAGGGTGTCCGGACGGATAGGATTCACTAGCCCTGACTGCCGCCATGTCACTGACAGGGCATGCTGGATGTGGCCCATGCCTGCATTTTCACCCCAGATGGCAAACTCTTAGTGTCAGGGGCTGCTGATGTGACAAGATGACAAGTCTGCTCAAAGTCAAGAACCTCTCCCATGTAGCTTTCACACAGACCTAAGGTAAATAAGAAAGCAGCCACCAGATCCGTGTGCCAGGGACTATCCTATCCTACTCCACAAGTCTGCCACCTGCTGTAGGCAAGTGGTCACCTGGCTCCCCACCTCGCCCAACCAGCCCCAGACGGCCAGTATAAAACATGAAGCAGAAAGCCACTCAGTCTTGCACTTTATTGTCATTGTCATCTCAGGCCTTGACTGCGTACTTGCGCAGAGGGTACAGCCGCTCCTTCCGCTGCTGCTTCTTGGTCTTCAGCTTCTCCTCGTGCTTGGTGAGCCGGCGGCGCATGGCTCTAGTCTTCTTGGGTCGCAGGTCTAGTGGCTTGTATTTCTTGCCCTGGGACAGAAATGACAGGGTGAGTCTGAGCACCAGGAGCTCCTGGGAAGATGTTGAAGCAGATGAGCACATGGGACTTCTCTGAGCAAATGGTAGGGCATTCAGAGCCTTTCAGCTGGGGGCTGTCAAATATGGTACCAGAGGTTGGCAGGCCTAATATTTGCACACCCAACCCCGTAATTTCAAGACTGTAAGGGCCAAGAGGGGGCTGAACTTCAGTTTTCCTATGTACCACCCATGGAAAGCACAATCGAAAGGGCACTCCACACATACCGGGCCCTGTGGTGGCTACAATGAACCAGCTGACCCACAAGGCATCGCTCATTAACGCTCTAGGCAACACCAACCAGGGCTGTCAAAGTCACCCAGACACAAGTACGACCCGAGCTGTTAAGGTACCTTTCATCTCCCCCTACGTTCTTAGTACCCACCCTCAGGGACCAGGTCCTGTGGGTCAGACCCCTACATGGTGAGGAGAAGCAGCCCCACCAAGAATTTCAAGAGGCAACAGGCTCCAAAGCAAGTTCCTAGCAGCCTGCTGAGAAGCAGAGAAAGCAGGGCATGCAAAGCCTCTAAAAATGTGCAACTGGGCCGGGCAGTGATGGCGCACACCTTTAATCCCAGCACTTGGCAGGCAGAGTTCTGAGTTTGAGGCCAGCCTGGTCTACAGAGTGAGTTCTAGGACAGCCAGGGCTACACAGAGAAACCCTGTCTCAAAAAAAAGTGGAAGTGGGGTTTGGGGTTCCTATGAGGGGCTACTTCTGCCTGAAAAGGGGTGGGCACAATGGTTTCAATCCTCATGCACCTAACTTCTGCAGGTACAGAGGACCCTAGAAAGGGCTGTAGGATAAAGTGGGTGGGTAGCGGGATATGGAGCCACATCAGGTAGGCCTTTAGCCATGTCAAGTTCATTCATCCACTTAAGAGCTCTGCCCACAGAGCAGCCACCAAACACACCCATTCTACAATAGAGTGGACAGACGGCAAAGCAGTGTTCACACAGCACGATGCTGGAATCCCAACAGCTAGAGGCAGAGGGCCTCTGTGAGTTCTAGGCTACCCTGGTCTAAAAGCAAACAAACCCCCAGAACTCTTCCCGAGGTTCTTTGTGGACTGGAGGTAGTTCAGGGCAGGGCCTAAAATGCGAGAGAGACCTCATGGCTTAACACCATGGCATCACCTGAGTAAAGAGCCTCCATCTCCAGCCACATGTGCTGAAAAGCCACACGGCAGCATTAGCAGCAAAGCACAAAGTTTCCAATAATTCCACTGCACAGGGGTGAGGTAAGGTTCCTACACCACTCAGTGCGCTGTGTGATTAGGTGTCTGGGCCCCAGCATCTCAGAAACCGTACTTCAGACCCGCCTAAGCAAAAAAAGTCCCTCTGGGCAGTCGAGTCACACCATTTTGTCAACTTTGTGATGAGCCAGACCCTAACACTAAGTAAAAGATTCCACCTTATGGCCTCAATTAAGGGGGATTATCTTAAAGCAACAAAGCTTCCCCTACCCCAATTCTTCCAGAGACTAGCCACGGTCACAGGAAGTCAATTCCCAGCACAGCATGTAAGTTTGAAAGCATGTACTTTTCTCTCTCTCCCCCGAGACAGGGTTTCTCTGTGTAGCCCTGGCTGCCCTCGAACTCAGAAATCCGCTGGCCTCTGCCTCCCAAGTGCTGGGATTAAAGGTGTGTGCCACCACTGCCTGACAACACTAACACTTATGACAAACCTCTTGCAACTATCCCAGCAATACTCTTAATGTCCTCATGATATGGCTCCGAAGAGAAGCTTTTGGGGGTCCCTGTTTATCAACCGTGGGTGTCCTTGGGTAACCCAACCTCTTCTGCCTGTTGCCTTGCAGCAGCAGCTTGGCTGTGAAACACACACCCCGAACAGCTAGGCTGGGGTTCCAGTTCCATCTTTTTTTGTTAAATCCACCTGCCTCTGTCTCCTGGAATTAAAGGCGTGCGCCACCACACCTGGCTCCCAGTTCCATCTTATAACAAAGCAATCTAACCCAACACAGCTGAGTTCAAAGCTAGAGCGTCCAGGCCACCCTCACATCTTACCTTTTGACACCAAGAATTCATGTCAGTCTGGGAAGCTGATAACTGGGCAAACTCAGCCACATAATGGGAGCCTCCTGAGGGCCCAGTCCTCCAGTCCCACATACATTAGACCCTTTCCACAACAGTTCCCGGCCAGCGCTCACCTTGTAGAACTTCCTGAGGTTTTCCTTTTGAGTCTGGTTAATAACAGTGAGGACCCGGGCGATGGATTTGCGAACGACTCGTCTATAAAAAGATGGCAGTGAAGATCAGGTAGGCACATTAACGCCCCAATCTAAGGCCCTCATTTCTATTACCCAGGAGGGAAAACTAGAGATAAGGACGGGTTTGTCAACGAGGAAAGGCATTTAAGACATTCACACTCAGGCCAAGAACTTATACCAAAGGCCAGGGACTGAGACTACGCCTCGAGTTACCTTGTTCAGTGTAAGTAATCACAAGTTGGAGAAAAGAGAACAGGTGTGGAGAGGCCACTGAAGTCAGGCAGAGGCCGACAACAGCAGAGTTTGGTCAACTCGTGACTGGAACACATGGGCTCAGCGTCTCTTTCCGAGTCTCCCTCCCTGGTCGTCACCACTTGCTTCCAGTCTCACTACAACCCACGAGAGGTGGCACCACCATGGCCCTTCAGGAATGCCTTATTCTCCCACCACGGTAGTTGGCCAAGGACGATCGAGGGGAAAAGGCTCAAGGGGCCAAGGCAGGGAAGGGGAAATCACCCAGCAGGGACCTCAAGGCCCACTTACATCTTGGAGAGCTTGGACGCGGCGCCGCCTGTCACTTTGGCGACCCGGAGCTGGGACAATTCCACCTTCAGATCGTCCAGTTGTTTCAACAGCTCCTCCTTCTTCTTGCCGCGCAGGTCCCGAGCCTTAATCTTGGCCTGCATGAGAAGCGTCGCTGTGGGTCACGGAGCGGAGACTCCCGCTTCGTCCCCGGCCGACCCAGGAGGGACCGTGCGCCAGAGGCCGCGGCGTAAGCGAGGGCAGGCAGTCTGAGCCGGCCCCCGCTGCTCCCGGAGTTCCCCGCGTTCGCCCCGCGCCCCGCGCCACTGTCCCCACGCGTCCCCGGCGCCCGATGGCACTCGATTCCCCCGGCCTCACCATCTCGGCGTTGTTCACGGCTGAGGCCGCCTGGTTCGAGAGAAAGAGGAAGGGGCGGGGCCGACCTCCTCAACTACTGCCGGGGCACGGCCAATAGCGTCGCGGCTTGGGAGGCCCGCCCCGCCCCTGCGCAGGCGCGGCGGCGGTGCCCTCCGCTTCCGGGAAGTCCTGCCTTCCCAAGGTTGGCTGGTCTCTAAGCGACGCAGCCGGGGAAACTGAGTCTGGCGATGAGCAGCACCCGGCTGGCTGGCGACAGCGCAGTGAAGGCTGCAGTTCTTTCGTTCCCTCGGTTTTATTCGGGGAGCCTGAGGTTCTCTGGTCTGTGCGGGTCGGAGCTAGCCGCGGGTGGTGCCCGGGTGCGGAGGGCGTGAGGGTTTTCTTTAAAAGTGTGAGACAGGGTCTCATTCTACATCGCTTCCTAATGCTGACAGTACAAGTGTCACAGTGCCACGCGAGTGTGTGTGAGAGCGAGCCAGCCAGCGAGCATGTTGGGCGGTTGGAAAACAACCTGTGGGAGTTTGTTCTCTCCTTCCACCGTTCGGCGCCGAACGCAAGTGGTCAGGCTCTACCTAACCATCTCGCTACCATTTATCTATCTATCTATCTATCTATCTATTTATCTATCTATCTATCTATCTATCTATCTATCTATCTATCTATCTATCTATCTATCTATCTATCATCTATCTATCGAATCTAATCTATCATAAAATACAAGGCATATATATATATATCCTGGGCTTGTTCTGTACCCAAGTTTGGCATCGAAAGTGCGCCACCACCTGGCAAGGGTAACACTAGAGTCAAACTCCAGCAAGAACTTAAGGAGCTGGTATGGAGTAGTACAAATCTCACCCTGAGACTTTTGTGGGATTTCCGATTATTGATTTTAGGTCTGGGCACGGTGTCACAGCGCCCAGGCAGTGGAAAAGGAGGATCCGGAGTTCAAGCCTCCTTTATTACACCAAGATATATTATTGAAACCGCCTCCAGAGAGATTCCAAAGCGTGCTGGTAGTTTGGCTCCGTGGTAGTGTTTCCCTGGCATGTACAAAGCTGTGTGCATTCCCGGCACCGATACAAGAGTAAATAAAAGCTCCGGAACAAAGTCAGAGTTTTGCTTTATTGCTAGTACCAGTTGATATCTTGGCAAGTCCCTTCGCGTCTCCGGTTAGTGTATCTTTGAGGATTAGAGGAACTAAACTGAAAACCTGCAAAGCTCCCAGCCAAGACCCGATTTGTAAAGATCGAGGACATTATCAATTGGTATTAACATGGTTAAAGTGCACCTGACCCTTTGCCTACAGTCCCGACAGACCGCGCCAGCATCTAGATCAGAGCAAAGCAGACTAGATGTTGGGTTTCTGTGATGAGCGACCAAAGTGACCAATTGGAGCCCTTTCTTTGCCAAGCTCCATTCAGCAGCTGCCCCTTTTTCCAGCAGTTTCTCAACTGTTGTTCATGACGTGATGCTGATAGAAGAGGTACTCAAGGTACTGTAATGATTTTTTTTTTTTGTCACCTACCACCCCAAGTGTAACAGCCAACCCTTGTATCCTAAGTGCTCTTTAGTACCAAAGTGAGTTAAGCCATGTGTTTGTGTGCCTGTTTCCAGAGCCAGTCTTGAAGGTCTCTGAGGGTTTAATGCTCTCCGGGCCCAGGATGTGGAGACTGGTTGGATAGAATGAACTAATAGACCTTTTGTAAGTGGGATAAGAAGAAATGAACCAAGTGTGGATTAGTTTTTAAATGGAAGTCTAAAGATGACCAGGATTCTACTAGACTTACAAATATACATATTTCTGGAAATTTTTTGTAGTGCTAGGATTAAACCCAGGATTCACAATATTTTTGAATTCCTAATGTTCCCAATTACATCCCCATCTTTGAAGACAAAAAACTTCCAGGTACTGTACTTTGCCATCCCTGATGTAATAAGACAGTTTTTACATTTTTTAAATTTAACATGTGCCATGTATGTGCAGTGCTGGCAGAGGTGGCTGGATCTACCTGGAGGTGGAGTTGTAGAGCACTGTGAGCTGCTATGTGGATGCTGGGAACTGAACCCAGGTCTCCAAGAACAGCACTTTTTTTTTTTTTAAAGATTTATTTATTTATTATATGTAAGTACACTGTAGCTGTCTTCAGACACTCCAGAAGAGGGCGCCAGAGCTCGTTACGGATGGTTGTGAGCCATCATGTGGTTGCTGGGATTTGAACTCCGGACCTCCGGAAGAGCAGTCGGGTGCTCTTACCCACTGAGCCATCTCACCAGCCCCCCCCCTTTTTTTTTTTTTTTTTTTTTTTTTTAAATATATTTCGAGACAGGGTTTCACTGTGTAGTCTTGGCTGATCTAGAACTATGTAGACAAAACCACCTAGAACTCACAAGAAGCCCCTGCCACTGCCTCCTAAGTGCTGGGATAAGAGGCATGTGCCACATTACTGGCTATGTGTAGCAGGAGCAATACCATGTTTCACCTGATTTTTTTTTTTTTTTTTTTTGCTCGAGTTCTATTAGGTAAAAATATGATAGTTTTCGTATAACTACAAGATTCATTTTAGCCTATGGAGAGAGAAACCAACATCCCAAGAGTCCTAGAAACCACCTTCTTCCCATCAGATCCTGGGGCTTCTGCAGCTTTCGTCTCCTAAAATACGCCTCTTCAGTCAGGAATACGGGTGGCCACAGAATCACCTTTAATTTCCGGAACGCCCGCAGGTGTCATCCTCAAGGATGTCATCAAGCGTCCTGTCAGCCCCTGGGTTACACATCAACGCCTTTAAAGCCGTTTACTTTTAACAAAGTGGGTCAGTGCGGTTAGTACTTAAGAGACCCCGGCACTGCGCGCCACTCCCTGTCATCCCTTAGCTCTAAGATTTCTTCCTCCGGAGCGGACAGAAGCGCTGGCTGTGCCAGCAGCCCGGCTTCGGAGAGGACAGGGTAACGGCTGCAACGTCTGACACCACTACATCAGCATTCCACGGTCCCCCGGCGCAGCCCCGCCCACAAGAGCTTCCGGTTCCGGCGCGTCCCGGAAGTGGGCGGGCGACGGCGGCTGCGCGCGGAGGAGGGGGGCGGTGCCTGGCGCCCGCTTCCCGCCCCCAAGCGGAGCCGGTGCGGAGGGGAGCCGGTACGGAGCGAAGCCTAGGCGGCTGAGTGCCCGCCGCGCTCCCGCCATGGCCCGGAACACACTCTCCTCACGCTTCCGCCGGGTGGATATCGACGAATTTGACGAGAACAAATTCGTAGACGAGCACGAAGAGGCGGCGGCGGCGGCGGGCGAGCCAGGCCCCGACCCCTGCGAGGTAGACGGGCTCCTGCGGCAATATCCTTCCCGGCGCGGCGGCCCGGCTCGGCCTTCGCACCCCGATCACCCTGGCCCCAGTCTCCCCATCCTCCGCCTTCCCCCAACCCCTCCCGGCTCCTGCCGGTCCTAGGCTCTCCCGGTCCGTCGTTGGTGGCCTCACGCCTTTCTCAGCAGCGCAGCCCTGGAGCTCGTCTCCCTCCGCATCCTTCAGGGTGGCCATGCATCGGCCTTGGTCTGCCTTTATCCCTCCTTGTAGTAAGCGGGGCCATTCCCAGGTGCTGCCCGCAGGAGGAACCGAGGTGAGCCACCTTGGATTCATTGAGCAGCCAGGGCCACTGCCCTCCTGCGCTTGTCTAACTGGCTTTCTTGGGCCCGATTGCAGCCCGGCGTGAAAATAGGTGGGTGGATGGTTGGAGGAGGACTGACTTGAGGGCGGAGGTGGGGGAGGTGCTGCTTTAAGGTCCAGCCCTCAGGTGTGAGATGGCCTGCTATCTTTTCTCACGTGTCGCCACTTTCCTCAGCACGTTGGGTTTTGCGCCTTTATGGACCAAGTACATTCAACAAGTAATGCGACTCTGCCATTAACCGCCTTGTGCAGAAAGCGTGGAAAAAGCTAGTGATTCAGAGCTCAGAAACACCATACAGTGTCAAATGTAAAAGTGGCTCCCCGCGACTGAAAATGACTGCTGGTGGCCACAGAAAACAAGCATTTAGAACAGAAGAATAAAAATAGAGGTGATTGTCACAGCTGGCTTGGTCTCTTAGCAGTTTGAGCACCACAGGAAACTGATTTATTCTCACAGGAAGATTTTTTTTCTTTATTCAAATAGCTTGACAGGAAGTGTGTACCCCTCCCCCGCACTTGCCAGGGTAGGGTTGGAGGCTCTTGCTGTATATAAATCAGGTTCTGGCTGTTTAATCAGTTGACTCAGCCTGGGAAGTCAGGTGTACCGCTTTTGGGAGGAGTCCTATAGTGCTCCTCTAATATATCTCGAAAACAACCATTTTAGACTGAGCGAGACTGTTTTTGAAATGTGGAGATTTCAAACTTATTTCCTGCACCATTCTCATGGTTAAATTGGGTCATGAGAAGGCCCCTAGAGGGAAGATTGGTTTTTAGAAGGGAGCAGGGTACTGACTGGTTTATGTGCAGCTACTGTTGACAAGGCTCCAGAACGATGCATTTGGGCCAGAATCCTAATTATATTGATGAAGAGACTGGGATCTGTCAGCCGCTGCCTTGGTATTGTTGCTGGGACTTGTTGAAGTCCCTGGCTGTTTTCTCTCTCTCTCTCTCTCTCTCTCTCTCTCTCTCTCTCTCTCTCTCTCTCTCTCTCTCTCTCTCTCTCTCTCTCTCTCTCTCTCTCTGAGGCAGCTTAGAGGCATTGGCTTAGCTTATAGAAGAGATGGCTTCTACACTCATGGCAGTGTCAGAAGCCTGTTACTATGGAGAGTGTACCTCTCGGGATTGGGAGAAAGGAGGCTAGCAGAGGAGAGTGAAACCCTAGCAGATGTCAGGCCCAGGTAGGGAGAAGAATGGAACTAGTAATTTGAGTCCCTGTCAGGTGCTAATCATTGCATTCGGTCTATAGACCCTCATGTGAAGATCCTTAGAATAGCGAAGAGGTTTAGAGGGACGTTAGGTGGTGGTGGTCTCAGGGCTGTGCTGGGAATTGTTTGTGGAAGAGCAGAGTGTGGAAATAGAAAGCTGCTGTGCATCCACACAGGCACTGTCTAACCTGCTTTAACTCTCTGGACCTCAGCATTCTTAAATGCTAGACAACTTTGTTGGTCTTACCACCTCAGTGGGTGTACCACTGAACACAGCAGATACACTCCAGAACTTGGGCCCAGGTTGGAGTAGGGGCAGGGGATTGTAGAGAGGGCTTGGATTTGAAGGGCAGCTCTGAATTGTAGCTTTGTGACCTTGGGCAGGTAATTTCCCTTCTGACCCAGTTTCATTGTCTCTATGGCAGAAGTCAGGCTCTTGTCCTGGAGGGTTTTTAGAATAAGGTGAGATGTGACTGCATCTGGTCCTGGATCCAAAACCCCCAGGAGGTTTTTTTCTCCTCCACTCCAGCAGTTTTAAAGTACCATTTTCATTAGTAGTTCATTTTCATTCTCAGTGAAACAGCTTCTTGAAGTAGGACTGTAGGTAGAGCAGTGGTTTTGAGTGATTTGGTAGTTTTTTTCACCCCACCCCAAGGAAACTTGGCAGTGTTTGGTGACATTTTGATAGTTTTAGGATGTTACTGGAAACTTCAGGGTAGAGGCCAGGAGGCTGCTAAATATCCTGCAGCATACATCAAAGAATCGTCTGGTTTAAAATGGCTGTAGGGCCATGACTGAGAACGGTCTAGAGGGTTCTTGAGTTGCCACAGCCTGTTCTCTGTAGTTACATATCTGGTATGGAGTCTAGTTAGTAAACGTGTGATTGCAGAGGTGCCTCTCTGCTCCCTGTTGTACCCAGCATTTGTGGGCCTTTGGCTGTCAGTGGCTGCTTGACAAGCTGCAGTGCTAAGCCTAACATTTTCATCCTTATGGACTGGTTATATCATTTCTGCCCTTCCCTCTCATCTCTTTTGTGAATGAAATGATTGTTAGTCCATGTGTACTGTTAAGCTTATGGGACCCTGCTTATTGCCTGGAGATACCAAATTAGAAAAGTTATGGGGTGTGGAGGGTTATCAGTGGCTGTATCAGGACTAGTTCTTGTTTGTCTGAGGAAAAAGAAATCCAAAACTAAAGATAAAGGGTGGGATACCTGTCCACTCTGTAAGGTAGGTCCATTCCAACATGGTAAGGGAATGACTTGCCTGGTGGTACAGAATAGCTTTTCAAGATGGTACTCACTGGGGAAGTTGGGACTTCAGGTTTGCACCAGAGGCTAACTGTTCACACATGGGCATTGCTGCATGGTCAAAAGTAAAGACTTGATTGGGCAGAGTCATTCCTTGTTCTATTTTTGAAGCTTTTTGGCTTAAGCCAGTGTTTGACATGAGGAAATGAAAGTTGGCTGATGTAATTCAGTTTAAAATAGGTGTAACCTTTGGGGACATAACCTAGATTGTAATTTTCTTCTGTGTGCTTGGTATTCAGAACTCAGCAGTGAATGTGAAATTAGGGTTCTCAAAGGCTTGTGGGGTAAGGGAGCAAATGGCTCATTTTGTGGGCCAAAGTGAGACCTTGCTGATTTGGAAGACAGACAACCCCCTATCTCAGACATCCCCCTTGAGACATGTTTTAACTATGTAGCTCTGACTGGCCTTGAATCTGCCTAAGTGCTGAGATTTAAAGGCATGAACTACTAGGCCTAGCCTGAGAGGTATATTTGTCATACTTGATTGCTTTAGCAGTTTGATAAGAGGAACAGAGTGATGATGTGTTATGTCTAGCCTGGTGGTGGTAGCATCGAATGCTTTTAATCTCAGCACTCAGGAGGCAGAGGCAGGTGAATGTCAAGAGTTCAAGGTCTACAGACCTATAGTTCCAGGACAGACTTGGGTATACAGGGAAGCCCTGCTTTGAAAAGCTAAACAAAACTATTAAGATGTGTTTGTTTCTATTCCCTTTTAGAATGAGAGAGGGTGAGGACTCCTTGCAGTCCATTTGTGCGTGATTTTCCATGAAGATCCTGTAGAGCAGACAGTGCCTAGCACTAAGCATGTGCAAGTAGGCTCTGAAGGGACTCTGGCCAGCTTGAACATGGCAGGCATGGTTCTGGCGGACCTTGCTAAAACCAGATCGCATTCCTGAAGCTAGCCCCTAAAGTCTATTTGGATTTATTTGGCTTATTCCTACTACTACCCAGGCCTAGCTATCAAAGTATTGAAGTCCAGTAATCAAAGATCCCCTTTGGCTCATGTAATTAACATGCTCAGTTAAAATGAAACGCCACATTCTAACATGGGTTTTCATTTGTACCTTTATTTTTATTTTGGGGGGGGTTTCTTTGTATAATCTTGGCTGCCCTGGAACTCACTATAGACCTCAAACTCAGCAATCCACTTGCCTCTGCCTCCAGAGTGCTGGGATTAAGAGTGTGCACCATCACTGCCTGGCCTATTTTACCTTTATAAACCACCATTTTCCTATGTACCTCATCTGTTGTCTCTATCCAGAGGCAGTCCTTTGTCCTTGTTCTCTGGATCAAATACCTTTGCCCCCTCTCCCTTGCTGCTTTCCTCTTCCTCACCTTCTCTTTCTCGTGTTTGTCTCTTATTCTCTGCCCTCTGAGTCAAAGAAATTTCCTTTGTGCTGAGAACTTGGTATTGGGAGTTCGGAGCTAATGCTCTTCCTTTCAGGCTCTATTAGATTCTAACACAAAAGGGGGCGTATTTTTGTGTGTGTGTGTGTGTGTGTGTGTGTGTGGTTTTTCAAGACAGGGCTTCTCTGTGTAGCCCTGGCTGTCCTGGAACTCACTTTGTAGACCAGGCTGGCCTCAAACTGGCATAAAATTTTTTATGCCTCCTGAGTGCTGGAACTAAAGGCGTGCACCACCACGCCCGGTTTGAGGGCTTTTTTTTTTTTTTTTTTGAGGAGGAAGCTTCAGGAAGAGCTTTATACTTTAGGAAGAGCTTGCAGGTTGGCAGAGGGCACTGCCCTCCACTCCTTCCTATGGCTCAGGAAAGGTCAAGGCTATAGCAGCCTGTGCCTGCTTGCAAGAGGCCAGCAGGAGACAGTGGGTGTTATAGATAAGATCCCTTTAACTACTCTTGAGCTGTGTATGAAGGAAGGTCATTAATGAAAGCATGGACATGTTTGAGCCTAGCCATCCTTAACTGGCTTTGATGCACAGGGGACATGCTTCGGGCGTTCCATGCAGCCTTGCGGAACTCACCAATCAACACCAAGAATCAAGCTGTGAAGGTAAAGAGGTTGTGCTGTAGCTGTTAGGATCAGGACTTTGTGTCCCTGGGGCCTGGACAGTAACTCCGCATCACTGGGAGTGTGCTGCTACATGGCATTGCTTTTCACTGCAATCACCTGGCAGTCCTCAGATAGTGGTACAGTGGGTTGCTTGATAACCTTGTCATCTGTAAAGTCTAAGGCCTTGCTGATGTATCAGAAGTAGTGATGCTTGAGGCTGGGCTGAGCCCAGTGGCAGAGCTTGCCTAGCATATGTATGATCCTGGGTTCAAGCCCTGACACCATAAAAAGAGTCATATTACCTATAGTAAACTACTTGTTCTCTCCACAGTAAGTGGAGTCACTTATTTGTAAAAATTAGTGAAATTTAAAGCCAAAGAAGTTCAGCTCACTTATGTAGCTCTATCGGGGATGAGTTAGAAAGGGTTGGTGTTTCTGGCATGTTTTGTCTATTGGTTTCTGCAGTAATGTTAGGATTGCAGCTCCTGGCCTCACTCACTTTTTCCTTCCTCTATAGGAACGAGCCCAGGGTATAGTCCTGAAAGTACTCACAAACTTTAAGAGCAGCGAAATTGAGCAGGCTGTGCAGTCACTGGACAGAAATGGCATTGATTTGCTAATGAAGTACATTTATAAAGGGTTTGAGAAGCCCACAGAAAATAGCAGTGCAGTGTTACTCCAGTGGCATGAAAAGGTACGTGACTGCATTGTTGCACTGTAGCTTGCAGTTCCCTTGGGGAACTGCAATGGGAGGACAGACTCAGAACAGATGTAGGATGGTCTGATGGGCATTTGGGAATGGCAGGCCCAAACTTTGACATTGAACCTTACCCTGAAAGTACCTAGTGAGGATCTTCACATACTTGCAGTCATATTATTTTTGCTTTCTACCTGTAGATTTTTAGGCTAGGCAAGAAAACTACCCTTGATATAGGACAGGGGCAGGTGGCATGGTGAGGTAGGAAGTTGGGTAGGTAGGTAGGTAGGTAGTTGGGGCCTCAGTGTTTCTTTTGCTTGTGGAAGAGAGCTGCTGAAAAGGAGGAGTAGAAAACATCTTTAAAAATGTAGGCTCAGTCTCACTGCCAGAAGGAGCAGTTGGCATAAATTGGAATCATTCACGCCAATCAAAAAAGGTATTTTTTTTTTTTTTTTTTTGTCCTTTACTTGAAGGAGGACGGACCAAGCCAAGGCATGTGTTAAACTTTTGTCCTGTCTGTGTCAATTGCACACCACCCCCAGCACTGTAACACTTCAGCAAATACACCCCCCACTTATGTGTTCCGGACTGTGATGAACACAGTTCTTGCCAATGGTTCAGCATGAGATTTGTAAGAGTCTCATGTAGCTCAGGTTGGCCTCAAATTTTGTTTTGTTTTTTTTTAAACTGGGGATGGCCTTGAACTTTTGATCTTAGTGCAGAGATTGCAGGCATGTACCACTATATTGAGTTTTACATGGTGCTGGTGGAATCCTGGATTTAATGCATTCCACCAACTGGTACATCTCCAGCCTGAGATTTTTTTCCCTATGGTAGAGACAGAACCAGGGCTCTGGCATGGGTTAGGCAAGTGATCATGTACTGAATTATATCCCTTGGCAGTACTGAGTTTTAAGAATGCTGCTTTTACTGGTAGGTCAGTTACAAGGAAACTCGGGCTTTTGTTGTATGCTTCGGGACAGTGGTCCCAAGCCAGTTCTATTACTTCAAGAGCTGGAAGCTTTTGGGAACCTTGACTCTAGAACAGGGCTCTCCCTAGAACTTGATCTCTCAGCAAGCCTGTGACATAGTGGGATTGAGGTCTGGGAATGTGTATCCTCATCTCTAGGTGAGTAAGGTTCTTCTCTGGCCAGTCAGGTACCATTTGACATGTTTCCTTTTCCTGTCTCCACAGGCCTTAGCTGTAGGAGGACTAGGCTCCATTATAAGAGTTCTTACAGCAAGAAAGACTGTTTAAAAAAAAAAAAAATCCTGTTACCTTGAGAAGAATTTTGGATGCCCAGGCTGGTGAAGAAGGGACTGACAATGGACCATCTTCCTAGAACTCCCAACTAAATACTTCAGGACACATCTGCTGGAATGTATTTTACTTTTGAGGTGGAGGGAGAAATTGTCTTATTGATTCCTAAATTCTTTGCAGGATCAGAATGTCTGCCTTTGCCTACAGTTAACAGAACCAACACTTGACTGTCAGGCTGACTGGCCAGATTATGTCAGGTGTGCCTGTGAGCACTGTCTGTTTGAAATGGGGAGGGACTGTTTGGGCAGGTGCAGATCACAGGCTGTGGTGAAAAGGAGAGCTTGGGTTCTGAAGTGGAAAAACCTGAGAGTTTGTACAGACATCTGTCTTCTCAGGGAAGACAGGCTCTCTTGGGTTCATTGTAAAGTGCCTGCTGCATCAATAAAGCTCTTGGCTTATTAGTCTATTCATTTCGGTGTGTTCTCTGTACGTTAAATGGGAAAAGAAAGGGATAGTAATGGATGATGATAGTTGGGTTTGGAAAGCTGATGGAGAAGGGGTACAGGTGTCCCTGTCCTGCCATCCCTGGGGGAGGGGGAGAGCAAGCAGGGCGATGCCACAGATGTGCCATACTTCAACTGCAGTGGTGCTGGATGCTACCGAGAGACCTTTTGCTGAGTGTTTATTTTTCTTACTCTTTTGATTTGTATGTAATTTTGGAGCTTATTTAATAAAGTGCCAAACCTTTAATGATTAAGGCTTCAAAAGTCATCCATTTGTGTGATTACAGGTGTAGTCTTGGGCAAGTTCTGGTCACTGTCTCCTAATGTAGGGTCTGTTCTAAACCCCAGTAATAGCAGTCAGGTCTTAGTCATAAAGCAAGTGCTCCTGAGCACATAATTGCAGCTTAAATGGTGACAGAGGCCCCAGTCATATTCCTGCAGTTCTGTGGCCAAGGCACCACTGGCTCTGCCCTTCCTAGACCCTCTGTAGAACCGCTGATGCTTGAGAGGTAAGATTAGCCCATGGGTCATTAAATCACATATTTATTCACCTTTAATCTGAGCAAGTTCCTTTTGAAAGACAAAAATCTGTAGTCCTTGAAATACGATATTTAGTACAAAGCTGAGTGATGATGGCACATACCTTTAATCTCAGCACTTGGGAGGCAGAGGCAGAGGCAGGTGGATCTCTTGAGTTTGAGGCCAGCCTGCTTTACAGAATGAGTTTCAGGACAGGCGGGGCTCTGCAGAAAGAGCCTGTCTTAAAAAAACAACAACAAAAAAACCAACAACCAAAATCCCAAAGGATTAGATTTGACACATCAAAATAAACATATCTCAAGCTTTATCAAGTAAAACTCACTGTAGTTGCATCTTGAAGAGCTTTAATCAAAAAGTATTGCACCACAAATAATTCTGCTACAGCAGTTTTTAGATAATACTATCCCTATTTACATTGGTAGTAAGATCACAGTCCAGTGCTCATATATAAAGGGCTAGTACACAATGTCTCTTAACCAAAGTCTATGGAAGTAAAGTGCATGAAGCCACTTGGAATAGCTACTGCACTCTTCTAGTGCTGGAGGAGCTCAACATGCAGCAGGAAAGCCATTCTAAATGAGTGGGCCCCACAGCCACAACACAACCTGCAGGCAGGGGTGTGTGTGTGTGTGTGTGTGTGTGTGTGTGAGAGAGAGAGAGAGACAGACAGATGAACATACCAGCTCAAGGGCCTGAGAAACCTAAGGTGTAGAAAGGGCTTCCACAGCCGGGACTGCAGCTGCTTCTGGAGGGCTGTGGACTGTTCAGTCCGCTGGGGTTCCTTACCTGGGACAGGAGGAAGGGAAGGAGTCCTACTTGGAGAAGCTACATCTCCCCCTGTAAAATCCCGTAACAGTGGGACTCTAGTTTCATGTGCCCACTAAATGGGAAGTGGCACCCTAAAGGAAACTTCTGTAAGAAGAGCCACAGCCAAAGCAATGCCATCCTGATTTAGATTTAGAAGGCAAATGCTACAAAAACTTTGATTTCTGTATGACACATTATATGCATGTACATGCATATGTTGCCTTTAAGCTGAAGAACATAAATTTACCTAGATACACAGTAACTTTAAAAGCTCCAATTATTAGCTTACTTGCTAAGTTTCAACAAACTCAATCAAATGGCTTCCCTTGGGATTTGATGTGGCTTATCTAGATCAAGTGTAAAAATGAATAAGTTTCTATCAGCTAAAACGGAGGCATGTGTGCTATCAAGTGTGGCAGTCAGCTGGGCTGCCTGAGTGCTATGTATCAATGTAGTGTCATCAGAAATAATGAGGGTAGGAGAGGGACAGCCTGCTTCCATTGAATTCAGCAGGTTCATAAGTAGAAGTGTGACCGGCATTTGCTCAGTGGTAATATGAGAGAATTCAGAGCAAAGCTGGAGAAACTACTGCTTCAGAGAGGAGGTACCACAGAAGGCAAGAAAAATTACAAAGGGGCATGTGTCCTGGCACTAGAAAGACTTGAAGCTCTCATTTTCATCTTTAAATGGATTTTATAATACAGAAGACATGTTTAGAATAGCGAAGAACTTTTGCTATAAAAATAGTTTTAAAATGGTTTACCAGCAACCCATCCAAGACGAGTACATTCATTAAGAAGGCAATTGAGTGTATTTGGTGCTATACGTAGAGATCATTCCGTCTGCTTGCTAGTTTTCTCAGGACTGGAAAGTTGCATACTCATCAGTCCACACTGGCCCCGTAACCTATGAGATGGACACATCTCAAGTTCTAGGTGGCTGGGGGAACAAAGTGTAATGATACTTTCTTGAGAGGCAACAGTGCATGAAAACCCAGACATGCTAGTGGAAGGGGACTCCAAAGACCACCCTTGAGTTGGCTTTTTATGAAAGGACTATCTCCACCTTCAGTCCTGTTACCCCTGCTTGATAAATAATTTTCACCTGACATGCCAATCACTTCATTTTTAAGTGCTAATGTTAAAAGATAGAAGACTCAGTTGCAGCTGGCCAGAGCTGGGATATTAGCAGCACTGTAGAAATCTGGGCAGTGCCCAGGATTCCTTCTCATTTAATACCCATTATGATAGAATTAGCTCTCTCTGAAGTTCATTATCAGTCTGCAGGGAGGTGGGCCTAAAGTCTTGTAAACTGTCTAGATGCTTGTACAAAATACTGCAGTTACATCGATGTACAAACCCACCCAGTTTTGTGTGTCAGTATTCTTTTCACAGGAAGAGTGTCAGCCCCTGTAGCTCTATCCTTGGGTGGCTCTAGGACCATGGTATCCGAGGGTTGGAGATCGATGGCCGGATGCTGCCCTTGGGAGCTGGTTTGGATCCAAACCAAGACATCTGCATTTTGAACAGAAAAGGTTTCTGAGCTGAGAAACTACATGCAGTGGGAGCAGAAATGGCCCTTGCCTTTTAGTTATCCCAGTTGGTAAGAGGAGTAACCAAAAATCCTCCAATGTGCAGGGCCAAGAGCTCAGATTTAGGAAAAGGAACTGTAGGGAGAGAGTTGATGAGAACACAGTGGAACTGTAGGAGGGTCCTCCCACTCCATTATAGCATGTATGCAGGTGCCTTAGCAATTTCATGGGGTTTGCTGTGCTGTTGGTCAGTCTGAGACTTTGCTCATGATAGGCAGCACTTTACCACTGAGCTACACCCTAGCCCAGTGGGGAAAATGTTAAGTGTAGGTGCCAGTCATAACTAAAAGTGCCATTAATGAAATGCTGTGATGAACAAAGTCTGGTGGTTACAAAGGAAAGAACATTAGGCTAAAGAATGTTCTTTCAAGCCGGGCGTGGTGGCGCACGACTTTAATCCCAGCACTTGGGAGGCAGAGGCAGGCAGATTTCTGAGTTCAAGGTCAGCCTGGTCTACAAAGTGAGTTCCAGGGTAGCCAGGGCTACACAGAGAAACCCTGTCTTGAAAAACAAAAAACAAACAAACAAAAGAATGTTCTTTCAACTGCCTGATCAGCTTCATCCTGCAATGGGAACAGCAGACCCCAGAAACTCACCTTATATTCCAGAGTCTCTTTGAGCATATTCTCCTCTTCTTGTGAGAAATTCAGCAGCACTGACACTGCTTTTATGAGATGAAAAGCCTGAAACAAAACCCACTTTTGCTGCCATAGGCCTTGTGGGGTAGGCAGGCAGTTAAGGGGCTAAATGGCAGCATTCTTGTTTTCTTGGTTCATGAGGATGAGGTGATGGGTGCAGCTCCAGCTTTGAGTCATCTCTCACTTTGGGGACTGAGCCAAGAGAACATCCTACCCTGTTCTTCATGGTGGACTATTTCTAGGTCTCTAGCTTCAGCAGCATTCAAGCTAGAAGTTGGAGAGGGAACCACATCTCCCCAGGAGCCCCTTCCCATCATGATCTGCTCAGCAGGTCAGGACTGAAGGATGAGGGACAGAGGCAGCACTGGCTGAGAGGAAAGCCATGCAGGACTCTACAACCACCCCACCCCCAAAAAGCAGCTTGAAAGCCTTTACCTCAGATTCTCGACAGGACATGAATTTTAAAACAACATGTTTAAGGTATTCAAAGTTGATCTCTCGGGCATCAGTCAGGTCAGTATTATTAGTGACAGAAGGGGCCATATTTGGTATCTCAGGGCCTGTCTTCTCCCGGACCTCAAAAAGCTCACTGTCAGGTCTGATTTTCTGAAAAGCAATGGGAGATGTGTGTGTCAAACCCCTCGAGCTAGGTCTAGGATGACAGGGATTCTCCAGCCCCAGCTGTGGTCAACTATTGCTCCTTGACTGACTGTCTACATCACTGGGTAACTGTCTACATTCTTGACTAGAAGTCAACCGAGAGGAGTGAACTAGGTCATGTTTTTCTATCTATTTGAGAACACAGGCAAGTTTGGAAAAGGCAGACTCAGACTTCTGCCCAAGGTCACATGGTCACGAGAACACTTCTCAAGATCTAAGGCCGTAACGTACTCCCACCAGGCCACTCCTGGTCTCTGCACACCAGGCAGCCAAGGACCCCGGGTGGGCCAGAGGCAAGGGAGGGTAGAGGAGTAGGGGATGTGTGTGCAGGGCTGGTTATGTGGAGCTCACTCACCAACTCTTTCTGTAGAGTCTTCTTAAGTTCCAGCATCCTCTGCTGCATTTGCTTCATAATCTGAGGTAAACCACCCCAAAGCCAGCTGTCAGTGTCAAGTCAGGACTCCAGAGGCCCCGCTGAGGGCTCGACTCCTTACCCCTCAGCTGCCTTCCTTTCTTGCTGTTCTACCCCTTGCTTTCCGAGGCCCCCAAGGGGCCACAGAATTATTGTTCTCTTGACAGTACACTCCCTACCCAACTTTGTGTGCTGGGTCCTCGGGCCTGTTGGCTGTGCTCATATACTTTGAGAGTGCTGCTGTGAGTGGCTCTGCAGAATATATTCCATTTTTTAAAAAACATTAATTTTATGTGTATGGATGCTTTGCTTGAGGGTGTGTCAGATCCCATGGGACTGGAGCTGCCATGTGGGTGCTGGGAATTGACCCCAGGTTCTCTGGATAAGTGTGCTCGTAACTACTGAGCCCCTTTATTTTTATATTTAATCAGTGGGTTTATTACTACAAGGCTGAAATGTGGTTTACTACACATCTCATTATTCATTAGAAAGGTTGACCTTCACTTTCCTAATTTAAAACTTTATAATCTGTGACAGGAATTTTATTTTCCTCAGTGACAGGGATCAAACTCAATGAGAAATTGTTAAAGATTTATTTTTGTTTGTTTGGTTTTTTTTTTGTTTGTTTTTTCGAGACAGGGTTTCTCTGTATAGCTCTTGCTGTCCTGGAACTCACTTTGTAGACCAGGCTGGCCTCGAACTCAGAAATCCGCCTGTCTCTGCCTCTCAAGTGCTGGGATTAAAGGCGTGCACCGCCACGCCCAGCCAAAGATTTATTTTTAAAGACATTTGTGGGGCTGGTGAGATGGCTCAGCAGTTAAGAGGACTGACTGCTCTTCTGAAGGTCCTGAGTTCAAATCCCAGCAACCACATGGTGGCTCACAACCATCTAGATCTGATGCCCTCTTCTGATACATCTGAAGACAGCTACAGTGTACTTAGATATAATAATAAACAAATCTTAAAAACAAAACCAAAACCATTTGTGTATGTATGTGTGCCTGACTCTGTTTATGGGCTGCACCTGAGTACAGGAGCTCATGGAAGCCAGAAGGCAGCACTGAATCCCTTGTAACTGGAGTTACACCTGTCATCCTAGCACTTGAGAGGCTGGGATAAGAGAACTACTGTGAACTCAAAGGCAGCCTGAGCTACTGAGGAAGATTCTGTCTCAGGACACAGGAGAGTTGTGAGCTGCCTGCCATGTGGGTGCTGGGAACTAAACCCAAACAGTGCTCTTAACTGCTTAGCTGTCTCTCCAGTACCTTGGAAAAGTCTTAAATAAAAATATCTCTGATGCTGGCAGTGGTGGAACATGCCTTTAATCCCAGCACTCGGGAGGCAGAGGCAGGCGGATTTCTGAGTTTGAGGCCAGCCCGGTCTACAGAGTGAGTTCCAGGACAGCCAGGGCTACACAGAGAAACCCTGTCTCGGAACAAAAAAAAGAAAAAAGAATTTTCTTTGACTTTCTAGTTTATGCTCTGATTCTTGTACTGAAGAGTGAAAATTTGTTTCTCTTTTGTGTTCTGAGACAGGATCTTCCTAAGCAGCTCAGGTTGGTTTTGAATTCACAGTGCTAGGATTATAGGTGTACATGAGAATGTCCAGCTTTTTTGTATCATTTTCACTTTCTATTTCCCCAGTGGTTTTGTGTGTGTGTGTGTGTGTGTGTGTGTGTGTGTGTGTGTGTAGGCTGGGGGAGGCAGAGTCTCATATATATCAGACTGGGCTCAGACTTGCTATGTACCCGAGGATGACTGAACTGCTTTTCTGTGTCCCCCTCCTAAGTACTGGCATTACAGTCATGTATAAGTATGGCTTCTTAGTGGTGATTTGTAATGGGATAGTAACTCTAGGGGATGCCCATGATTTACTTTGAGACTGGGTTTCTATTTTTATTTTGTTTTCTATTTGTAATGCTAGGGATGGAACTCAGGATCTTATGCATGCTAGCTAGTCCAGTAATCTATTATTGAGCCCCATTTCAGTCCTCTCTTCCCCCTACCTCCTCCACCCCCTTTCGTTTTTGAGACAAGGTTTCATTACAGAGCCCTGGCTGGCCTTGAACTCAGATGAATCTACTTGTCTCTGCCTCCAGAATGCTGAGATTAAAGGCGCATACTACCATGACTGAATTTCCCCTTGGCCATTCTTGAAAGCAGGACTCAAGGTTGAGGGGCATATACCTTTAATCCCAGCACTGGAAAGGTATGAACTCTGAGTTCTAGGCTAGATAGGGATATACAGTGAGGTCTTGTCTTAAAGAAAGCTTCCCATAACCCAGGCTGGCCTTTATCCTGGCCTTTGTGTATCTGTCTGCAGAGTGCAGGATTACAGGTGTGGGCCACTACACTCAGCATGGACTGCAGTTTGCACTGAGAGAGATGTAAGCAGAGTAGGTCTGAGGAGTGAGGCCAAAAGCCACACACACTTTTAGTCCCAGCACTCAGGAGATAGAGGCAGGCAGATCTGAGCAGGACAGCCGGAGGTTGGGGGAAAGCCATGAGAAAACCAGTGCCAACCTCTAGAGGAAAGATGGCTGGCTCGGGGAGGAGGTAAATAGCAATGAAGAGGAACAGCCTGAGGGCTGGGCTACAACAGATCCAGCATAGCTAGCCAGGTGTGGTGTCCTCACCTTATTTTTCTCTGTAAGTTGCTGTTCTAAGTCCTGCTTTTCTTTCTGTAGCTGCTTTAGATCACTAGCTCCAACCTCACCATTTGGAGTTCCTTCTGCAGCTGGAAGCTCATACTCAGAATTCTGCATGGCTTTTGAAATGACCTACAGGATGGGGGCAATGGGACAAAAGGCAGAGGGTGAGCTGCAGGTGTGTGGGGAAGGAGTGCCAGTCCCTCACTCGAAGATTCCATCCAGTACCCACCAGGCCGATGACTGACTTTGGAGACCGATTGACATATACACATACCACACAGGTGCTGCACACAGATGGCCCTGTAGGTCTCAAGCCCCAGAGGCAGCTGAGCACCTTTACCACGAAGACAGGGCCCCCCAACCCTCCCTCCAGTATAGGGAGAGCTCTCACAAGTGGCTCCTGGCCCTGCAGTGGCAGGCAGTCCTCTCCTGTTGTGGCTGGCATTGCCTCCTGAGCCCTGCAAGTCTTCAAGGCCTCTAGTTCCCTCTGCAGTTGGTGTATCTTTAGCAGGGCAGAATGGTGACCTAGGGCGGTGGGAGTAAGTGTGAGCTAGTGACCGCACACTGCTTTGTGACAGGCTGGCTCACCAATGGCACTTACTGGCAGGGGTTGACTCCTCACCTTTTTCCAGCTGTCGAAGTTCCTGCTCCTTCTGGAGAAGTGCCTCATCCTTCTCACACAGGCTTTGATTTTTCTCTTCTATGATGGCTGTCAACTCAGTGGCCTTAGCAGGAAATTCAGCATAAGAGGGGCTGACAAAATCCCCTCTCCTATAGTACCCTTCATTACATCTGCAGCTTAAAATAAACCTATGGCAATGGGATCCATCCGCCTAAACGGCCTTGCACTAGGTTCTTGCCCTCACTACCCTGCTGGCCCATGCTGGGCTACCCAGAGTGTGGATATTCTGGTTAGCCTCGCAATACATCCTTTCCTGAGCACCCACGTGTCACCAGCCTGTTGCATACCTCATGCTGGTATCAGAAGGTATGATCACCCTAAGTTTTTTCCAGAAGTAACTGGGCTTCAGATTGGTCAAGAACTCACTGGAGACCTCTAGTCAGCAGAACTAGAGCCAGGTGCTCTGTTTGTCCCCACATATAGTTTTTCCTATACTTCTGGCTTACCCTTTGGGAATAGCAGGTGGTGATGTACCACTTGACAGAATCAGACTGTTGGTTCCCTAATGACTTTTTCTCCAATCAATGTTTTACAACTAAGTAACCATGAAAATTTAGCAAGGGCATCATCTGGGGTAGGTTTCTTGTTAATAGTTTCTCCTAGTAACCTACAGGTCATAGGGCTTTTTCCAATTGATTGTGTTCCTAGAGACTCTTAACATGCTTACCCTGGGTATATGGGGTCTCTCTGATGGCCCCACACAGGAGATGCAGTGCCACTGAGACTGCAGGGGAACACAGTTTTGGCTTACACCTTGGTAGCCAGCTAGGGACCTACCTGTTGCTGGAACTCTTCTCTTTGTTTCCGTACCTCCTCCAGGGCTTGAGCCATTGCTACACTCACAATTTCTCTTTGGCTCCATTCATCCTAGAATTCAGAAAACAGGTGACCGAGTCCCAAAACAGTCTATTTTCTTATCTGTATCCTTCACCTGAAGCCCAATAGAGGGCCCCTCACTTTGCAGGACCATTCTCCTTGCATCCCTCTGATGACTGTCTTGTTAGACACTTCACCTAGTCTCACAAATGAGCACATTAATGAGGGCCAGTGGTTCTGGGAGCTCACTATCCAATGCCCAGAACTGGCCTAATAGAACCCACACAGAACAAGAAAGCTCACAGGCACAACCTGGTCACAGGAATTGTAATGAAGCAGCTGCTGAGCTCTACAAGAATTCACTCTCACTGTTTCATCCATAGAAGCCCTTTTATGACATCTATTTTTATTCTTTTAGTGTGTGCAAGTATAAGTACATGTCATATGTGTATAGACACCTGTGGAGGCCGGAAGGGACCTAAGATGCCCTGCAGTTACAGACTGGGCAATTATAAACTGCCTGACTTGGGTGTTAGGAATTGAACTCAGGCTTCTGGAAGACCAAGGAGTTCTTTTAACTGTTAAGCCTCCTCTCTAGTCTCCATAATACCATTACAAATTTAAAGTTACATTTGCTTATTTATTGTGTGTATGCCTGTGGGCTGGCAAGTCATTGTGTGGCTCTGAGTGCCAGGGTCAACTGGTAAGAGCTAATTCTCTCCTTCCACCATGTGGGTCCTAGGCACAAAATTCAGGACCAAGGTTTGGTAGCAAGGCCTCTATTTGCTTAGTCATATTACCAGCCCACAAGCCCATTTTGTAGGAGTAAAAACAGGCACTCCAAGTGGTTTAGAGATTCGCCTCAGCTTCCAGTGCTAGCTGTGACAGGACCAGACTGAGAGCCAAACCCAGCAGGACCCAAGTTCAGGGACTCTAGATACCAGCCTGTCCTACCTCAAGCATCTTCAATGTGAGCAGAAATATCAGTCCCCTAGCTGACTGGAAGCACTTCTGCAGCACAGGACTGTGTTATCACTGCCCTCCTCTGAGTATGTTCAAGCTTCTCTTGAAAGTCACAAGTGTGAAGTACAACCTCTCAGGTCCTGATCACTTGGTCAGGAAGAGACCCAGAAGTACACTGTGCTAGACTCCTTGCCATGATTGTCTGATCATCTCTTAGTACCAAATGTGGGTTTAGGACGTAGCTGCGGGCATGGGAAGGAGCTACACATTCTGGTTTGGTAAGAATGCCTTTTTGCCTACTCAGGGATGAATTTTGGGGAAGTCTAGAAAGATGCTTATGACTGCTGGTGTCTAGAAAATATGTCTGACAGAAAGGCAGGCCGGTACACAAAGAAAGCTCATGCTGGGGACTATCCTTGGTACCTTTCTTCTGCAGTCATGCTTGATCCTCGAAACAGTCTTCTTGGGGTCAGAGGTTACCATTTCCACTTAAAAAGAGAAAGTGGGCCAGGTATGGAAGCACAGACCTAGACTGTAGTCCTAGTACCCGGAGGTGTAGGCAGAGAATTCTTTTTTTGTTTTTTTTAAAGATTTATTTATTTAATGTATATGAGTACACTGTAGCTATTTTCAGACACACCAGAAGAGGGCATCAGATCACATTACAGATGGTCATGAGCCACCATGTGGTTGCTGGGAATTGAAATCAGGACCTCTGGAAGAGCAAGCAGCCAGTGCTCTAAACTGCTGAGCCATCTCTCCAGCCCTAAGCAGAGAATTCTAAGTCCCAGGCCAGTCTGAGCTACATGGAGATACCCTGTCTCAAAAAGGCAAACCAACAAGACTAGGGGTTTCTCTGTAGTAACCAGCACAAAGACCCAACACCCCAATGCACACTCGATTTCTGATAGTGAGTAGTTACACTGGCATACATGGCCAGGTTAAACGTAGCTCTGAAGTGCCTCAGAGCCCCATAAGCCCCCAACCATCAGACTCCAGGTTGATATTCTACCTGTCAAGCAAGCATGGCTTATATCTTGCAGGACCTGTTAGGTCTCCTACACATGGTAACTATGACCTAGGGTTGAACATGCTTACTTTGGAGGAAGGTGTTCAGGGAACATCCCCCCCCCCCCCAGGGTTTCTCTGTATAACCCTGGCTGTCCTGGAACTCACTCTGTAGACCAGGTTGGTCTTGAACTCAGAAATCCACCTGCCTCTGCCTCCTAAGTGCTGGGATTAAAGACATGTGCCACCACTGCCCGGCTAGCTTGTTTTAAAAAATAAAAATAAACCTGGAATGGTGATGAAAACCTTTAATCCCCATGCTTGGGAAGCAGAGACAGGCAGATCTCTGTGAGTTCCAAACCAGATGGGAATATAGAGTGAGACCCTCTCTTTAAAACAACAATATCACAACAACAAATACTAAAGATGTGTATACATCAATTTTTTTTTTTGGTTTTTCGAGACAGGGTTCCTCTGTATAGTCCTGGCTGTCCCGGAACTTTGTAGATCAGGCTGGCCTCGAACTCAGAAATCCACCTGCCTCTGCCTCCTGAGTGGTGGGATTAAAGGCCACCACCGCCTGGCCTTTTTTCCTTTTTAAAAAAGTCTTCTACTGCATCATAAAAATATCACAAATGGTTTTATAAACCAGGACCTGGTTTCTGTAGTTAGATCACAGATTTTACTCATCAGTCTGCTGTACTATTTCTTTTTCTAAAATATGGATGCCAGTTTCAAATGTGTAAGACTCTTGTTTTTAACTGTGTGGCTCACTGAATCAAATCAGCTTAGTGTGAATATAATAAGTTCAGTATCTTTCCTTCAAGGACTAATTTGTCTGGGCTTGAGATACTTGTCCTGATTGGAATCCTGCCAATGTATTTGTCACCCAAAATTGTGGATTTCAACAAGAGACCCATCTCCTGAGTGACTCTGGTGGGGAAGTAAGCATCCACAGGCCTCCTGTGGCTAATGGAAGCTCAGTGTCATGTCCTGTGCACATCTGTCGACAGCACCAACAGTAGTCAGTTCTATTCCCTAACTATAAGTCAACCCAAAAGCTATCATTCTCACAAATGTTTAAAAAAAAATTCCCTTTTCATTTTGTTCTGAGATACGGTTCTATAATGTGGCATTGGTGGCCTTTGCCCATGTGCTTCACCACATGCTTCTAATTGGCTGAGAACATCACATTAGAATATGCTCTCATTCAAATGTCTGTGGTGTCTCTTGTTTATTTACTGACCCCAAAATGATATCCTAGACAGCATACCTTCTGTTGTCTGTATATTAGTTTGTTATAGCAACTGTAACACATAGCCTTGAACTTGTTAACATAGTTGGTCATGTTAGTAGATCTACAGGCCTTTGTGTACGCAGAGTAAACACTACCAATTAAGCTAAATCCTTAGCTCTTCTTGTAGGACTTAATCAAGATATTATATTAGGCTATGCTCCCTCAGGAGCAAAGTCCTTTCTTTGGCTCTCCAATTTTCCAAACTACAATCCTCAGACCTAAGCCCATTCCTCCTCCTCCTCCTCCTCCTCCTCCTCCTTCTTCTTCTGCTCCCTCAGGAGCAAAGTCCTTTCTTTGGCTCTCCAATTTTCCAAACTACAATCCTCAGACCTAAGCCCATTCCTCCTCCTCCTCCTCCTTTTAAACCTGTCATTCACGTTTATTATATGCCAACTTGATTCCCGGGCCCCGTGTTCCTTCTGGGATGTCCTTCCCCCCCCCCCCCCCCCCCCT
>NC_034592.1:26256131-26258046 GCF_900095145.1 Mus pahari
CTTTTTTTTTTTTTTTTTTTTTGATGTATTATTATACACTGTGACTGTCTTCAGACACACCAGAGGAGGCTGTTAGGTCTCATTATGGATGGTTGTGAGCCACCATGTGTTTTCTGGGATTTGAACTTAGGACCTTCGGAAGAGCAGTCAGTGTTCATAACCTCTGAGCCATCTCTCCAGCTCATTCCTCCACTTTCAAAGGTGGCAATGCAGCATCTCTAAATCTCTACTCGTATTTGAACATGGTGGTTCATGCCTGTAATTCTAGCACTTGGGAGATGGAGACAGGAGGATCACAAGTTTAAAAACAGCCTTGGTTAGTGATTTTTAAAGATATATTTTATTTATTATATGTAAATACACTGTAGCTGTCTTCAGACACTCCAGAAGAGGGAGTCAGATCTCATTAAGGATGGTTGTGAGCCACCATGTGGTTGCTGGGATTTGAACTCTGCATCTTTGGAAGAGCAGTCGGGTGCATTTACCCGCTGAGCCATCTCACCAGCCCCGGTTAGTGATTTTTGAGGGCAAGTCTAGGTTATGTGAATCCTTGTCTCAAAAACCAAAACACTTCTACTTGTTTCTGTTGTCACAGCCATGCTTTCTGTCTTGTGTGGAACCATAGCTCTGTCTCACTCTTTAAGACTCTTGATTATTTAGGGCTCACCCAAATAACCTAGGAAGAACTCTCTAGTTTCAGTCCTTCACTTAATCTCCCCTGGACTACTCTCTTTGCCAGAGGAAATGACTATGAATTAGGATATGCATACAGAGGGAAGGCTGCCCTTTAGCTCCTGTCCATGCCTCAGCTTCTAAGTGTGGACTATGTCATATACTCCTATACACAATTTCATATCATTTTTGTTTTGTTTTGCAGACACGGTTTCTCTGTGTAGTCCTGGTCATTCTGGAACTCCATCTGTAGACCAGGCTAGCCTCAAACTCAGGGATCCACCTAACTCTGCCTCCCAAGTGCTGGGATTAAAGACATGGGCTACCACAGCCTGGCAATTTCATGTAACTTTTTACTTTTACAACATACATTGGTAAAACACTGTGGTGTGTCTTGTTGTGACTTCTGTTTTATTGAGACAGGGTCTTTAGCTTAGCTGACCCTGAACTCCCTAAATAGCTAGGAATTAGTTGTCTATATTTCTTATGTTATGCCTGTGAGATATACAGTCATGTTTCATTTTTCATTCCTGACTTTAGTTATTTGTGCCATTTTTTTTTGTATTGATTTCCTTTTTTTTCTTGATCTATCTACGAGTTTTAACAATTTAACTAACTTCAACCAATCAAATTTAGGGACAGGCACAATGGCTAAGTAAGTTAAGGTGTCAACTAAGCCTAATGATCTGATCAAGCCCTGGGACCAAACAACTCCTTCAACTTATGCTCTGACCTCTATACCCCCTTCCCAAATTAATTAGAAAAAAAAATCAATTTTAGGTTTCAATGCTTTTTCATTTAATGACAGACTTATATATATTCTGTTTTCATTTAAGGTGTGTGTGTGTGTGTGTGTGAGAGAGAGAGAGAGAGAGAGAGAGAGAGAATGAATATGAATGAATATGTGGAGGTCAGAGGTTAAACTCAATCATCTGTCATCTTATCTTTTGAGGCAAGCTCTCACTGATTTGGCTTGACTGGCTGTCCTCCCCAATGCTGAAATTACAGGTGTCCAATATTGTGCCTGACTGTTTTTCTGTTTTTGAGACAGAATCTCACTATGTAGCACTGGCTGGTCTGGAATTCACAATGTAAAACAGGCTAGGCTCAAACTCAAGAGATCCTCTGCCTTTATCAGTGGAATCAAAGGGCTGCACTACTGGTAGGACCACAGATCCATACTTACCTACCTCCTCCCCCTCCTTCATTCCTCTCTTCTTTCTTCTCACGTGTACCCCCCCCC
>NC_034592.1:26258741-26262877 GCF_900095145.1 Mus pahari
ATGGGGTAGTCTCTGGATAGTCCATCCTTTCATCTTAGCTCTAAATTTTGTCTCTGTACCTGTATCCTTTCATGAGTATTTTGTTGTTTTTCTAATTTATATATTTACCTTAAACCTCTGCCCTGACTTCCAGTTTTTTTCAGTTAAAAAACTACTAGGTAAAAAATAAATAAATAAATAAAAATAAAAAAATAAAAATAAAAAAACTACTAGGTATGTCCTAGACATCTGTGGATGGTATCTCTATGTGCCCAGTTACCTCAAGTCAGGTGGAATTTTGGTTCCCAAAAGACATTTCTGGATGTCATTAGTGGGCTGGCTACTGAAATTTAGTAGACAGAGACCAAAATACTCTTAAGAGCCGACAGTGCACATTTGCTATAAGGTGCCTACACAAAGAATCTTAGTTAAAATGCCATCACTGCTGAGGCCATGGAGCACTGAGCCTCACAAACCAAACCTAGGAGTCACTCCAACTCCCCTTCCTCTCATTTTCGCCTTGCACTGTGGCAAGTCCTAAATGTTCCATGAGTAGCATTCATCCAGAAGCTGAATGTATCTTCCATATGCTCAACGAACACAACCATCCTTTCCTGTCTGTGTTACTAAAAGCTTTCCTTTCAGAAATCTCTCTACCTATAAATAGAGAAATCCCTTTAAAACAAAACCTCTCCCATGCTTTTCTGCTCAAACCCCGCAATGGCTTTCCATTATACTTTCAAATGTCACTCAGCACTGGCCACACTGGCCTTCCAGCAGTTCTTTGAACAGAACAAGCTCTCTCATATCTTAGAGCCACTTCTTATGTCTGGAACAGTCCTTCCTTGAAAGTATACATTGTTGGTCTCACTGTTCACATCTTTGGCTGTATTGCCACCAAAGCCTTCCCTTTCCATTTTGTCCTTTACAAGGCTTCCTTTTCTTTATAGCGTTTGCTAGTATTTGCAAGTAGTTTACTGTTTCTAGTTATATGCTCCAAGACTGCCTGTTGACACATACTAACACTTCTCATGGTGCCTGCAATCAGGGTACTCAGATATCTGCTGATGGAATAAAAACAAACAAAAAAACCAAAACAACTAACTTTAGTGAGGCCTTTATGGTACATGCCTTTAACCACAGCTACTTGGGAAACTGAATCAGGCTGACTGCAAACTCAGAACCTTTTTAGGGCTAGATAGAAAATTCAAAGCCAGTCTACACCAACTTTTTTTTTCCTGAGACAGGGTTTCTCTGTGTAGTCCTGGCTGTCTTGGAACTCAATCTGTAGACCAGGTTGGCCTCAAACTCAGAAATCCGCCTGCCTCTGCCTCCCAAGTTCTGGGATTAAAGGCTCCCACACCAACTTAAGACCTTGTCTCAAATAAAAAATACAGACAGGGATAGATATATAATTTAGCACTATAGTGGTTATCTAGTATGTACAAGATCCTGGGTTTGAGTCTTAGTTAAAAAAGAAGAAAATCTGCTTACAAGATACATGCTTTTCATGAAGAAATATTGTCTAAGCAACTCATTGGATATTGTTACTGGGAGCCTCAAGGGGCAGGCCCTGAGCTACAGGTGTTCCAACAGAGAAGTTCTGCAAAGGCTTGATATTAGGACCAGACTGGACAAAAAACTGCCATGACTTACCTCCCAAAGGTATTGTAAAGGGCCCAGGGAGCCTCGAGGGCCTCTAAGAGAGAGGGCAGGCTGGGGCTGGAGAGATGGCTGTGTTTAGGGGCCCTGCTGCTACTCCAGAGGACACCTAACAGAAGCACTGGAGCAGAAGCCACTTCCACTTACTGTTTGCTGTAAGTGCAGGGCTTTCACCTGTGCATTCCAAACATCCGGGACAGATAGGAACTTCTATAAAACTGATTCTATTACAGAAATACCTTTAGTTTCTTTAGTTCCAATTGGTGATGTTGTAAGGAATGTTCACATTCATTTCTGCTTTCTTTAAGGGCCACATTTTCCTGCTGCAGTTGTTGCTGTAAATTGAGCAGAGCACTTATAAGAATAGGTCTTACCTGCCATATTTTCTCATAAGCAGTCTGATCTCTCTGATGTTGTCCTTTTGAAATAACCTTTCTTGGACTGAGGAAACTGCTCAGCTGATAATGTGCTTAATGAAGGTATGAGAATCTGAATTCAGATTCCCAACACCCATGTGAAAAAGCTGGGAGTGGTGGTGCACACCTGTAATTCCAGTGCTGGGCAGAGCCTGGTGGCACTCTGGGGGTTGTTGGTCAGCTATTCTGGCCAAATTAGTAACATTCTATCTCGAAAAGTAAGATGGAAAGCAACTGAGGAAGATAGCTCATATATAATCTCTGACCTCCATAAAAGAAATTACCTTTATTTCAGTCACCACAAGCATCAAGTAAGCAACAGGCAGGGACAAGGAAGAAAACCTGAAACTCTCCAGGGGTAGGACAGTGGCTCAGTTGTAGAGCCTAGCAGGTATGAGGCTCAATCTCTAAGTCCTTAAGAAAATCATTTCTCTTAATACTGTAGGACACAGAGGGATCATAGAAGAGAGAAGTCATGAGAAAGAGACAATATGGATTTCAGAAAAACTCAAGAGGACTATTAGAGATCAGGAAGATGTCCCTGTGGTGAATCCATCTGCTGTGCATCTCTGTAAAGAGAAGTCTTTTTAATTCCAGCTTCCTAAGCAGGTTAAATCCTTATAGGAAAGGTGAACTGCACTCTCAAGTGGTTCCCCAGCCTAGAGAGGCACCATTCTGCTTAGCGGCAGTGACACAGTGCTCCTGCATGTGCTGACGCTCACTCCACTCACCATTCCCTGCTCTGAGGCTATCTGGTCAGCTACTCGTGTCTGTTCCAGAGCTTCAATTTGGGCCTCCAGGGCATGGATGCGCTCCCTGCAATGCTGCTCCAGGGCAAGAACCTGCTGCTGGGAGAGGCTGTTCTCTTGGTTTGTAGTGATCTGCAGTAAAATAAGAACAGTTAATATAAGACACAAAGATTTGAGTGTCTAAGAGATACTACCCTTTGACCTTGGCTGCCCTAGTGAGTTCGAACCTCTGCATGTTCTACATATTGCTGCTAGGTCTGGCCTGTCATGGAAACTGAAGCCATGCATTTGTCCTGATTCCACTGGCATATCCTTTATGGTGTATGCTGAGCACCACCCTGTCTTCAGATATAGGCCCCCATTGCTACTCACTGGATCTCTATGGCTGAGGTTTACCTGGGGGAGGCAGAAGAATGAGGTGGTGAAGAACAGGGCTATGCGTGAGACAGATGTGAGTCTTGCTACCTTTATGCTCACCTCTTCTACTGAATGAGTATGATGGACAATGCCAACTTATTAAGTATGCTACAAGGACTAACTGAAAAGCATCCTGCACAGTGCTAGGGATGCCACAACAGGAAATCAATGTTGGCTGCTTTTATTTCCCTAGCTCCAATTTATTTGCTCACTCAGGCTGTGATGGCTGTACAAATATTTCAACCCATTTTTTTTTGTTGTTGTTTTTTGTTTGTTTGTTTGTTTTTTTTTGAGAGCATCTCAATATGCAGGTTTGGCCAGCTAGAACTCACTATGTAGACCAGGCTGGCCTTGGTCTCAGAAAGATCTGTCTTCTTCAGCTTTGCAAATGCTGGGATTAATGGTCTACGTCACAATACCCTGCTCATCCCATGGTTTTGACCTGTTTTCCACACCTCTGACTGAAAGCTAAGCTTTGAACTTTTGAGGACCCACAAAAGGGCCCTCAACAAAAGCGGATGTTGGGTAGAAACTACCAGTTAGTCATGGCTCTGGGTAACACTGACCCTCCCAGGGTAACCTCCCTATTTCTTGTTCTGTTCATGTTGAACCCTGTTGCGAACATCTGGGGTATCTGCAAAGGTGCTGATGGAAAGCACTGCGCCTGCACATGGTGAATACTTACAAGCTTCTGGATCTGGGCTTCCTGGCCAGCCACAACATCTCTACTGTGGCTTAGCTGCTCTTCAGCAGCTTGTAGACTCTGTTCTAGGTCCTTCACCTGAGGGGAAACAGAAGTATTTTTTTTCTGCCTTTTTAGTCACAAGAAACTGGGCAGGTTTAAAGCATAGTGTGGTGGCGCACGCCTTTAATCCCAGCACTTGGGAGGCAGAGGCAGGCGGATTTCTGAGTT
>NC_034592.1:26266610-26305065 GCF_900095145.1 Mus pahari
AAACTTCAGAATTTCTGTTCAGCAACTGGTTCAGGACTAACAATGATGAGATTAGGAACTAGAATATGAAACAAAATCCTATAAGACTGAAACCGCCAAAGAAAAATAGGATATGTAGAGAATTCAAAAGCAGAACCCTCAGAGGCTAACAGGAAGATAAAATAATAGGTGAAAGCTCGTTAGTAACCATAGCAGCAGACACAATGAGCCATCACTTTACATTCTCTAAACTGTGTAAGATCCAGAAGTGCACTTGGGGGGCTGAAGAGATGACTCAGCAGTTAACAGGACTGACTGCTCTTCCAGAGCAGAGGACCCAGGTTCAATTCCCAGCATCCACGTGGCAGCTCATAACTCTAACTCCAAGATATAACAGCCTCACACAGACATACATGCAGACAAAACACCAATATATATAAAATAAAGAAATAATTTAAAAAAAGAAAAAAAATACAGTTTGGGGCCTAGAGTGGAGAAAACAACTACTTCAACATAGCAAAAATAGTTCTTGGGAATGAAGGTCCTCTGGCTCAGAAGGTTTCTAACTAAACCACCATACAACCAGGTTTAACACATTGTAGCAAATACTGGGAGTAAAGTCAGTACCCGAGTCTCCAGGAGGTCAAGTGCCTTGGTGTGGCTGTTCCTGGTAGCCAAGAGCTGCTGCCTAGTATCTTCCAGATTCTGTTCAGCAAGTGTTTTCTGTAATTTAAAAAATAAATAAGAGGAAGGGGTTGTTTCCACATTTAATGAATATTTACTGATGCTATAACTTAGTGCTAGGCACAAACAGATAACACAATCAGGAAAGTAGATGTCATCACATAACACAGAGGACACACAAATAAATCTGGCACAGTCTTTTGTTTCCAAGGCACATGACTAACAACAAAAGCATACACAAAGCCAGGCATGGTGGTGGAAAGCATTTAATCCCAGGAGGCAGATCTCTGTGAGCTCAAGGCCAGCCAAGGCCAGCCACGTAATAAGACCCTGTCTCCAACACACACACACACACACACACACACACACACACACACACACACACACACACACACACGAGCTTGCTGTGTTCAGAGAACTACAACTCTTCAGAAGTCAATGTGATGATGGACTTAGGTCAATGAATCAAGACTGTGATGTTCAGCAAAAGGGCCAAATAATGAGGAATTCTTTAGTGTTGCAAAAGGAAGTTTTACTTTATTTTGCAGGCAGCAATTTTTCGAATGGATCTTCCAAAACCTGGCATTCTGGCATTAACTTTATTGAGGAGGCTGGCTAAATGTGAGTCTTAGTCTATATCTGCTGATGTCAGAATTTCTTGGAAAAGGATTAGAGATATATGCTTTTAACAAACTTGCAAGTAATTCCTCTTTACTCTTTAATAATAGTTGACTATAGTAATACCTTCTATGCTCCAATTTGTATTATGTGTCTGATACAATAATAAAGTCAATTTTATAGAGAAGACAAATACAAAGAGACTGACTAGCTTCAAGTCATAGTGACTAGACACAAGATACAAACACAGAGGCTTGCCTATAGAAACCAACTTACACCTTAAACTCAATATAGATGTTTAAGGGAATTGTGGAAGGTGTTCTAGGGTGATATGATCAGAAAGCCATAGTCAACTATGTAGCTGGAGAAGATTAGTTTCACAGGAGTGACGATAGTGAAGGAGAGACTGCTGTAGAGTGGCCAGCCTAGAGACTTCAATGTACCTTTATTGCTTTGGGAAGCACTGCAGTGCTGCTGTGGCTGGAGAGGAGGAGAAGCTTGGCTTGATAGACAGTGGAGTCTACTCTAGGATAGGCTCAGAGCTCATGGCTTTGACAACTTTGTCATGATGAGGTTAATCACTGGGCTACAAAGAGGAGAAAAAGTTTACCTCTACCATGGGGTAAGGTCAGTCAGCTCAACAGCTCCCTCAGCCAAGGTATGATGCAAGGTAGTTTTTGCTCAAGCTAAAGATTTCATAATTTTCTTTGCCAGTTTAAGAGGGGAAAGTGTAGGGAAGGGAACAGGGCAGCAGACCAGTCAGCCTGGGCAACATCAGTCATCATATGGTCAGGGTGCAATCTGTCCTGATAGCCCTGTAAACAGAGTTCTCTCCTCTCAGAAGCAACAAAGGAGACATGAAGACTGGTTTTTGTTTTGAGACAGGATCTCATGTAGCCTAGGCTAGCCTCAAACTCACCATGTAGCCAAGGATGACCCTAAACTTTTACTTCTACCTTCTATATTATGGAATTACAGACATGCATTCCACACCTGGTTTAATAAAGTACTAGAGACTAAATACAGGGCTTTGTACAAGTCAGGCAAGCAATGTAAGATCTGGGACACAATGTCCACAACTATAAGGCTATTTTTTGCTTGTTTCTTTGTCTATTTGTTTTTTTTAGCGACAGGGCTTTTCTATGTAGCCTTGGCTGTCTTGACACTCACTCTGTAGACCAGGCTGGCCTAGAGCTCAGAGATTCACCTGCTTCTGCCTCCTAAGTGCTGGGATTAAAGGAGTGCATCACCACTGCCCAACTAAGGCTATTTTTATTTCAATCCAAAGTAGAATAAGCCAAGTGCTGTGGTATGTGCCTATACTCTCAGATAGTAGGGAAATTAGGGGAGAAAGATGGCTTGATTCCAGAAGTTTGAGGCTCAAAAGAGCTATACAAAGTTGCAGAGAGCTTTCATCTAACCCTCCAGATCAGAAACTCAGAACATATGCAATACCATGCCTTTCTAACACTGGCCAGCATGAGCAGACATTACCTCTTTCAAGAGTTCTTGTACATGATCTTCTCCTGATAAATTCTGTTCTAGTCTCTTTTCCAATAATATAACCTTCTCTTGTAAATGTGTGATGACTTTTTCTTTTTCTTGAGTTTCAGCAGTGACCTGGAGGGGAAAGCAGAGTCATTCTTTAAGTCCTCTTTAGTCTATAAGCCCTCTTACCTCTCTTCCCTGCCTTGTTGTATCATGTTTCCCTGGAATTCTGTGTTCAATCACAGAAAAACATGCAGCCAAGAACGCTTCCTTGAAAATTGGGACAGAGATGCCAGATCAGAACCAGCAACATTAAAGGAGACCTACTACAACAAGAAGCAAGCACCAGGTGAAGAGACCTAGTGCAGCAAGAAGCAAGCATGATAGCCAATTAAAGCACCAGATCGTCTGGTAGAGGCAGTAAGCCCAATCCTATTAAGACGTTCCCAGTGTCCCTGAAATGAGCTATATGGAATCACACTCCTAAGGCTCTGGATTCAATCCCTAGCAGTGACAATAAACAAACACCACAAACCAGAAAACAATAATGATATTCTTGGAAACTCAAGAGCTGGGTACAGAGGGAGAGAGCCAAGATAATGGCTTTAAGGACAGCAAGAGAATTTCTGAAACAAATGACAGGAACCAATGGGTCATAGTGAATATCACAGCTTGGCCTCACAACAATGGTGTACACTTCAGCCTGACATTCTGTCAATGAATGCAGTGATGATGATGACAGAACAGGAGTTGGTTCTTTTCATCACTACCAATCATCATATGCTGTTCAATGTCAGATCCAAGAATCCAAGAAGCTTTGAATACAGAAGCACGAAGATCTGTGGTGGTCCTTCATCCACTGAGGATGCCCATTCTCTTCTCCCCAAAGAGTACAGGTCATCAGGTTTCAACATGTGGGAAGACTCTGAAGAATGGATGCACAACCCCATAATTTAAAAAACTTTTGTTAGGATTAAACATTATTTGTTGATGTCTTAGTCAGGATTTCTTTTTTTTTTTTTTTTTGGTTTTTCGAGACAGGGTTTCTCTGTGTAGCCCTGGCTGTCCTGGAACTAACTCTGTAGACCAGGCTGGCCTCGAACTCAGAAATCCGCCTGCCTCTGCCTCCCGAGTGCTGGGATTAAAGGCGTGCGCCACCACGCCCGGCTAGGATTTCTATTCCTGCACAAACATCATGACCAAGAAGCAAGTTGGGGAGGAAAGCTTATACTTCTACATTGCTGTTCATCACCAAAGGAAGTCAGGACTGGAACTCAAGCAGGTCAGGAAGCAGGAGCTGATGCAGAGGCCATGGTGGGATATTCTTTACTGGCTTGCCTCTCCTGGCTTGCTTAGCTTGCTTTCTTATAAAACCCAAGACTACCAGCCCAGAGATGGTACCACCCACAGGGGGCCCTCTCCCCTTGATCTGTAACTGAGAAAATGCCCCATAGCTGGATCTCATGGAGGCATTTCCCCAACTGAAGCTCCTTTCTCTGTGATAACTCCAGCCTCTGTCAAGTTGACACACAAAACCAGCCAGTACAATTGCTGTCCAAAAATTTACAGGTTCAAAAAAACCAAGAAGTCTGGAAGCAGAACTACTGGAGATGAACTACTCATAACTATAAAGCAACATCCTAATCATCCTGTAACACATGGGCATACGAAGTGCTTGAGAAAGTAGAGGCAGTAGGGAATCAACTCTTTGGGATGCTCAGACTAGGCCTCCTAAACAGGCAAGTACAGGTGCCTAGAGTCAGGAGAGGAAACAGCATTGTGGGTAAAGAGCAGTGTGTTGGTTTCTTAAGTTGGCACAATCTAAAATAATCTTGAAACAGAGTCTCAGTGAGGGGCCATCTACATCAGGTTAGTCTGTGGGCATGTTTGTAGAGGAGTTGTATTGATTACATTAATTGATATGGAAAACCCAGCTCAGTCCCTGGCTTTAAGTCTTGGACTATGTTAAGTGTAGAGAGGGGGCTAAGTACAAGTGAGCATGCATGCATTCTCTCCTCTCTGCTCCAGGCTGTGGATAATGTGATGAGTTGTTTGAAGTTCCTGCCACCTTCACTTCTCCTCAGTAATGGACTACGTGGTGGCTTGAGTAAGAATGGCTCCAATAGGCTAATATATTTGAATGCTTAGTAACCAGGGAGTGGAACTGTTTGAAAGGATTACATGGTCCAGTGCATGCCTGCTACTATCATGCTCCCTGCCTGTGATAATGGACTAAACATCCAAAACTGTAAGCAAGCCCCCAAATAAATGCTTTCTTTTATAAGATTTACCTTGGTCATAGTATCTCTTCACAGCAATAGAACACTGACTAAGATAAACTGTAACCTAAAATAAATCCTTCCTCCCTTAAGGCTATTTATTTAGAAGAACAGACAAGATATGCAAAGAGCTAAAACAAGTTCACCTGGACCAGGAAACTGGGTGGAAGAGGCCAGAAAGGCTGATGCTGAGGTAAATTGAAATATTCAGAAAGTAGATAAGGCATAAAAGATGAATGTTAAGACAGGAAGGAAAGCAGCTTCTCCCAAACCTCTCCCACTATAATGAGAACCAGTGTAATAGAGAAATACTTGCAAGAAGCATGGTTTAGCCATAGTAGCAACAGAAGTAGCTTCAGTATGCAAACATGTACAAGCATCATTTCTAGTCCTTACAATCACTTCATTGTGTTTATGTTACAAAAAACGAGGCATCTCTCAGTGACACAGTAAGGATTCAAACTGGTCTTCAGGGTTCACTTGCTCTGCTGCATAATAATTTGAACTAGAGAAACCCTATGGTGACCCATTCCATTGAAGACCATCATCTTACACAAGTTACTGTGTTGATTAGGTAGAACATAAAGTTGGGGTCAGGAAAAGAATCAGTTGCCCAGCTTCAGTTACTTTTGTTATGGATCACATTCCTACAATGCTTTTGGTCTGGCCTTTAACACCTGGGGCAGACTAATGGAAATGCTACCATACATAGTCTCTGCTGCTAAACCTGCTTATTTCTTAAGTCTCCCTCTTCATCTACTCTCTAGCTACACTAAGCTTCACAGGTATGAGTCTAAAGTAAAAGTTAATCTAAGATTGGGAATATGTAAGTGGGGTATGGTGGTGCATGCCTTTAATCCCAGCACTCAGAAGGCAGAGGTAGGTGGATCTTCGTGAATGGAAGGCCAGCCTTGTCTACATAGTGAGTTCTAGGCTAGCTAGAGATACAAGTGAGACTGTCTCAACAAAACAAAATAGCAAGGTTTAGAATACTTACAGCATGATTTCATTTATATAATACTAAGAAAAATGAGAACAAATGAAGATATTGTATAGGAAGCAAATATGGTGAAAATATAAAAGAAAGCAATAATTAAAACAATCTATAGCTGTGCTAAATGATGATGATGATGATGATGATGATGATTATTATTTTATTTTTTGAGACAGGGTCTAACTATATAGACCTAGGCTGGCCTATGCCTTTTGAGTGCTGGAATTAAGGATCAAGGATGTGCACCACTATGGCCAACTTGTAATTATTTCTGAAGGGAGAAAGGATGAGATGGAACAGCGAAGGACATACAGAAATACCGCTCCCTTAGCCTAAAGAATTCATACACAGGGTATCAGCTTATTACGTATTTTACCTTATCCTTATTCTTATAAATCTGTAAAGTTTATAAAGTCATATGTGGCTGTTAAGAACAACAAACACCCACTCTCTCACAACCCTGGTACAAGCTGACCTTTCTGTAATGAATGCTCTCTAAGTAATGACTGGTAGTATCAGCAACTCAGATACTCAAACCAGGAACAAAGATATATAACTCTCTTAGTCTCCTCAGCATTCCTTAAGTTTGTCCAACCTCCACTTGCCATTATGCTTAGCAATGATACCATCATGGGTCAGTGAGATGGCTTAGTGGGTTAAAGGTGTCTGCTACTAAGCCTTACAGCCTGAATTCAATCCCTAGGACCCACATGGTAGAAGGAAGGAATTGACTCCTGAAGGTTGTCTCCTCTGACCACCACATGTATGCAATGTCACAAGTTCATGAACACATACACAAATGCACATCTGAATAAAAATTAGGGGTCTGGAGAGATGGCTCAGTGGTTAAGAGCACCGACTGCTCTTCCAGGGGTCCTGAGCTTAATTCCCAGCAACCACATGGTGGCTCACAACCATCTGTAATGGGATCTGATGCCCTTTTCTGGTGTGTCTGAAGACAGGTTATATATATATATATATATATATATATATATATATATATATATATATATGTATGCATGTATGTATGTTATGGCTCAGTAGGTTAAGACACATGCCAACAAGCTGTACAACCTAGTTTGAAATAAACAATTGTTTAAAAATAAAAAATAAAATAAATTTAAAAAAGAAGGGGGAAAGGAGGAGGCCATTTCTTCCACCATCCATCTTCGTATCCCTTGATGAGTTTCCAGCAGAGCCACTATAAGGAGGCCCCAGGGAAGAATTTGCCATTTTTCACTGAAGATAAAAAGGTAGCTGCAGGTTACGAGGACTGTGTATTTTGGATCTGGATTTGCTGCATCCTTTTTTTATAGTAAGGCACCAGCTACTTAAGAAATAGGGATGCTTGCCAGGCAGTGGTGGCACACGCCTTTAATCCCAGCACCTGGGAGGCAGAGGCAGGCAGATTTCTGAGTTCGAGGCCAGCCTGGTCTACAGAGTGAGTTCCAGGACAGCCAGGGCTATACAGAGAAACCCTGTCTCGAAAAAAAAAACCAAAACAAACAAACAAAAAAAGGACGCTTAATTTATCCTTTTAATAGACATGAAGAATGTTTACAAGGAGCAAGATCTAAAAAATAGAGTAATTCTTGAATGCTTATACTAGATAAAACTGTAAATAAACTACTGACAGAAAAACAGAGAGAAAGAACATAGGGAGGGGTAGGGGCCATCTGTGAGGAGTTGAGGGAGGGGAAAGAATATGATCAAAATATATTGGATGAGGCTAGAGAGATGGCTCAGCAGTTAAAAGCACTGGCTGTTCTTCCAGAGTTCCTGAGTTCAATTCCCACATTATGGCTTACAACCATCTGTAATGGAATCTGGAATCTGATACTCTCGTCTGGTGTACAGATGTACATACATGTAGACAAAGTACTCATATACATAAAACACATAAACAAATAAACCTCACACACACATACATTATGAAAAAAGGGAAATGAATAGAATAATCCTTTGGGGCCAATGATATGGCTCAGCAGGTTAAGGCACATGCCAACAAGCCATCAACCTAGTATTCTTAGGACCTACCTAGTGTTAAGACAGAACTGACTATTGTGGGTTGACTTCTAATCTGCACGCATGCACGCACGCATGCACGCGCGCACACACACACACACACACACACACACACACACACACACACACAAAGAAAAACAGTTATTATTGTTCATCTATCTAGTCTCAGAATTTAGCACAGTACTACAGTTTTCTTTATACTGAGCAATACATTTCTTTCAACCAAACAAGAAACAAAAATAAAAATGATGTAAGTCCGAGTAATATTTTGGGCAGGTCAGTGGCTGTTACGCATTCCTCTACTCAAGGTCTATTATGTAGTACTTTAAGACATAATATTTTTCTTTATGGTGTTAGGGGCTGAACTCAAGGCTTTATAGTAAGCACATGCTCTACTGATGGACTAATTCCAAGGCCCATAAGACATGGTTAGAACAAACAAATGACATGCTTTGCTTTATATGGGTACAGTGACACAAACTTTAATCTTTGCTACGTGGGAGCCTGAGATTAGATAACTCTAAGTTCTAGACTTCTTTAAGCAATTTAGACTGTCAATCAAAACCAAAATAAATAAATACTATGGTTTTAGAATTCCAGTTAGGATACTGTTGTCTTTTCTCCCTTCACCTCTTCCACTTCCTTAAAAAAAAAAAAAGAAAAAGAAAAAAGAAATGGAGGTCTTAAATTGTTTTCAAAACCAATCTCAAATGCCTAAGCCTGTCTTAGCTTCTCAAGTTCCTAAACTATAGGTATGTACCACCACATCTGGAAATACCATGTTTTCTGTTCAGCAACCTGGGAAGCTGAGTAGCTGCTCTCCATGAGTACAATTTGGCTAGAACAGGGAGTAGACCTGTGGGACTCAGGAGGAAGTCCCTGTACTTGTCCCTGATTTTACCTTTTGTAGGTCAATGGAATGCTGCTGGATGATCGCCTGGAGCTCTTGTTCCTTTTGTTCCAGGACTACAATCTTATGTTCTGCACCTGCTTTTGAAGCTGTCAAGTGATCTCTTCATGAAAAGAAAGCAGACAACGAGCAATTTTGATATTTCCTCTATTACTCTTCAAAGGCAGAATGCATATGACTCCTTATATTTCAGGCTGCAAGCGTTATTACAGCCACACTAAGTTTATCTCCGTGTAAAGGTTCCTTGGCTTTCAGAAGCAGAAGCAGGAAGACCACCCAGGTCTAAGCAATGAATTCTGTCTTTGAGTATTTAATAACTTTACAATTCAAATCAAATTGCCCTGCTTAGTAGGACTAGAATAAACTTGTGCCTATGCAGGGGAGGGAGAGAGAGTCAGTGCTGTGATGGAGAAGAGGGCCTGCGACCTAGACATGTAAGAATAAATGCAGAAGCCTTTGCCAGCACTGAGATAAATAGGTTGTGATCAGCAATGGGGGCATGTGGGTGTGCTTTAGCAATGCTACACCAACACCTCTCCCAAGGGCCCCACAGACCAAGCAAGAACCTCTGTTCTTCCAGCGTTGAGCAGTGTCTCTGCAATTCTTCTAGCCGCTGGTTTAAGTCAGATGACAACTGATTAGAAGTCACCAACTCCTCCTGAGTACGATTAAGTTCCCTGGTTCGTGCATCCAATTCTTGCTCCATCTTCCCCAAGCATTCTTCTTTTTTTAAAAGCTGATAAGAAGACATAATGTCCCATTAGGCCACTGCTAAAAAACATACTTTAAACAGATAGCCAGACCACTGAAATGACTCAGTGGGTAAAGGAACTGGCTTCATAAGCTTTTCTACCTGAAGTCAATCCCTGGATTCCATGCTGTAAGGAGAGAATGGATTCCTGAAAGTTGTCCTCTGAGCATACACAAGCTGTGGCATGTGCTTGTCCCCCCCACCCCAAAACTCACATACACACACACACACACCATACAGAAAGAAAAAAAGAATGACATTTTTGTGGGATAAGAATTAGGCTGAATGTGTAGTCCTTAAAAAAACAGAAGGTAAAAAAGATACATTTCGAGCCGGGCGTGGTGGTGCACACCTTTAATCCCAGCACTCGGGAGGCAGAGGCAGTCAGATTTCTGAGTTCAAGGCCAGCCTGGTCTACAGAGTGAGTTCCAGGACAGCCAGGGCTATACAGAGAAATCCTGTCTCGAACNCCCCCCCCCCCCNAAAAAAGATACATTTCAAATAGAACTTGTTCACTTTCAATAAACCTGAAACATTTCAATGTTGTTAATAACAAAGACTATGAGGGTGTTTACAGTCTTGCAAATGATGATCATAACGGCTCACTGCTCATTGGTACTGTTACTGAACTTCTAAAACGGAAACACGTACCATGTGTTTTACTTTGCTGATTTCCTGTTGCTGGAATCCCTCTAATTCATCAATTTCATCTCGTTTTTGAAAAAGGCTCAAGCTCTGATTCTTTACTTCTTGCAGCTGAGATGTTAGAAACCTTTTATCCTGTAAGAAGACACCAACTTAGGCAAACCAAGTATTAGAAATCTGTATTGTACAAGCAAAACTTTTGTAAACACACATACACACACACACACACACACAGTCACAACACATGTGTAGAGGTCAAATGATAACTTATGGGTTCCAGGTATCAAACTTAAGTCACCAGATTCAGCCACAAGTGCCTTTCCCTATTTCTCCAGACCCTAGACATTATTTTGAGACAGGCTTTGCTATGTAGCAGCTAGCTGCCTATGTAGCCCATTGATCAAGGGTCCTAGGATAACATTTCTGGTTAGCCAAGAGGCTCTCCAGTCGCTTCAGTGCTAACCCATGAGCCATGTTCTGGTTCCCCTGGTTTTGTTAGGCAGCATTCCCAATGTGACTACAGGGTCAATCAGGGCCTACAACCAAACAGGTAGCAGAACCAATTTGCCTGGGAAGCAAAAAACCAAAACAACCCCCCAGCCCCCCCCCCCCCAAAAGGCACTAAAAAAGAGGTAGAGATTGTAAGAAAAAACATCTCCAAGTGTCCATCTGAACCAGTAGTTCAACGGAAACTTAATTGTTTTGTTCCCAGGATTAAGGAAATCCAAGGGACACCGTGTGGACCAAGTTGAGGAATAAACATTCGAATTATACTCTTTCTACCGTCATTCTTCCTGTTCCCAAGTGGCCACTCAAAGCCAGAGGGCGCCAAGCCCAGTTAGTGCAGCAGCCTTTGGCCTTTGGCCAGATGAGGGTAGAGAGTATAAGAGGAAGTCAACAAAGGCTATCCAGCATGCCCAGTCAGAAGGAAGAAAAGGCAGGCTATTGAAGTCATTCCAATCACCTAGTGTCCTGCTTCAAGGACTGCCGCAACAGTACAGTAAGCTGGGTACTGGGGAGAACAGTCTTGTTTTATAAGATATGAGATTTATTTTTATTAATGTTTATTATTTGTGTGTGTGTATGTATGTGTATGTGAACAGGGGCTTGTGTGTACCATGGTATACATATGTAGATCAAAGAACAACTTGTAGGTGATGGTTCTCTCCTTCCAGCATGTGGTTTCTGGGGACTGCACACAGGTGTCAGGCTCAGCAGCACATACCTCTACACACTGAACCACAGTGCCAGTTCCCACTTCTGACTTTAAAAGAATTTTGAGGTGGCTAGCTCAGTAGTGAAGTGAATTTATTGCTATTCCAGAAAAGTTCCCAGCACCTGGGAACTAAGGCAAGTAGTTATGTGATTCTAGTTCCAAGGGGTCCAATTGTTCTGGTCTCCATGTGTCTGTGTGTAACACATGTGGCATAGAGTCACGCAGACAAAAATAATACATAAGAATTTAACAAACAAACTTTTTTTTAAAATAAAGAATGGAATCTTGCAAAGTTGTTAGGGCTGGTTTTGAACTCACTCTGGTCAAAGCCAGGGCAGGCCTTGACCTTGCAATCCTTTTGCTTCAGTCTATCGAGTAGCTGGGATTACGGGCCTTTACCAACTAGTGCTGGCTGGAGAAAATAGTTCTTAAACCCCACAGGTGATGCCAGCATGCATAAAACAAAAATGACTGACCTTTTCAAGCTGTTCCATCTTTTCTGACCATTCCTAAAACAAAACAAAAGAAGAAGTAAGCTTTTCAGGGGAGAGAATCTGCAAGACTAAGACTTTCTGAAAATAACTTGCCCCTAAAAGTCATCAATCAACAACAACAAAAGGAATGACACACAATTACATAGACAAACAATAAATACCCATAGAATTGGTTCAATATTAAGAAAGTTAAAATGTCCTTAAAAAAAAAAAAAAAAAAGAAAATGATTTTTCCATAAAATTCTAGAACACAGTATAGCCTGCAGGTGTCTGCTCATAGGACATTCAAGCTCTGCTATTCTTCTGTGTCTTCCAGGAGCATTGCTATTACTTCTTCAGTGGGCAGCTAGAATCTACTGAGTTGGGTCACATGGCTGATGTTTAGACATCAATTTATTGAAAGTCTTGGGAAGCAAGATCAAAAAGAGTATTTGTTAATTGTCTGCTCTCTTGCTTAATTTTTTCTTTTCTCTTTTCTTTTCTTTTCTTTCCTTTTCTTTTCTTTCGACTCCCCCACCCCCAAGACAGAATTCCTCTATATAGTCCTGGCTGGCTGTGCTGAAACTGGCTATATAGACTAGGCTAGCCTCGAACTTAGAAATCTGCCTGCCTCTGCCTCCCGACCCGAGTGCTGGGATTAAAGGTGTGCGCCACCATTGCCTGGTGCTTAATTTTCTAATATGTGTTATGCCCTCTGGTGTATGACAAAGGAGAGGGGATATTAGACTCCTCATTCACAAAAGAGAATTCAAGGAAAATAACATTGGTACAAAAGGTCCAATCATTATAGCTACAAAACAATATACTACTTTTTGATGTTTTTTTTCTCATATTTACATACATTCACATACCATAGTTATCTATTGAGTACTAGTAGATGATGCTTTTATATTTATACTTTAAAACAAGCTAACACATTTATCTATAGGATTATCACTATGGAACACTGATATTTACCTTAATTCAAATCACTACTGACTATATCAAATATAACAAACCCCATAGTTACTGTAATACAATTTTCCCTTTTACATTTTTTTGTTTTGAATTAACTAATGTATTAATTAATTCACCCTTTTTTTTTTTGGAGACAGGGTTTCAAATAGACCAGGCTGGCCTTGAATACCCGATCCTCCTGTATCAATCCAAGTGTTATAAACATGTACCACACTTGGCTTATTTTTCCTGTTGTTGCCATTCATGCAGCAGCACCTTGCACTAGCTGTTTCTATGGGGGTAAAGAGTTCTCTCCTGTCTTTGGGAACTGCTGTGAGTAATGTCCAGTAATTATACTGGAAGAGGCAGGTGCTTGGAGGTGTAGGGTTGGGGACAACTTTTTAGAGGGTAAGATCTTTTCTGTAGGCTCACTAGTAGATTATGGATACATCACTTTCCATTTCTATTTTACAAAGATACGCAGAGAATAACTCTCTCACATTCTGGACACATTTCATGATTAAACTGTCAAGTCTGATTTCATAAGAAAAGGCCAAGTGAATACTTAAAGAACTTATATGCAATCCTTGCCTTCTTGGTAATATAGACTTTTATCAGGTGTGTGTCATGATTTTTAAGTTGGGTTCCTAAGTGAAATTTTTCTGAGCCTTGGACAGTACCACATTTAAATACCTGGTCTTTCCTGGCTAATGCCAAAGCCAGTCCTTCTGCCATTTTGGCTCTGCTGGCTTGGAATGTTTCATTCTGTTCTTGAAATTTCCGCATGGAAGCTGTTAACAAAGAGGCTCTATTTGAGACATTAAAATACTTCAGAAACAGCGTGACGAAAAGCTCATGTGAGTAGTTTACAAATGTCACTAAATGAAAGAAGCGCAAGGTCACAGAAATTGATTATGACACTGTGAAATACTCAAGTTTCTAGAACCCCTTTGTCCTGGTAAGGGTCTGAGTCCTTACTTTTGCTTTCTGTATCAAACAGTAGCTTTTTGAATGGTATCATGACAAACACTTAAGGTAGGTGGGCAGAAAACACCAAGGCTTCTGTGAAGTGACATCTACTACCCTTTCATCAGAATTAAAAACAAGATAAATATCAAAACCAGTAACAACAACAACAACAAAACAACAACAAAACAAACGCTTTCTTTAGTTTTCTTCTGACTTCTGTAGCACCTTTCTTGGATGACAATACCCCAGGAAAATATGAGTTGGGATAGGTTAGGGTAATTTAACAAAATGTATGTCCATTTTATTGTTGGTATAGTGATGTCAGAACTTCCCCACAATCAATATAACAATAATGAAAGTATGTTGAAAATATTCTCCTAGGTTAGACCCAAGGGCCAGGTACTAGATTGTACTAAAACCTAAGGGCAATCAGTAAGTGGGTCAACTAGATAGAAATGAGTACAGAATGATCCCCTCTTAAGTAGTATGCCTACAAAGCAACACAAATATGCTTATACTTGATAACTTTCAGTCAAATGTCACATCAATCTCATTAAGAACAGTATAAAATAGAGATATGAGTTCTAATGAGTACATTTAATAGTATACTAATTCATTTAAAAGGCTAAAGCCTGAAAAGATTAAAGAAAGCAGAAAAAAAATACGTACAATCCTGGTGTTTTTCTAATGCAATTTCAAGCTTCTCTTTTATCTTCTGCAAGTTTCGGACCTGTTCAGCATAGTCTTGGGTGAGGAGGGTGGTGCACATACCAGTCGTGGACAAACATCAGGAAAGGAAGTTAATTAAACAAACAAACAAAAAAATGAATGAAGATGATGATGATTTTCTTAACCTGATTACCAGCCCTGTTAAGAAAAGCTAGGTAGAAAGCCTCCCATTAACAATGAATGACACAGGCAAACAGGAATAATACAAACTTTCCATGGAATAAACAGTGAGTACAAACAGGTAGATTTGTTTAGCCTGGACAGAGAACAGTTAGGCTAGGCCTGGTCATCAGAAATGCCCTGCTATAAAAATCCACCATCATCTCCATTCATCTGTTCTATGTCTCAGTTTTCCTTTGGTGGTTTGAATAAGAATGGCTTCCACAGGTACACAAATTTGAATGCTTTGTCATCAGGGAATGGGACTATTTAAAAGGATTAGAAGGATTAGGAGGTAGAGCCTTGTTGGAAGTATATCACAAGGGGTGGGCTTGAGGTTTCAAAAGCTACGTGGAGCCAGTATATCTGTCTCTCTCTGCCTATAGATCAGGATGTAATTCTCAGCTACTGCTCCAGTGACTGCCGGCATGCTGCCACTCCCAGCTAAGACAATAATGGACTAAATTTCTGGAACTGTAAGGAAGCCCCCAACTAAATGTTTTCTTTTATAACAGTTGACTTGGTCATGGTCTCCCAACATAGCAATAGAACAGTGACTAAGACAATTCCCATTCCCTGTTGCCTTTAGCAGTATGGCAGATCAAGGATAAACACTAAAAGCTCACTTGCAACCATAAAACAACACAGCAGTGGTTAGCTAAACAGCAAGCACCTTAGCATAGAACTGCCTTTATGGTATAGGTGCTCAATTCCTAGATTGGTATAGGTGCTCCCTTTCTATATAGGAACTGAGTGGCATAGGTCACCCCAAAGGTGAAAGAATTATCTGGGGTGCCAAAAAACCATTTGGGTATTATATAAAAGAGAGTAGTTCAAATCTCAACTTTGTCAGTTCTTAAGTTCTTAGCTAAGAATCTTTCTTTTTTTTTCCCCCCCGAGACAGGGTTTCTCTGTATATCCCTGGCTGTCCTGGAATTTATTTTGTAGACCAGGCTGGCCTTGAACCCAGAAATCTGCCTGCCTCTGCCTCCCAAGTGCTGGGATTAAAGGCATGTGCCACCTCCGCCCGCTTTAGCTAAGAATCTTAAGTAAATTGCTGATCTGGAATATTAGTTTCTTCATATATTATTAATTGGTATTAATAATATTTATTTCTCTCTTTTTGGAGACACAGTTTCTCTGTGTAGCCCTGGCTGTCCTGGAATTTTCTCTGTAGACCAGGTTGGCTTCAAGCTCACAGATCCACCTGCCTCTGCCTCCTGAGTGCTGGGATTAAACTGCCTAATTACACATCGGGCCTAATTACATATATTTCAAAGGAAACATTAAAGTAATCTATACATTAAGTGCTTGGCACACAGCAATGAGTAAAACAGCTACTACTGTTATTACTCATACAAGGCCAGTGACAATTCCTAAGATGTTAAGTGGACTGAAGGCCAATAACTCTCCTTTCTGTATCGGGAAAAGCACTTACTAACACTACCAGAGCCTTCCCAACATTAAGGAACAGTTATTTCACTTCTGTTACTAGTGTTGTTTAAGGGTATCAAGATAGAACAACCAACGCTATGGATAGGTGTACAAGATACTAACACCTGACTTTAAGCAGGCTGTTTGAAGCTAGGTCTGAATTTTAGTTTGAATCCCAGCTTTACCACTCACTACCTGTGTGCCTTATTTTGTTGACCCCAAGAAGCTGAACCTGAAGAAGAAAAAGATTAACAATAGTGTGAATAATGCTATAGACTTCTGACAGCTATACAAATTTATTTCATATACAATCCAGTGAAATAATTTTACTTTACTGTTTTCACCAAAAGAAAAAAAAATTGGGCATAAATTCAAGGAATAAAAGGAGACACATAAATCATGAACCACTTCACAGGACGAAGCTATCAAAATATGTCTACTGTCAAAAAAAAAAATAAAAATTCACAATTCTAGTATGAACATGCCTTGTTTGGTTAAAGGATATAATGGGAGCTGTGTAAATTGTAAACTGAACAGCATAAGAATTAAGTAAGAATGGCTCCCATAGGCTCATATAATTGAATGCTTAGTCACCAAGGAGTGGCCCTATTTTAGAGGGATTAGGAGGCATGGCCTTGCAGGAGCAGGTATGACCTAGTTGATGGGACTGTGTCACTCACTGGGTGTGTTCTTATGAGGTTCAGAAGCCCACACAAGGCCCGATGTCTCTTTGCTGTCACATCAGGATATAAGTCTCTGTTACTTCTCTGGCACCACAGTTGCTAATCATCATGCTCCCCACCATGATGAAAATGGACTAAACTAAGCCTCTGAAACCCCCAATTACATACTTTCTTTTTTAAAAGCTGCCTTGGTCATGGTGTTTCTTCACAGCAACAGTAGTACAGTGACTAAGACAGAGATGTAATGAGAATTACACCTCCTAAAGAAGCAGGTAATAGTTAGGAAAACCAGCAAAAAATGGCCTCAAGTCCTGGAGCAAGACTCACATGAGTGATGTGAGCTACGCTAAGTGGCAGCCCAGCAGCAAAACTTATCTGTAGCACATGGATTCAACATCTGTTGCTCATTCCCTATCCTATAGAGAGTGGTCCCTATAATTCTATACCTGAAAGTAAGCTATGCTAATGGTGGAACATGGCCAAATATATTCTACATTTTTTTCCTCATTGTAAAATAAATAAATAAAAGTCTTCAAACTTCATTTTTTAAAAATTTTCTGTGCACATGCATGCATTAGAGGAAAACTTTCAGAAGGTGGTCCTCTCTTTCCTCCATTTGGGTCCCAGGGATCAAACTCTGTTGTCAGTCTTGGCAGCTGGTCCACCAACCCTCTGACCCATCTCTCTGACTCCCCCACCCCGCCCTCCAGCAACCTGCTATGTAGCCTAGGCTGGCCTTAAATTTACAATCTTCCTGCCTCCCTAAGTACTATTATCAAAGGCCATACCATCCTTTACATAAACTTTAAACACTTTTTATAGCTGTGTCTAGAAACTTCAGGAGCAGAAAAATAGATGCTTTTAAAAAAATAAACTTTTTGACTAGGAGATCAGATGTCATGTGGAAGTTACTATAGAGATACCCTATCAAGCAGGCTCATAGCAGGTCTATGTCTGCTGTTTATGGCTTCTTAACACATACCAGAAAGTCTGGCCTCTAACTTCCGTATCTGTTCATTTCTTCTCAAAAGCTGGGATGAGAGATCTTCTCTGGAGCTGCTACCATCAGAAGCCTGTTGAGACAGATGAAAGGGAAGAACAGTTCATGCGGGTCTCTAGCCCTGTATTTATTTATTTTATGTATGTGAGTACACTGTAGCTGTATAGATGGTTGTGAGCCTTCATGTGGTTGTTGGGAATTGAATTTTTAGGACCTCTGCTCCCTCTGGTTGGCCCCGTTCACTCAGTCCCTGCTTGCTCTGGCCCAAAGATTTATTATTATACATAAGTACACTCTAGCTGACTTCAGAAACACCAGAAGAGGGCATCAGATCTCATTATGGGTGGTTGTGAGGCACCATGTGGTTGCCAGAAAATGAATTCAGGACCTTCTGAAGACCAGTTAGTGTTTTCACCTGGTGAGTCATCTCGTCAGCCCTACTTCTTCTTTATATTTATTACATTTTAGCTGATTAAATCATTGAAGCCTTCCTAATGAGGCCTTTCTCCTCCACTTGTAAAGTGGAAGTGACATTACTTTCCTGAGTGACATGAAAGCCATAGGTGCTGTCACACAAGTATATGTCACATAAGTCTATGCTGGTGTAAGCTATTGCAATAAATGTAGTCCTTTATTTAATCGTATAGAATAATTAAGCTCTTATGATCATATTACACCAAGAACATAATACAAAGAAAGAGATCACTTTGTCTTCTAAAGATTAAGTTCCTGGAATAAAGGAAGTGGGTTTTTTTTTTTGTTTTTGTTTTTTTTTTTTTAACAAAGAACCATAGTCTGTGCATGGCTAAGACTTTGTCCTGTATTGATAAAGCTTCAGTATCCCCATTTACAAAAGAAAAGGTTATTAATCCAAACCTCCAAAATGCATCAGACTTTCACAGAAATCATGCATTCAATAGTTCAATATATGAATAGGCACCTACTTTCCTTCCCAACAATCAATTATTTTAAAACTTGTGGAAAGTTGTGTGTGGTGGTACACACCTTTAATTCTAGCACTGGGAGGTAGAGGATGGTGAATCTTTGAGTTTAAGGCTAGCCTGGTCTACATAGGCTGTTCTAGGACAGCCAGGACAGTCAGCCTCTGTCTCAAAACAAACAAACAAACAAACAAGCAAGCAAGCAAACAAAATACTTAAGGGAAGCCAGGCATGGTGACACTAGCCTTAACACCCAGGTCAGGAGGCAGAGGTGGTATATCTCTTTGAGTTAGAGGATAGCCTGGGTTTACAAAAAACCCTCTCAAAACTTAAAAGTCTCCGTGTACTACCATTACTCTGGATATCATCTGGCACTGCTAAGACATAGCTTACTTTAAGGGGAGAGGTTTATTTGGGTTTGAGACAAAGTCTCATTCTGTAGTTCAGGCCGGGCTTGAACTTGGTTGTAGTACTTCCTGAATTTCTGTACTACAGGCATAAGTCATCATGCCCAGCTGACACTCTAACCCCCTTTTCCTCGAATTTTTGGTATTTATTTATTTATTTATGTGTATGTATGGACATTTGTGTGGTGGTCAGAGGACATTTGCAGGAGTTGGTTCTCATCTATCATATAGGTCCCAGAGATCAAACTTAAGTAATGAGGCTTGCAGCAAGTGGCTTTACCCAATAAGCCATCTCTCCAGTTTGGAGATTCAGACTCCTATCTTGTCACTCCAACGTCTGATGAAAAACAATGAGATGAAAGAAAGAAGGGTAGGGTGGGATGAGTAAAACAAAACTAAGCCTGTAGGAAAATGCTTAAGGAAGATTACTGATGTGTAAGCTACTTACAAAATATTTTTTGAAAAAGGGGCTGGGGAGATGGTTCAGTGGAAAAAGTACCTGCTGTAGAAAGATGTAAGTTTGGATCTGCCAGGTATGTGGGTACATTCCTGTAACCCCTGCACTGTGTGGGAGGGAGAAGACAGGTAGACACCATAGCAAAATGGTGAGCTCCGCCGGGCTGTGGTGCCGCATACCTTTAATCCCAGCACTCGGGAGGCAGAGGCAGAGGATTTCTGAGTTTGAGGCCAGCCTGGTCTACAGAGTGAGTTCCAGGACAGCCAGGGCTACACAGAGAAACCCTATCTTGAAAAACAAAAAAACCCAACCAACCAACCAACCAAACAAACAAAAAATGGTGAGCTCCAGGCTCAGTGGGTAAGAGTGGACAAGCATGAGGACTGGAGTTGAGTTTCTAAGCACCTAGAAAAAGTACTAAAAATGTCTGTATGTACCTGATCACCAGTGTTAGGGGAGGACAAGTGGATTACTCCTTAGCCAACCTGCATTGCTCAAAGGAACTTCTTTCTGAGCGAGAGAAATTCTAAAAGAAGTCGGGGAGCAAGAAGAAGATACCCAGTTTCCTCTTCGCACCTAGGCACCCACATGCACACACAAACACACAATACAAAATAAAATAAAGTAAAATAAAAGGTAGGAATCAACAGAGGGAGATTCCCAAAGTTGACCTCTAGCCTCCACATATGTTGCACAGGTAAGTATACCTGCATATATATTATATATGTGTGTGTGTATGTGTGTATGCATGTGTATACTTACTGCACAACACACATACACATGTGGGGGATGGTAAACAAAATTTAAAATACTAAAAGAAAATCTTAATACCTTTTTTTAAAAAAAAATTTAGACAGTGTTTTCTATATGGCCCATTGTGGCCTTGAACGGAAGATCTTCCTTCCTTACCCTCCTAAATGCTAAGAGTATAGTAGATATGTGTCACCCTGATGACACCCGAGTCTTTGGTTTTACTATAAAAGTTTTCAAAACTACATTAAAGAAGTAGGGAGAGTGGCCTAGCAATCATTTTACATTTGCCCTTCAAATGTTTTTCTCACATTTGCTTCTTCAATTCTTATTTTGATTAGGTTCAAATAACAGACATCAGGAGCTTTCATTCTGAACTCTAATATACATTCCTAAGAATGGTATTTTTCTACTTAGGCAGAATTCTGATACTACAACAAACAAAACTGAAAATAATACTAATAATACCTCATCTATCATACTGTTTTTACAGTTTATCTCTTGATGGTTTTATAGGTGGATGAACAATTTCTAACCCATTTTAAACATTTATTTAACTGTTTAGGTACTTGCCATTCAATCTTTACTGGGAGCCAGTTTCTTTCTTTCTTTCTTTCTTTTTTTTTTTTGGTCTGGTACTGAGTAAATCTAGATACCTAGTGCTTATAAAAAGATTCTGTACTGGGGATTGAATCTAGGGCCTCACACATATTAGTAAAGTGCTCTTCCAGTGAGCCTTACCCCTCTCAGGGTCAGTGTCAAGGACAGGTAAACGTAGTCTGTGGAGTTACAGCACCTGGGCGCAAGCCCCAGCTTCCCCACTTCTTAGCTGCAAGAACCCGGTCTGATCCCCAACTGCCCTGTACACGGTCTCCCTCATGGCGAACTGTGACAGTGACTTGGGTTGACCTTGCAGAGCTGTATGAGGAGTACAGAAAGCAGCCCTTGTCAGTCCCCAGAGCAGAAGCTGCCACACATCTGCTCCTATTACACACCATCTTCTCCTAGTTGTCTTCTCTGTTTACACTTCCATAACAGATGACATCGGTAGCTTAGAGATGACAGAAATGGACTTCTTAGTTCTGCAGTTTGAAAACACTAAGATCAGGACCCAGGGAAAGTTTAGTGTTTGTTTTAGTTCATGGATGGGAACCTTTTTGTTGCACCCTGCATGGTAGAAATGGAAGGGCAATGTCTGGAGCTTTTTATAAGGGCACTAATCCTAAATACCCAGGGCTCCTGACTTACTCCTCTCTCAAAGGTCCTACTTCCTAATGCCAATAGTGGTGGTGAGCCATGGGAGACACAAACAGAACAAGTTGTTTTATTTCTGTGAATGAGAGATCCTGGGCTCTAGCACTGTGCTAAACATTAGGAACAGTGGAGAAACAGGCTTTCCTAAAACAGCAGTAGCAACAACAGAGGCTCATGAAATACTTACTAAGATCTGGGTCCTATAGGATTTCTATAGGGAATACATATTTCCTAGATGTATGGGTGGTTTGTCTGCATGCATGTCTGTGCATCACATGTGTACAGCATCTCTCAGCAGACATTTTCCAAGTATTGTCACAGCTCAGTTCTTGGGGAACAGAGTATAATACTGTAGGAGTTGCAGTTTCCCCATCATTCCCCTGATGATGGCAGTCAGTGAAAATACACACTGAGTAGTCCTGGCATATCACCCAGCCTAGGGGATGGTTTGAGAGATCCCTGACATATACTTTAATAAAGGTAGATTCAGTTTATATTCCTGCTTCACAGATAAGGGAACTAAACAAAGAAAAGTGAAGGAATCTGTCCACTGTCACACAGTAATAATACAGCAAGAAATGAAATTTAACTTGGTGAGGTGTCACCTGTCTTTAATCCCAGTCCTCAGGAAGTAGAGGCAAGGAGATCTCTTTGAGACTGAGGTCAACCAGGCCTACAAAGTGAGACCATGTTTCAAGAGAAAAAGGAAAATAAAGCCCAGGTCTTGGCTTCATAACTGACCTGTGTGAGTTAAGTGCTTCACCTTATTGACTTTCATAGAACTCCTAGTTTTGTTGGAATAATTGTCAAGTGAGTCAGCACTAGTAATTCAGAGTAACAGGCGCTACTACTGAGGAAAGAGAAAATATGCACCAAACTCAGAAGGAAAAGATCAGGGCCTAAGGGGCTTTCTAGAAGTAACATGAGAGGAAAATCTCTGAAGGATGCCCAAGAATCTGTCAGAAGAACACAGAATGAAAGAGAGCAACACATTCAGGAGACAGTAAATAGGATAGACAAACAACTCTTGGCAGGAAGCACTAAAGTTTGCTTCAGGAAGTTCAGTAAATTAAATATGGATCTAGTATAGGGTGTAAGAAAGTTGATAAAAAAAATGTTGTAAGATCAAGTTGGATAGGTAAGCTATAATATCATCAGTTTATATACCACAATAATGAGTTGCTGAAAATGAGGAAAAAGTTAGAGTTTTAAGCATTAAGAGACATGAATAGATTTACTTTAAAGATTATCTTGAGGAAAAGCTACTAGAGACAGGGCATTCAGATTGGTGACTTTTATCCAGGAAAAAAGGTACCCTGGGTAAAAGATAAACACAGCTAAATGCACTCGTAGATGGAATAGAGGGGGAAGTTTTAAAGACATTTGGGAAATGGAATCCAAAATAGCTGTTGACTGATTATGCACTAAAAAGTCAAAAGGAGGAGGGTTCTAAAAAGTCTTTATGGCTTCTGTTCAAAGACTTGGGCAGAAGAAACTGCACGTTTAAAGATGTAGTTAAGAAGTCCAATGTGTTCACTTTGAATATGAGATGACACAGGAAAGATGTCTGTTTAGAGAAATATACTGTTGGATATAAGCGATCAGAGGTAGGAAGTGAGGATCAGACTATGTAATCACTTAAATTCAAATAGGTTACTGGAAAAGTCTCAAAGCCAGGTAGTCCCTAAATTCAAGTCAGTCTCTATGCCTGGAACAGACTGTAGATGACAGACTTCATTTGTCATCAACAAGAAGGGAAAGCAGGTCCTTCTGCTGAGAACTCAGCATTAAAACTAAATTCTTCAGCTAGGTGATCAAATAGCCATTCCCATTTTCTGTTTGTTACAGGAGCCAATGATAATCTTTATCTTGCAACTTTATTGCTCCACTCCAATAACCTAATAGCTTTTACCATGTAATATGACCTGGATTCAGGTAGAGGAAGAAAAGAGAAGACTCAGCTGACCATGGAAACAATTCAAATGTCAGTCACCAGAAGAGGAAGGATAAAACACGGCCTTTTCAAATGGTGGCATTTTAGTAATGGTAAAAATCAATGAGTCATACCTTCAGGGAACAAAGATGTACTTTGGGAAAATGTTGAGTTAAAGAAAAAAAAAGGTAAGCCCAAGAAGAGTACGACATACCCTTTTCATAAGCCCCAAAATAGAGTTTTAAATAATAAATGAGCTCAAACATAAATGTTTAAATATTTTAAAAAGCAAGAAAATGATAAACATAAAGTTTAGGTTACTGCCTTTCTGGCACAGCTGGGGAATTTGGAAGTAGCACCTAAGTGGCTTTAACAACATTACTAACGTTCTACTTCTTCCATGGGCACTAGATTTGCTTCATGACTTACACTTTACATATACATTGCTCTTTACATGCTTTCTTTCCTCGCAGACCTGGAGAATAATCCTGCTTTTATGTTATATATATTCATATATAAGAATATATCAAGCACTAAAATTCCTTAATGAGTCATTTAACTTAGTATAATCCTCAAGCAATTTCTTTCCTGATAAAAGTAGCATACTGTGAAATCCTACCAAACACACACACACACACACACACACACACACACACACACACACACACACACACTTACTTTATGAACAAAATAGGATACTGAATCCATAGTGATAATTTTCCATCAACTTTCCCAATAAACTGCACTCTGGCTAATTCAAGACCACAATTCACAGTGACTTAAAATTAATGTGCCTATGGAGAAAACAAGATGTACATAATACATTCACTCATTATTCATTTATTTATTTTTTGCTTTTTGGGGGGGAGGGGCGGGATTTTTCTGAGTACAACTAGCTCTATAGATGAGGCTGGCCTCAAACTAAAAAAAAGATCCATCTGCTTCTGCCTCTCAAGTGCTGGGATTAAAGTTATGTATCATCACACAGGGCAAGATGTAAATTTTAATAGAAAATTAGATCAGAGATAGGGAGTGATTAGACTATGCAGATGCACAAGTTATATAAACGGAAAAACAAAATACACAAGGTAAAAAATGGATAAAAAATAACAAAGCAAATGCTAGTAAGAATGAAAGATGAGTGGGGCAGTGGTGGCGCATGCCTTTAATCCCAGCACTTGGGAGGCAGAGGCAGGTGGGTTTCTGAGTTCAAGGCCAGCCTGGTCTACAGAGTGAGTTCCAGGACAGCCAGGGCTACACAGAGGGGAAAAAAAAAAGATGAGAGATGCAGAGTTTTCTACATCTAAAAACTTTTACTGGAAAGATTTCTTACAGTGGTACTTAGGAAACATATACTGACTCCATCGAACATTCCAAGAAAGAGAAGACACTTACAAAATCATCTCCAGAGTCAGCTCCCATGGAGGCCACAGACTCCTTGCTCACAGAGCGTGGGATCCTTGTGCCGCCTGGTCTCTGAGCAACAGCAGTCTCTTCTGCAATTTTCTTCTTTAGTTTTGCAAACATTTTTGCTGTGTGGGTATCTTTCAGGGTTAACTAACCCCTAGACTTCTCAGTGAATGAAATTCATTCACACCTCCAGGCTAGCTGCATCCCACTTAAACATGGGCCAAAGAATTTTGGCAACACAAGATCTATAAATCAGATGAAAGAGATAGCTCCAAGTTAAATAGCTGTCAGATTCAGGCTTCAAAAGTGGTTTCATAATAAGTATACACACACACACACAGAACACAATTATTAAACATTGAAAAACACTCAGGTGCTTCACTTACATATATGAATAAGGGCATCTGGTCTGAAGGCGGCAGAATAACCTGTCAAGGACTGTATGGCTAAGTATATAGGGCTAGTGTCTGAACACAGAGCTGACTCATCAACCTCAACCTTTTGTTTTAGCAATGGCATATGTAAAATTTTCCAGGTCAACAACATGTAATCATGACTTGCTGTTTCAAATCTTTCTTCTAATAATATATTTACTGAGCCAGGCATGGTGGCGCACGCCTTTAATCCCAGTGCTTGGGAGGCAGAGGCAGGCGGATTTCTGAGTTCGAGGCCAGCCTGGTCTACAAAGTGAGTTCCAGGACAGCCAGGGCTATACAGAGAAACCCTGTCTTGGAAAAACAAAAACAAAATAAACAAACAAACAAAAGAATTTAGTGGGTTTTTTTTTCCCCTCCTTAAATCAAAATATACAAAATATGCAACTCGATCTCTGTTTTCAATCAGGTGCTTCCTCCTAGAGGGGGCAAAAGTTACAAAAAAACGACCAAGAACCCAGACTAACTATAGTCATCAGATACCCTTTAACCTTTCATACCTGAGTGGAAATGTGTAATTTTCTTTGTGCTTGATAATACTACATCAAGCCACAATTTCTTCCCATATGATAGTTAACATGAGATTCAAAATTTCTTTCCTTCAATGGTATATAAAACATTACTGGGCGAGGTGTGGTGGTGCAGAGGCAAAAGGATCTCTGTGAGTTCAAGGCAAGTTTGGTCTACACAGCTCCAGGTCAGCCAGGGAAGGCTGCATAGTGAGATCTTGTCTCAAAAACAAAATGGGTGGTGGCATATGCCTTTAATCCCAGCACTTGGGAGGCAGAGGCAGGTGGATTTCTGAGTTCGAGACCAGCCTGGTCTATAGAGTGAGTTCCAGGACAGCCAGGACTACACAGAGAAACCCTGTCTCGAAAAACCAAAAACCAAAACCAAAACCAAAACCAAAACAAAAAAACCCCAAACAAAACAAAACAAACAAACAAACAAAAAACCAAACCAAACCAAACCAAAACCAAACCAAACAAAAAACAACAAAACAAAACAAAATAAAGCAAACTCCTACTGTTCTGTTTCAACCTTATCCTCTCATTTCTGTGACGGCTATACTCTGCTGTAAGGTGGCAGATGACTCCTTACCACTTCGGATTATCCATTAAGCCTATGAAATCCTTCAAAACTTTACCCCCAATACCTGTAAACCACTGTACTCACCTGTCTTATCTCCTATATTTAAGAGTCTGGAGGTCAAAGTCACTGCCCTGTGTGAAAACAGATAAAATAGGTTGGATATTTCAAGTGCAAGATGAAAATGTTCAGCGGGCGCGGAACAAAAGAAGTGGGGGTAGGGCTGAATAAGTGGGCAAATACACCTTGCCACTATTGTACTAATGTCAATGAGCTGCTCCTCAGTCCTTGTGGGCAGCCCAAGAATTTCACCTTTAAGCAGAAAGAATTTCTCCTAGCACTGGTGCCTACACTCATGTCTCCCTACTAGTTCTGAACAAAACATCTTCAATTAGTTGCCGGCTTCCCAGTGACAATATTTTTCAGCTGATTCTCACAGCTGGTCAGGCTTGTGGGCTGGTCCCTGAGCCCTTACTCGTACTAAGTTGCTACAACGACAGCAAAGTTCAGACAGACGGTTCAGAGGTGCAGGTCACCGCAGTTTGGATCCCACTCCCTCTGGCTCGCTCTGGAGCCGCGGCCCCACTAGGGCTGTCAACCAAGGGAGGGGCTCAACCTCTGTTTGACAGCAGGGAGACTGCGCCCCTGAAAAGAGTGGTGGCTTGGCTTAGGTCGCGCAGGGCAGCTCCAGACCCCCAGGCCAAGGGGGCAGCCTTCGCCCCGAGTTCCCTGAGCACTCCAGCACCGCCCCCAACCCTGGGTTGGGGTCCATCGTGTCCCCATCTCGCGGTAGACTGCCGGAGGCCATGGGAGAGAGGGAGGCCTACTTGCGTCCAGGGACTTCTGTAGTCCTGTAGCACTTGCGGTGTAGGAGCAGCCACGCCTCCGCGGACTCTCGAGGGCGCTTGGCCCCCACCTCAGGCCGACGAGCGGAGCACCGACCCGGAACTGCACGTTTGCCGCGCGCCGGAAGTGGCAGAGCGTCCGCTGGGTTCTCCGCGCGCGCATGCGCCCGTGTGCGGAACAGCGGCGCGCAAGCGGGGTGCTTGGGCCGTTGGGCCGGAACGGCTACCGGGCGCGGGCACTTCTACCTGTGTTGGCCGGCCACTGCCACGTCAGCGAGAGGCACCGCAACTTGGCCGACCTCGATCGGCACCTTCCCTTCTGAAAAGGGAGGAGCCCCGTGGCGTGCGGTACCCTAGGGTCAGCTTAGGGGCTACCGGAAAGCCTACGCTCCAAACACGACAACGGGCACCTTTCCATCCGAGTTGCTGTCGATCATGTTTCATACAACTGCAAGAAGTTTCTAGAACCTTATTATCCTAGTTCTGCCCAAGTAAGATTTTTATATTTCTCAAATTTCAAGCCACGCATTCTACATTATAGCAACTTCAGACCTGCCCTAGAAGCAACACCAGCCTGTTTTGTTGATTCCATCTATTACAGTTTCCTCTTGTTCCATTTGTAGTAGCAACCAGGCAGGGAGAAAACAAATACTTTATAAACAGTAATCTCAATCTACAAAATAATTATAAGCGTGAATCTGTAACTCAAGACAGCTAGATGCGCCTAAGAATTACCCCAAACAAGGAAACAACTGTCAACAATACTAAAGAAATACACAAAACTTTAAGCAAATAATGTTTATTTTTTTTCATACTGATGATACACTTAATATATACGTGATTCAAGATACAAAATTCATTTACAAGAGTTCACACTAGATGAATGTATACACATTCCTAGAGAATATTTATCAATGCAAAGTTCGTTATTACACTGACCACAACCCCCCCAAAACAACAAAAAAAACCCCACAGATATTCTGTAATCTTGTTATTTAACAAACATCAAAAAAACATTTTATTTTCCATCCTAGTATTTACGTGCCCTCAAAGTGGTAGGCACGGTGTAACAGTTAGGAATATTGGAACGCCTATGGAATCTGCTCTGTAGAATCACAGTGTTTACTCTGAAATTCATGTAGTGAAGAAGTGAAAGGCTCACATTTTATGACAAATCACATACACAAAGAGTTAAGAAAATAAATGTTCAAGAAATTGACAATTCCTAAGGTCTATAAAATGTTAACTAACAGACAAAACCAGAAAATGACTGCTGGAAAGGAACAAAACCAAATTAAAATCCTTAAGAGAATGTATGGTTTAAGCAATTTAGAAACACCACAGACAAGACTTACAAATGTTCAAGTCAAATGATACAATAGAATTTTCCCCTTAGTCACTGTGGTAAAGTCTCTTCAAAATTGACCAGGAACACATAAAAACTGTGAATCTAAACCATCTACTGCATATCAGAGATGAATGACAGGTTTATTTGAAAGTATTAACTCACAATACCCAAATTTTAATACAAATGAACAAGACTGTCTCATCAAGGATCATAGTGATGTGTGAACAGCTAGATAGGCAATCAGCTTTATTTGTACGACAGCGAGCACTTGAATAAGGATAGTTATATGAAAACTGTTGTGCTTCAATCTGTTGAGAGCTAATAAGTATAACTCTATAATCCCTACAGTGTTACAATTCTATAACATTTCAGTTACAGACAAGCACATTAAAAAAAAAAGTGTTTTACACTATTAGAAAGTCAAGTATAGTTTCTGCTATTTCAACAAGTGCATTTCTGCCTAACATAGTGTAGACAACAGATTCACCATTATTTTCAGGGTAAAAGAAGATCAACAGAACTTTCTAAAAAGACCACCCAAAACCCCCTTGATTTAATTAACTTTTAGTGATACTTTGAATAAAGCTAATTGACACTAAGTCTTAAAATGGAAACTGCTCAGAAAATAACGAAGTTCTCTAAAATTAGTAATACTAATCTTTACAGCAAAGTAAAAATATATGACTTCTAACTACTTCATCTGATTCAGTGACAAATGCAAGTACTACTTATATTGGTGCTACAAAATGAGGGTAACTTTTCTGGGGAAATTCCTTCTCTTGTAATCTCTACTAAGCATTTCTTACTATGTAAGACCTTCCTGCCTCAATTTTAAGAATCCCACAATATACAGGACTCGAGCTGAAGAGCAAGGCTTATTAAAAAAAAAAAAAAGTTTGGAAAACTAGCGATTATGGCCTATGTGGTAAAAAGAGTGCTTCTATGCAACTACAAATGGCCACATAAATCAAGTTCTAAATTACTGTGTTGAACAACACAATGTAATTTAACGATATAATAACTCTTAAAAAAAAAAAAACCCATTCCTCAGGCAGGAAACAGTAACAGAACTTATAAGTAGTTTTTTCCCCCCTGAAGACTTTAAAATACACCACTGTATACTTTTAATTTAGGGAAAAAAAAATCAGTGGAATTTCTCTGTGGTTTGGAAATGTTTACTAGGGAAAAGGATAACAACATTTGACATTTTATAATGGTTATTAATACTAATTTCATGCTTGGAATTTTCATGCTATGAAAAATTCATAGTTCAAACTCTAATGTTTATAAATCAACTTCTGAACCAGGGAGCAATGGACATTCATGACAGTTTTAAACAAGGAGGAAAAAGTGATATATACAAAGTATAAAAATTTAGTTACCTTTCACTTCAGACTTATATAAAAAGAAAACTAGCTATAATTCCTCTCTTTAATTTGAAAGTGATGTAACTCAGTTCATTAATTTTCATTTCATAAGAATGAAAATTTAGTTAAATCTAGGATCTGAAAAAAGTAAAATCTGAAATTAGTGATAGTGCCACAAACAATACTACATTTAAAAAAGATGATTGTCTTAGAATACAGACTAGAATTGTCCACTTAAAAGGAAAAATATTTGCAATTTGTAGATTGTCTTGTGACCAAATTCAGACTGAGTCTGTAAGCAAATCTATCAAATGCAATGTAATATACTTTAAACTGTTTTTAAAACAGAATCTACTGCCAATATGATAACCAAACCAATAAAAACCTCAAAACCACTGCTTTGAGTAGTCTGAAAACTTAAAATTTGAAAAGCACAAAAAGAAATAAAATATTTTAAAATTATAAAATGATGCTAGTTATGAATAACAGTATTGTGTAAAAATGAAACTCTAAACTGATTTTCACTTAAGAAAACATACAAAATTCCAAAGAAAATACTTGTATGGTACCAAATTAGTTATACTTAATGCATTTATCCTTACCTAATTGTATATTCTTCTACATTATTCCTTTCCTGTAAGCAGGTGATTGATCCCATCTTGACATAAATTATTCTCCATTAAATACAATGCATGTTGAAAATTACATTCTTGTGTTCAGAACTCAGTGAGGATGGAAGGCCTAGTCTGAGGAAGATGGATCATCTCACTTTTATTAACTCATGTAGTATCCAGTGTTGAGGAAAGACTAGGAGTTGACTATGTGTGCATAAGCATTCAGGAGAATGTGGGGGAAAGGCTTGGTTATCCCAGCAATTCATATTTTGCTGAACTGCAAAGTTACCAGCTTTGTTGCTGTGTGGGGCAGAATTTACAGGCACAGTAGCAACATTGCCCAACTATTTTTTTTTTTAAGAAAATAAACACATAAGTGTATTATATGCCTATGCCTACATGCATGTAGTGCCCACAAAGGCCAGAAGAATATATCAGATGCTCTGGAACTGAAGGTTGTGAGCAGCTATGTGTGTGCTAGGAATTAAACCTAGGCGTGGTGGGTGGTACATGACTCAGAAAGTGGAGGTAGGAGGATCTCTATGAATTCAAGGCCAGCCTGGTCTACGTAGGAAGCAACAGGACAGCCAGGGCTACATAAAGAGACCCTGTCCAGCTAAGCAGGACACAAAGAGGTGCTCTTATGCTCTTATTAATTGCTCAGCCATCTCTTCAGCCCCTTAATAAAAAAATTCTTTTTTTATTAAGATTTATTTATTAATTATATGAAAGTACACTGTAGCTGTCTTCAGACACTCTAGAAGAGGGCGCCGGATCTTGTTATGGATGGTTGTGAGCCACCATGTGGTTGCTGGGATTTGAACTCAGGACCTTTGGAAGAGCAGTCAGTGCTCTTAACCGCTGAGCCATCTCTCCAGCCCCTGAATTTTAAACAACATAATATATGATCTGCCTCCTTCAAAAATGTTTGGTTGTTAAAACAACATTAGAGTCTGTGAACATTTTTTGAAAGGATTTCTCAGGAAAAAAAAATAATCATATTAATGTATCTTAATTTATTTCAGGAAAAAGATAACTTTAAGAGTATAATTGAAAAGTGTTATGAATAGCTGGATGTTTTATTAACAATGGGGTAGAGGTAAATGCAATAATTTTAGAAGTGGTAAAATTGACTCAAATTGATTTTTCTCTTTGGAAAAAGTAATAAGAGAGATTTGGTCTTTGGAAGAATACAGTAGAAAGTTGCCCTGGAGTTATATTTTACAATGCAGAAATAACTTTATTATTTTCAGTAAATTTATCCAAGTGTGTCTAAACATCCCTTACATTCATTCATGCAAATAAACACATGAACTAAAAATACTGATATGCTGCAAAACCCAGACGAATTGGCACTGTACATGTTTTCTGTAACTTTACTGTCTCCAACACCATCATCCCAAGTCTGTTATGATTTTTGAGCCAGGGTTTCCTGCAGCCCATGCTAATCCTAAACTTACTATGCACCAGAAGCTGGACTCAAACTTCTACCTCCCCTCCTAAGAACTGGGATCACAGATACCCTCCCTGCCCCACACATTGTGCTCAGCTAGAAGCCTAGGATTTTATAGCCTCTTAGTCACTTCATATTAAGAAATCTACCGTGTGTGTGAATGTATGGTTAAATTGTACAGTAAAAATATTCCCAGAGAACTCAACAATAAAAGTAAAGGCTCTGAATTCTCTGGAAGCATTTTTCAGATGAATGGACTTATCTTTGATATGCAATGCCAGCAAGAAAAGTTTACTTAGCCAGACAGCTGCTGTAGACACACACACATCAACAACCCAGGTCCCCTCTATCCAGCCCACTGAGGTTTGGCCTTTTTTAGCTAATGTCCCCTTCTTCTGCCTCACAGAGACACTTATAGAACGAGCATACTAATGGAAAAAAACTCAGGAATTAAAATTTAGCATCAGATATTATAATGATAAACATGGCTATTTCAACTTAAAAGACATTTCCTATTTTCAAGTGAGAGCAAAGGAATTTTTTTCAATAGCCCTCAAAGTCCTACTCAGCACTAACATTCAAATACGGGCTAAGAAAAATAAAGAACTAATAGATTAAGACACTGCTGGTGTCTCAGATTCACAAACATAGTTTTTCAGGTTTCTAGCAAATATATCAATTTAAATGGAAGTTTGTAGATGACTTTAAAGCTGAGAATATGCAGCCTACTCTTAGTATCTTCATATCTTAATTTCAACTCCAAAGGAGCCCATTTTATCTCAGCACAAGCCCCTTAAAATTGAGGCTTGTGAAGGATATCCAGCCACAACCTAATTATAGTAGCATGAACAATGCCACTCTGATGTCCTCACAGAACTAAAATTATCCAGCCCACAATGGGTATAGGTATATAATATGCACACACTGCATCACTGCATACCAAGATATTTAAAAATATGTACACATATATACAGAAAGTTTACAGAGATTTCATATAGCATCACAAAAATATACACATGCCATTAAAATAAGAATTTCAAATAAATAAGTTCTAAAAAGAGCCTTCAACCTAAACACCCTTTAACTTCTCCAAATAAACATGAGAACAGAAAACACTCCCAAATCTCCAGGAGACTCAAGGCATTCAAATTCATATTCATATTAAGCCTTCCACTCACACAGAGTGGACGGATGATTCTGGCAGTGGCCAAGTATGCAGACACTGGCACCTTAATGCATTGCCAGTCCAGAACATTCTCTAGTTATTGAGGTGATTATACGTCTCCATGGATAACTGAGACTTTTCACTAGGATGAAACCCCACCTCAGACGTAGACAGAGACTGAACTTGGAGAAGAATGCTTCAGAAGGACCTGTGTCTGATTCAGAAGGCTGAGGTGGACTTCTTCCTTGACATTATGAAATTCAGTATCATTACCTATTTACATGACGGAGGAGAAAAAACAAAACCAAACTCTAAACCCAGACCTCGAGTCAGGAAAACCTCAAATAAGAACAAATTACACTTCAATTCCCAAACTGTGAAACATTTTAACTTTGTTAAAAAGTATAAAGGGCACAATAACTTGTGTGCTTTGAAAGTTTTTGAGAGCACCACTTCCTAGGAGGGATATACTTACATACAAAGAATATAGACTGCCTAAAATCAAAGAAAAAAATCCGATTTTATAATTAATAAAAAATGCTAGTGGTGGCTGATTCACTAGTGTGAATATTCATTATATTGGGATTTAACCACAGAGTCTTGCACATGCTAGGCAAGCACTCTATGACTGAGCCTTATCTTGACTGGTTTGAATTTCCAAAACAGAACAAAATCCTAATTTTTATGTTAAGATTATACAGCTCTAAAAATTTCCCTCCTGTTTATTACAGAAAGAAGCGTAAGCAACTGGGCTGAGATGAGCTCTTGTGTGTATGTCTGTCACCAAATAACCAGTAGCTCCTGACATCTCAGCTTGCTTTCTATAAGACAGGGAAGGCTTCGTATCAGAAATACATGGATACAGAAAGAAAACCCTGTTGTGCTTCACTTTGCTTTGTGCATAACCAGTCTCTTACAGTCTGATTCTTCCTAGTTTGTTTATAGTGATTCTTAAGACACCAGAAACTATCAGAATCTACAGAGAAATTTGTGCAATTTGAGTACAAAAATGTTGCTCCCTTGGCTTTGCTCTTTTTAGTTTTACTATTTAAGTTTTTAAAATTTCTAAGATTAAATGGAGCTTAAAATAGGCAAATCTGTTTTTGCAAAAGGGTCTCATACTGCAGTGCAGGCTGGTCTAGAGCTTACTCTATATAGCTAAGGATGGCCTTGAACTCCCGATGCTCTTGCTATACCTCTAAGTTCCAGGAATGGAAACCAGGGATATATGCATGCTAGGCAAGGTTCTAATACTAAGCCACGAACTTAATCCTCAAGGCAAGGATTTTTAAGTCTCCTCTGCTTACATTTTACTGCCTTTAAAAAAATATGTGGCATGTGCGATATGTGTTTTTATTTTTTAAGGCATAGATTTTTTTTTTTTTAAAGTTTCAAATTCCCTACTCCAGTTTTGCTCTTAAAAGATTTCAGATCTCTTAACAATTCTTTTTGAGGTGGACTTTTGCTATATAATCTAGGTTAGCTCTGACCTTGCAACCTTCCTGCCTTAGCCTCTTATGCACTGGGATTAAAGGCATGCATCACCATACCCAACTCAAAATTGGTTCTATTGTTTTCTTTCTTCAAAAAAAATTTTCTTTCCCTAGTGATGAAGACCAAACACAGGATTTCTGAATACTAGCTAAATGATCTATCAAGAAGCTACAGCCTTAGTATTGGTCCATTCTGTATCTTTAACCACTAGTTAGGAACTGCATTTCTATTAGTTTAAGAACCCAAAATAGGCAATTTTACACTGTCATCTAGTAACATACATTTTCCTGACCATAGAAGATCTAATTTCTCCAGGAAAGTCACTTTAAGAAAGTCTCAAAACAGCAAAGTATGACCTAGGATTTTTTGGTTTGTTTTGAACCACCTTAGTAAACACGATATAGAAAGGATGTTATAGTGCTAAAACCACACAAATCAACTTTTTTGGAAGCAAGGGGGAGGAAATCAACATTTTTGGAACAAATGCTCCAAACTGTAGAATCATAAACAGGAATAGGATCTTAAGTGAGTCGCTCTATTTTATATGGAAGAGTGCTAAAAAACAGACCCATAAAATTATTTGTCTGTCAAAGGATATCATGCTCATGGAAGTAGACCTTTTAAAAAAGAAAAACCTCTGTCTGGAAGGGCTCTTTCCAGATTAATCTTTTTCTAAGCTTTTAAAAATACTGTCTGAAAGAACATACAAACAATTTTAAAAGCAAATCAAACTTTCTAAGTCCCTGACCCAACCATAACCTGGACTTCACAAAGTAAGTGCACTGGAGCAGATATGGCCACAACTTAGACCCATGTGATGCCCTAGTGAGAGTAACTGGGTTAAAATACCATATCAAAAATTTCCTTAGGGACACAGGAAAGAGGTATTGAAAACAACCACCTCGTTTCGCTAGGAACTGTCAGGGGTAGACCATGAACACAGGCAGAAGTCACTACAATTCACAGATTTCTGAATTTAAATGCCATGCAACTGAAAGAGGACAGGAAGGAAGAACTTCACAGCTGGGACCTTTGAGATTATCAAGGAGATGGAGGGGAAGGACATACAAAAAGTTTATATTACATATTGAGTCCTATTTAAAATAATAAAACTTGTGCATGGATATAAAATAACAAAACACAGGGAGTTTTAATATCTTCCAATTTGTTAAAGCAAAATTAACTCACGATTTACTTTAACACCCAGTTATCCTCAACTCACATTGACAGTCTAACATCGATGCCTTGGAAACTTGAATATGAAAAAAGATTAGAAACTGTGCAGTGGATATATCAAGCAATCGATTACAACACTGTTTAAAACCAACCAACGAAGAATCTGTGTAGAGATCCTACTATGAAACCAATGACTTGATATTTAGCTGAAATACTTAGAAGTATTTTCCTTTGCATTTTTAGCATTCAAAGACCACAAAGAAAATAAAATATGCAAACAAATCATAATAGTACTCACATTGTAAACAATATCTGTCATCTTAAAGTTCCAATTTAAAATTTAATTTCCAGATGCAAACAATTCTAAATAGGTTCTAAAAATGTAACATTATTTAATGAACTTCAGAGATCTCAAGACATCAGTTTGCACGTCAGAGAGTAACGTATTTTCCTATCGATTAGTGTGGAGTAAAAAGCAACTCCACAGAAGGGCTCTGCTCTTGACTTTCAATAGTTCATGTGGCCAGTTTCACCACTACAAACAATTAGGTATTTCCCAAATCCAGACACTTACAGGTCCAAGTTTAACTTATGGATTGTCCTCATTATGGAAAAATAAACAATGTGTTCTTCTTAAGGTGGCAACAGTAACTATTTGAGTGTGGGGGTAGATGTTGGAGGTAAGTATCTAATGCCAAAACCAAAAAAATAAAAATTTCAAGATTGAGACTTTAAAAGACTTGAAAGATTGTATTTTAAAAGTTACCCTAAAAGTTTGAACTTTTTTCAGTTTGCTTTTAAAATGGTGTTTCCTAAATCCAAAAATAAAAACCAAGTAACATACTATGTCATTACATTAAAAAACTGCACCATTTAAAATCAATTAAAAACAAGAGGGTTTTAATAGTCATCCATAGAATTTTCAAAGAAGATGTTTCGAACATCCAGAATGGAGGCCAATTCCAAAATATGCTTCTGAAGGTGAGGATTCTCCACGGTTTCATCCCTTGGCAGTTGTGGATAGGATTCTGGGTAATTTCGTGTTTCCTGGTAAATAAGGAAAGTCAGGTTCACAGAGTGCTGGGAGGAAATGACTTGGCTTAACAGTATTAGGGACCAGTTAAATGTTTATTTTCTTCTCTTACCAGTTATTATTACTAGTATATTTGTTTATTTTTTGACTTTTAGACAGGACCTTGTTATTCCTCAAACACGTGGTAATGTTCTTTTGTTAGCCTTCTGAGAGTATAATCACATTTGGCTACTGTACTGAATTACTAACAAGTGACAATTTTAACTTCTTGATATAGCGTCATATGAGCTAGCTTAATATATTAGCAAACTGAATTATTTCACAAATATTTGCTAACCTCTATGACTGTTAGGCTCTATATTCTATACTATCAAAATTGATACAAATCCTCAGAGAGATCCACACATGGGACTAAACAAGCCCCACCACCCAAAACTCATTGCATGTATGAAAAAAGCTGTAGTAGAAATCAAAATGTATAAAAAGACAAATTCTAAAATAAAAAGAGAAGAGAAAAGAGGAAAAAAAAAACCTTTGTAAACTTAGAACAGAAAAGATTTCTTAGGTACCTGAAGAAAACAAACCAAACACAAAAGAAAGCCTAATTAGTTGAATTTCCTCAGCATTTAAAAGCCTAGTCTTCAAAAACTTCCTGTTAAATGGAAAGATATTGCCCACCACTCCTGATGAGTGAGATGCAGACTGGACCCCCCGCCCCCTGATGGGCTCAGACTGTAGGTGTGATGGCACCCAGTGCAGTCTGGACACAGCACCCTTCATACCCTGCCAAGGGGGGGTTAATGACCTGCTCTGAAAACTAGCCTAGCAGTTTCTAGAAATGGAACACACTACAACTTTCTGCCAATAAAACTCAGAAAGTGGGAAGGGGCAAGTGGTCCTGATGGACAGTACAGTAAGAAGACACATTCTATAAAGTGAACTCACACTGGATGTCAAACAACCACGAAAGAAAAGCAAACTAGTGACAGGAGACACTGGATCATGCCAGTGGAGAGGACAAGTGTCTTAGTCAGGGTTTCTATTCCTGCATAAACACCAGGACCAAGAAGCAAGTTGGGGAGGGAAGGGTTTATTCAGCTTACACTTCCACACCGCTGTTCATCACCAAAGGAAGTCAGGACTGGAATTCAAGCAGGTCAGGAAGCAGGAGCTGATGCAGAGGCCATGGAGGGATGTTCTTTAATGGCTTGCCTCTCCTGGCTTGCTCAGCTTGCTCTCTTATAGAACCCAAGACTACCAGCCCAGGGATGGCACCACCCACACTGGGCCCT
>NC_034592.1:26305105-26314463 GCF_900095145.1 Mus pahari
CCCCCTTGATCACTAATTGAGAAAATGCCCCACAGCTGGATCTCATGGAGGCATTTCCCCAACTGAAGCTCCTTTCTCTGTGATAACTCCAGCCTGAGACTAGTTGACACACACAAAAGCAGCCAGTACAACAAGGAGTAGGAATAGAGGCTGGGCAGCCATGTCTGAGTTTCCTAATGATTATCTTTGAAGAGACTGAAAATAAAAAGATCTTGTGTTTTCATACAAGTTGAAAATTTAAAGTTGCTGACCAAGCTGAAGCCTAGTGGTAAGTCAGCATAAAAGATACTTTTTTTTTTAAGAGTTTAATTGGGAAGGGCCACATTGCATGGTCCCACATATTTATTTACAAAGATTTTTTATTTTATTTATGTGAGTACACAGTATCTGTCTTCAGACACACACCAGAAAAGGGCATCAGATCTCATTACAGATGGTTGTGAGCCACCATGTGGTTGCTGGGAATTGAACTCGGTACCTCTGGAAGAGCAGTTGGTGCTCTTAACTGCTGAGCCATCTCTCCAGCCCCCATAAGACTCTTTATACAAAGTTTTCTCTGTATGACTTTTTGCTCTTGTAGGGGATCTGGGCTTGGTTCCCAATACCCACTGGAGACTCAAAACCACCCCAAACTCCAGTTCTAAGAGATCTGTTGATATCTTCTTGCTTCTATGGGTACCAGGCATTCATGTGGTACACATATACGCACACAAGCAAAACACTTATATACACACATACACACAAAATAAAAATGACAAACAAGCTAGTGATATATGAACCAAAAAAATGCACTAATCTTAGTAACAGCTTTATACAATACTCTATCCAATGTGATTCAGGTTCATGATATGGCAGTGTAAAAACTATCATTTGAGTAGATCTGTGATGCAGTGGTTCACAGACTCACAGAAGGGTAGACAGGAAAACATTCTGGAATGATGCTGTTGTATGGTTTAGTAGAGGTTTGCATTCACAATAATACTATGTATACCAATGGTATACTTCAGCTTTTTGCATTTCACTGTAATCATACATTGTGGGGCATACCTGTAATCCTGGCACTCAGGAGGCTGAGGTAGGTGGATAAGAAGTTCAAGGACAGCTTGGACTACATGGTGAGACTATATCAATTATACAAAGCCAAGCTAGAAACAAGATGCAGTTATGTGGCAGAATACTTGAAACTACAAGTTGTAGAAAGCTTTAAAAAACAAACAAACAAACAAACAAAAACACCCTGCTCCCCCCCCCCCCCAAAGACTCCTAATGTTCTATAGTGAAGTAAAAAAAAATGCAATGATAACATTAAAACCCAAAAATCCTGAGTACCAACTTGGCCAGGACTCAGCTCAGTGCATTCTCCCAAATCTTATTAGAAAACTTATTGCAGTAGATATAGTATAATGTGAAGACCTGCATCTGGACAATGTGGAGAGAATAGGATTGTGGTGCATTCCATTCTAAATATATGTCTTCATTACTCCACCCCCAGGTGTTGGGATGACCTTTCTTCACATTGTATGAAGGCGTGTAACTGTATTTTCAGTTGTTAATTCTTGGCAGAGAGTTACATGCTGGCAGGATTTTGGTACTGTCATATCTATGGCCCATCACCCAGTTTTCCATATGTAAATGCTTGTCTTTCCTCATGTGCCCAAAAGATGAAGGTCAGGCAACCCTCACTGCCTAAAGGCAACCCCAAGAGAAGGATCTGGCAATGTCTTGCTGCTGAGTGGTTCAGACTGAAATACGGGTTTTGTGTCATAAAGAGCTGACATCTGGATCTGGGGCAGGAAGTATGGTGGGGACACAACTTCTAGAAGGATGAGGGGGAGGGGGAGAGAAAAATAGAGAAAATGGGAGGGGGCAGGGGAGAGGGAGATGAAGAGGGCAGACTTGGAAGAGAATGGAAAGGAGCAGGAAGGTAAAGAGCTAGCCCCGTGGCAGGGACATTGTGTGTGTGTGGTGGGGGAGTCAAGTTAAGTTAGAAGCTAGCTGCTGGGCAGTGGTGGTGCACACCTTTAATCCCCACTTGGGAGGTGGAGGCAGGCAGATTTCTGAGTTCGAGGTCAGCCTGGTCTACAGAGTGAGTTCCAGAACAGCCAGGTCTACAACAGAGAAACCGTGTCTCGACCCCCCCACCCCCCCAAAAAAAAAGTTAGAAGCTAGCTGAGAGTCTGCCCCAGCTAAATGATAAATGCTTTAAGCTATCTAAGAAGTCTCATTCTTTTTTTTTTTTTTTTTAATTTATTTATTTATTATATATGTAAGTACACTGTAGCTGTCTTCAGACACTCCAGAAGAGGGCATCAGATCTTGTTACGGATGGTTATGAGCCACCATGTGGTTGCTGGGATTTGAACTCCAGACCTTTGGAAGAGCAATCGGGTGCTCTTACCCACTGAGCCATCTCACCAGCCCCAGAAGTCTCATTCTTAATTAAATAGAGACCTGGTCCAAGAAAGCCCTGTAATACCAGGAGCTCAGGGATCTACGCAGACGAAGAGGTGAAAAGCTGGAGAGATGGCTCAGCAGTTAAGAGCACTGACTGCTCTGTTCTTTGAGAGTCCCTGATTTCAATTCCCAGTAATCACATGGTGGCTCACAACCATCTATAATGGGATCCGATGCCCTCTTCTGGTGGTCTGTAGATAGCTACAGTGTACTTATATATATAAAATAAATAAATCTTAAAAAAAAAAAAAAAAGAAGAGGTGAAAAGACTTTCTAGACACAAAGGTGTGATATACACATGAGCTCACAGAGACTGATAGATGCAGAAGGACTAGCACAGATACAAACCAGATAAAATCCTAACCCCAATCAAGAAGCTCTTTGTAATTGTCACCTTCTGGGAAAAGGAAAATGAGTTTTCTACAATGGTATATTAGTTTGTTTATCTATCATACTCCAGAACAGGTCCCATGGCCAAGAGTAGCGGGCCAATATAAAACATATGTGTTTTGTGTGCATTTTGTTTTGTTTATTATTACTATCCTTTGTCTTATTGACCTTTTTATTCACTGTTAGTTTTTTACACAGAGTCTCCCCATGTAGCCTTGGCTGGCCTGGAGCTCACTATGTAGACTAGGTAGGCCTCAAACTCCTAGAGATCCTCCTGACTGCATCCTGAGTGCTGAGGTTAAAGGCGTACACCAACTATTACTGTATCATTTATACAATAATAAACACCTGGAAGCAATCCAAATATCCATTATTGGCAGAATGGTAACTGAGTCAATACCAAAGAATGAAAACTGTATATCAACATGGCTCATTGTAGCAACATGCCATTCATACATGTACTTGGGCATATATGTATTTTATTTTTTAGTGGTGCTGCTGACTGAACTCAGGACATTGTGCCCATGATGTGCGCATTCTACCACTGAGCTATATCTCTAGCCCTTAGAACACCACTGACTGAAATAAAGCAATATAAATCCAGTCGTATAATAGACAGAAATGAAAATACACAAGTTTTTAATAAAAGGCAAATGATTACAGCACCTAGGGGATCAATTGCATTTGAGGAGAGATTTGGCAGGACCCACAGCAGTATCCCCAAGTAAAGACAGTGTCTTATATATCCCAGGCTACCCTCGAACTCAGTAGGTAGCCAAGGGTGACCCTGAACTTGGACCTCTACCTCTGAAGTACTGGGAATTAAGCAGCTCATAAAACTGTTCCTAATGGGAACATGTGCCACAGTGTAATCTTTTTCTATCTATTAGTTTCAGCTTTTCGAGATAACTTTTTACTGTGACTTCCAGGCTGATCTTGAACTTCTGAGTTCTGGTAACAAGCATGCACCACCATGCCTATAATACTATTTACCTTAATGCTACACATGCTTATTTCTAAATACTATTCTGTATCTATTTAAACTTTATTTAATGTAAGTAAAATATAATAAACAACACTCAATAACAAATTAAAACGGTGAACTTGGTTTTTAATGGTTCTCTGCCTACCCGAAAGGCCTTGTGCATCCTCATGGTGGCTGAACAGAAGACAAACCTTGTGAGAAGCAATCGAAGAAATTCATCTCCAAAAAACTGGAGGAAGGCCTGATCTGCAGAGAGGAAGCAACAGTGAAAGGAGGTGACATGAAAATGACACTTCAATAGGAAACTAAGTTAAGGAAAGCTTCATGACTTTCATATCTGGGATAAGTACCTTTTAAAAAAAACCTATATAATACATAGCAAAAAACCATTTAAGCCACTACAGTGAGCTTTGGTTAAGTGTTCAGGTAGATTAGCAGGGTACCTATTGAACGTGAATGGGTCAGTAGCTGGGCAATATCACGGTTGATTTTTCGAAGATATTCTTGACACTTTTCCCACAGGCCTCTACGCATGCTTGACAATCCAGACACAAATAGGAAGGCCATTAGAGGATTGTTCAAAAAGAGCGTGAAGAGGCTACCTCGCTGAGACTGATCTGTAATAACAAACATGTTACATACATACAAGAGTTTTACAAAGGGTTAGCAAACACATGAGGAATATTTTAATATACTGATAATATGTAAAATTAAAGCTGTATCAGTAAATCACAATTCAAGAAAGTAAATTTTTCCTGAAGCTATGAAAACACATCCTAGGTATATTGCCTTCTAAATAAAATAAAAATACAGAGCCTCCTTCATTATGAATGATAAACACATTCCTTATTATCTGAACAACAACAACTAGCCAACTTCATCTGAATGTGGCAAATGTTGACCATGAAGCATCCATGATGTATCTGAAGAGCATCTGACTTGCCAACTTTCATGATTTGTTATCTTTCTCTGTAACCCAGGCAGGCCCTTTTTGAGATACGGTCTTATGGAGCCTAGGCTGGCCTTGAACTCATGAAGTATTTAAGGACAACACTGAACTCCTGATCCTCCTGTCTGTTTACCTCCCTAGTGTGGAATGGTAGGTATGTACTACCACATCTGGCTTTCTGGCTGGCTCTTCAATATCAACATTTTCTTTCTTTGGCCCTACATACTACAATCTCACCAACTCTTAGGATATTAGTTGCTACTCTGCTCACAGATGTCTAATTTTCAAACACTACAACTGAATTCTCTAGTTCTGGCTCTGTACTGTCTTGTGACCCAGTGTACACAAGGGCTGACTGCTCTAAACTAAGACTATGAATGCATCCCAGACTTCAATATCTTAGTAAAAAAAAGGCATACTGTTAATAATACTTCTAGCTCTGTAACTTATCCTACATTTCTACTGAATAGCACTGGGCTATATTCAACTTCATTGAGTTCAACATATGCTTCCCCTACAGTTCTTTATTTATTTATTTATTTATTTTGGTTTTTTGAGACAGGGTTTCTCTGTGTAGTCCTGGCTGTCCTGGAACTCACTCTGTAGAACTCAGAAATCTGCCTGCCTCTGCCTCCCAAGTGCTGGGATTAAAGGTGTGCGCCACCATGCCCGGCTTCTCCTACAGTTCTTTAATGCAGGTTCTCATTAAGACTCAGGATTTCTACCAATACCTGAGCTACAGACTCCTGTCTTCTTGTTCTCTGTTTCCCAGCAAGTCATGCAGCATCTGAGGGCTCGACATTTAGTCCACTGTTGAGCTCCCAATCCCACCATTTGCTACTTTTCTCAGTGTCCCTCTAATTCATTCTCTAGGCATGCTCTTTCACCCTCCTCTGTTGACCATCTTTCACTCAAACCTCTCCAGTCATATCACCAATCTTGAAAGGGTTTTTATCTTTCAGTCACACAGTCCTTTTAGCCAGAGGCACTGCTTTAACTTCTCTAAGTGTTTTCTGGGCTCTCATAGCTCAGGGCTATGACAAGTATAATTTCTTGGCTGGAACATTCCTGTTCAGTCATTCCTCATCTCCATCTACCATACCTCCCCTTGCTTTACTCCTGTGTTAGTAACAGTTCCTTTTTTGTTCTCCCATGCTTCCTGCTGTTAGGTCATCTCTACCTTCTACTAAGCATTGGTTCTACAAGAAACAACTGTATTATCAGATGCAATGCTGTTCCTCAGTGCCTGGTACAATGCCTGATACTGAATGAATAAATTATGCTTTGACTAAGGATAGAGCTACAGACATAAAACATGTAGGAACCTTATCAAATAAATCTACTGCTTTGTGGCCAGAGTATCCAAGCCCTTTTGTAGATGTCAACAGCAACAATGTTATTGAATAAATCCTAAATGTTTTCAATACAAGAACATTCAATCTGTCTGGTAGATGAATTTTACTTAAAAACATTTGCAGTCTAAATTTTATAGTATAAAGATAGGATGCTAGCCAAAAAAAAAAAAAAAACATTAAGGACATGAATTATTAACAGTATATACTGAGTGCTTTCTAGATACATAGCACTGTTACAGGGTAAAGTACTATTATTATTTGATAGATGAAGTAATTGAGGCACAAAATGGCTTAATAATATTCCAAAGTCACATAGCTAACAAGAGGCTAGGTTAGGACTCAAATTCAGTTGGCATCCTAAAGTCTGTGTTTTCTTCCTCTGTGCAATGAATTCTCTAATTGAATTTTGGTATTAACACTTGATCATGTAGTTTTAAGTAAAACTACATTAGAACAGGATGATGACAGCACTCTCTAGTAGTGGGAAGAGGTTATGTTCCTCCAGAAACAGTAAGAAACAGGATGCAAAATCCTCAAAGCAGGAGAATTTTACCGTTGTTTGAAGGTAAGTTCTATCCCATAGGATTTGGTTTGGTTATGTGAACTTAGAACTGCTACAAGATTTTCCCTGTTAAATAGCAGAACTTACCTTAAAACAACGGTGTAAGTCTCCAGCTTCTCTCAGGCATTCAAGTGCTGACCATCACTTCCTGTGTCAAACTATGTCAGCAGACAGGACTTCGGGCTGGGAAGTAGCAGTGAAATGCCATCTCCCACAGAGAGACATCGGCACTATTCACAGTCAGGGAGACAGTGAAACAGTTCAAGTACTGCTAAGACAGTGTGAAGTTTCACTTAACATTTGACCTAGGAAATGACTGGGAGTTAGAATTAGATCTTATGTGTAACCTATTGAGGACAAAATACTAAGGGTAAAAGGCTTCCCTTTGTGGCCACTGGCAAAATGGCCCAAACAAACTTGTCCTTCTGGTGAATTCTGAAGAAATTTGTATTTTAAAAGTATAAGATAAAAATTCACAGAGAACAAAACAAAACAAGAAAAGAAAAAAAAGCCTTTGAAGTTGTGCCAATTCAAGTATCCTAACTCTTACACACAGCCTGAGAAGTTTCCTAGGCCAGGAGTTCTATGGTCTTCAAAGATGCCTAAGGTATGTAATCAAAGATGTAGAAAAATCATGCTATATGGGTATGACGAAAAAAATCAGAACCAATTTTTAAATCTATAAAAACCAGGAGGTCTCCTACAGCAAGGATCAAACTATTTCTTTTTCAGATATGAATTCTCTCAAGGCCTAATCATATGTAGCACATTAGGGAAGCCTTGTCTGCAAGGATTCCAGGTTTATTTCAGATTAATGCTTGCTATAAGTATCACACATCCATGTTTAATCATGATGGGAGGTCATAAAAAATACAGTCTGTATTCATTAAGACCTATTGGTGTAATAGGCACCAAGAACTTACCTTGCAAAGCTTTTGGATATGCTGTGGGAGAAAGAAGGCAGACGAGTGGCTGTCCAAACAAATTTGTAAAATTCTGCAATATATAAGAATTTAAGAGTTTTATTAAAGATTTGACAAATTGTAGTTACCTAATAATTTTTCAGTATATATCACTAGTGTACAGATTGAGCTTTTAAAGTTATAAACAGATGTGGGAATAGCAGCAATTGCAGACATATGGTTCATGTCTCAATACCAACTTGCTAAAAAGGATTGCCACCAAAACAATGACGTTTGCTACATAGACTATCGGTCTTTAAAATTATAGTGGATATTTTATTGTAGCTTTGCAGGTACAGGTCATCTGGGTCTCTAGAAACAGTGTTCCCATGGGATACACCAGAGCAAATTTTCAAGAAGGTCTAGCTTTCTGCCTCAAAGGTACTTCCCTTCCTGAGACTCATGGCAACACCTCACACAGGATAATACTGAAGTGCTTATTATAGCAAGAACTAAGGGAACATTCAGACTGCAAGTGGATTCTGCATAATTTAGGATATCATTTCTCTTAAGGTAGACCAATTATAGTAAATACAATTTTAATAACAAATTATTTGGTGAAGCAACACAAAGGTATATATAATTCCTAGGATGAAACTGAATAAACCACAGAGTTAAAAATTCTAAAGGGTAAAACCAAAGACAAACAAGTGGAAAGGCACATTATGTTCTTACTGATAAACCCACCCTAAAATGTCATGTCAATAATGCATTACAATTTCAACTAATCTCAATAAAGAGCTACTGGTGTTTTTCCCCACAATAGAAAAATGTGCCTGGTGTGTTGGCATACGCCTTTCATTTCAGCACTTGGGAGGTGAAAGCAGGTAGATCTCTGTAAGTTCAAGGTCAGCCCGGTCTACAGTGTAAGATCCAGGATAGCCAGCTACACAGAGAAACCCTGTCATGAAAAACAAAAAACAAAACAAAAAAACAAAAAGAAAAAAAAAAAACCCAAAACCCCTGAAGTTCACAAGGTAAAATTAGTCAGGAAAGTAAAAAAAGAAGACCCAGTAGATATTGAAGCATACTTTCAAACTTCAGTGACTGAAATGTGTGGCACTGGTACAAGAGTGAGCAGAAAACAAATGGAGCAGAATGAAAAATCCAGAAAAGGACCTGAAAACACATATGACTTCTGTATGTATATCATAGTAATTTTTACACATCTAGAAAAAAAAACATGCCGTTTCCATACCTTGTGCTATATATTTGGATGAATATTAAGCAATGAAAAAATCTAAATGAAAAAAGGCAAGCAATAAAAGTGGTGGCCTAAAACATGGCAAATTATTTTTGTGGCCTGAAAGCTCTTCCTATTACTATTGCTAAGACTAATAAAGCCAGTTATATCAAAATAAAAAAACCTAGCACAATACCCTAAGCGATGCACGGTGGAAATACTGGCAATCTTGGCACTTGGGAGGTGGAGACAGGAGGGCCAGGAGCTGGGGCCAGCCTGTACATAAGACTATGTCTCCAAACAAATGACTAAATGAAAGAAACAATCAATCTGGTGGTTCCTCAGAAAATTGGAAATAGATCTACCTGAAGACCCAGCTATACCACTCTTGGGAATATACCCATAAGACGCCCCACCATGCCACAGGAATGGCCTTATTTGTGAGAGCCAGAAGCTGGAAACAACCTAGATGTTTCACCACAAAAGTATGGATACAGAACATGTGGTTCATTTACACA
>NC_034592.1:26314908-26316278 GCF_900095145.1 Mus pahari
CCCACCTCCAGCAGGAAGACAGGACATCAAGTGAGATATGGGGTTGCCATCCTACAGTCACAACTCTGACCCATAATTGTTCCTGTCTGAAAGAATTACAGGGTTGGAAATAGAGAGGAGCCTAAGGAAAAGGAGGTGACAAGGCTAAAGTGGGATCCAGCTCAAGGGGAGGTTCCGAGGCCTGACACTATTACTGAGACTATGAAGTGCTCACAAAAAGGGACCTAGCATGACCGTACTCCGGAAGACCCAGCAAGCAGTTGAGAGAATCAGATGCAGATATTTGCACCCAACCAATGGACAGAAGCAGCAGACCCCTGTTGTTGAATTAGGGAAGGCTAAAAGAAGCTGAGGAGAAGGGTGATCCTGTAAGAAGACCATCATTCTCAATCTGGACCCCTGAGGTCTCTCAAAGAGGACTTCCGGTCTGTGTTCATTCAGAGATGATGCACATAACCCTCAAGAGACTGGAGGCTCCAGGGAGTTTAGAGGTCAGGTGGGGTGGGGAATGGGGGCATCCATGTGGAGACAGGGTGGGGTGGGGAGGAGGTGTGGGATGTGGAGTGGTCGAAGGGTAGATGGGGGGTGCGGGGAATGGAATATGGAGTGTAAAAAATAAAATAATATTAAAAAACAATAAAAATAAATAAAGAAAAAAGAAAAGGAGAGAAAGAATTCCCCCTCAAGCTTGCCTATCACGTATGAGGTCCTGGTCTCCATTCCCAACGCTGAAGAAAGTGACCACAGCATGGGTCTGTGTTGCTCTTGATCTGGATAGTGCTAAAGGAGACAGCACTGTCATTCATTTCCCTCAAGGACTCCACTTTCTGCCAGCCAATCAAACTTTGTCTACTGACACATATGCACACACACATACATGAAAACATACTGTGTAGTATTACAATAGGCCTGAGGGCTAGCTTATAAAGTTAGCTTTGGCTAGCTTCTGGAAGCTATAAGTGGGAAGAGTCACATGACTGGGCTTACTCTTATATAGTTAGGGCAAATGAGACACTTTAAGGGGAACCCTGATATTCAATGTTCCCTCTGGAAGCCTGGCAGAAGATACTCTAGTAATCTGTTCTCAATAAAAGCCCTAACTTTAGTTCTATAGTAAGTTAGTCTTTAAAATTTTGTGACTGGGTTTCATAAAATCCAGGTTGGCACCAGCCTCTATGTCCCAAGTACTGAGCATACAAATAGACCCTCATGGATGGTGGGCAAACACGCTACCAAATGATCTATACCTAGAACCTGCAATAAGCATCTCTAAAAGAAAGTACTCCACAGAGCTGGAAAGTACTCCACAGAGCTGGAAAGTACTCCACAGAGCTGGAAAGTACTCCACAGAGCTGGAAAGTACTCCACAG
>NC_034592.1:26316548-26326548 GCF_900095145.1 Mus pahari
TCCACAGAGCTGGAAAGTACTCCACAGAGCTGGAAAGTACTCCACAGAGCTGGAAAGTACTCCACAGAGCTGGAAAGTACTCCACAGAGCTGGAATTCGTTGCTGGGAAATGAAGTGCATCCTTTGTGACTACTGGGCCAGCACCTTGGAAGTTTAGAACTGGTTTTCTCCAGGCTCCCCTACATTCCTTATCCACTGCTGACTTTGCAATTATCTTCTTACTGTACTAAGTCCCCACATAATAATATGCTAAGTACTAAGTCCTCCTTCAAATTATGCACATTTGAGGGTTATTGTAGGGTCCTCTGACAGACAATGCTGGGTTGTATATATTCTTTATTCACTTAGATATAGGGTCTGGTGATGCTGCTTAGACTGGATTTGAACTTATAGGATCAAGTGACCCTCCCACCTCAACCTCTTAAATATTTGAAACTATAGGCACAGTTGACCATGTCTGACATATCAGATTATATTTAAATTTTAGGACTTGGTTGGTAAAATACTTGCCAAATAAGTGTAAATACCTGAGTTCAATGTCTAACAAACATGGAAGAAGCAAACACAGTAACATGTGCTTATAATGCCATCGTTGGAAAGACAACTGAACTTTGGGATCATGGGCCAACTAACCTAGAAGGTTAGGCAAATTCTAGGTCCTAGTGAAAGACTCTACCTAAAATAACAAGGTATGGCTGGCAAGACGGCTCAGCAGGCAAAGGTGCTGCAGCCGTCTCTGACTACTTGGTTGATCCCCAGAAACCAAACGGTAGAAGGGAAGAACTGAACTTCACAATGCACAACCCACTCCCCTATGTGTGTGTGTGTGTTGTAAACAAAAACACTTAAGGAGATAGAGAAATAGCCCAGCAGTTAAGAGCACCCTCTACTCTTCGAGAGGACCCAAGTTTGGTTCCAGCCCTGATGTCAGGCAGCTGACAAGTGCCTGTAACTCTATAAATATCCTTCTTCTAGTCTCTGTGGACAATCATTCATTCATTCATTCATTCATTCATTCATTCATTCATTCATATTCATTCATATTCTCTCTCTCTCTCTCTCTCTCTCTCTCTCTCTCCCTCCCTCCCTCCCTCCCTCCCTCCCTCCCTCTCCCCATACACACAGTCACTTTTAAAAAACCTCTAAGTTGGACTGGAAAGATGACGTAGTGGTTAAGAGCACTGACTTCTCTTCCAGAGGTCCCGAGTTCAATTCCTAGCAATCACATGGTGGCTCACAGCCATCTGTAATGGGGATCCAATGCCCTCTTCTGGTGCGTCTGAAGACAGCTACAGTGTACTCATATAAATAAAATAAATACATCTTAAAAAACAGAAAAACCCCTCTAAGTTAAAAAACTGAATCAAACTGCCTGGTGATCCATGCCTATTACTTGAGACTGGAGGATCTCAAGTTCAAGACCAAACTAAGCTATGAAACAGAATAACAAGGTCCATTTTCAGTAAATACTCATTGAGGAGATAAAGCAGACACTGTCTTAGGTGCTAGATAGCAAACAAAACAGAAAAACCCTGTCTCCCTGAAGATGCCATATGGACAGGGATGCAAGTGGCAGGCACAGACCTTGTTTACAGGACCCCAGTAAACAAGATGAGTAACTTATATAAAGGTAACAGGGAGTCCAGATACGGAGCACGGAATTCAAACAATTACATTAATAGCACAGGCTTTATTTCATTATTAATTTATTTTTAAAATCTGACTAAGTGTAATGGTCTAACGTTTTATTTTTGTTTTTAAGATGATTTACTTATTTTCATTTAATGTGCATTGGTGTTTTGCCTACATGTATAAATGTTTGTGTGAGGGTGTCAAACCCCTGGAACTAGAGTTATAGACAGTTATGAGCTGCCATGTGGATGCTGGAATTGAACCTGTGTTCTCCGGAAAAACAGTCAATGCTCTTAAACGCTGAGCATCTCTCCAGCCCCCTAGTACAGGTTTTATAATCAGACTGTTTAAACCCAGCTATGCTACTACTTAGTTGGGTGTGTGACCTTGGGTAAAAATGCTTCAACTAGGGCTGGAGAAATGGCTTGATGGTCAACAGTACTGGCTTTCCTCATAGATGACCTGGGTTCAATTCCTAGCACCCACACAGTGGCTTTCAACCATTTGTAAGTCAGGTTCCATGGAATCTGGCACCCTCTTCTGGCCTCCATGGGCATTATATGCAGGTGGTGTACAGACATGCATATAGATAAAATATTCATACACATAACATAAAAATAAAATATTTATAAAATGTTTAAACTTTCTGTGCTTTGTTTTCTTATAAGTCAAATGAGGATAATAAAAGTGGCAATAGTGGGCCTTGAGGTACAGTCCTGTAGTTATTTAGGAAGATTACAAGTTCAAGGCTGATGTGAGCGACAGAGTAAGTTCAAAGCCAGCCTAAGCAACTTAAGGAAGACACCTCAGTCTCCAAGTAGGACAGAAAAAGAGGGCCATGGATGAAGCTCAGTGGCAGAGTGCTTGCCAGAATATGTGAGACTACATTCAAACTCAGTACTGAAAAAAGTGACCAATGAGCTGTGTGAGAAGTACATGTGCGTGAGTACATCAAACATTTAGGAGAATACATAGCACCAGTTGTCATAATACAAATATTAACTATTATGGCTATGAAGAACGATAAAGTCACAGGTGAAGAAGGCATGCGATCTGAAACATGGCAATTAGCGAGGACTTACGAGATTTCATTTGTTCAAACACCTGAAAAACAGAAGGTATCTTTGAAAGAGCATTTAAGATAGAAAGAAGCGAACGCAAAGAGCCAGAGCAGAAGACTGCCTGGAACATTAAAAATTAGGAAGGAAATCGGTGTAGTTGAAGAGACTGGCAAGAAAGAAGGTCAAAGACACCTGTGTGACCTGTCTTCTGAGTGAGATCAGGAGTCATGGGAGAGTTTGGGCAGAGAAGGAACATCCTGACACACTGGCACATGTACAGAAGGAAGAGCAAGGCTTGCTGGGAAGCCACTGCAACAACTCAGGTGAACAGGAACAGTAGCACTGGCTAGGGGCGATAGCAGAGTCCATGAGATTTTTGGACATTGAATTAGATCTTATAAGGTTTCATGATAAAAGAGGGAAGGAGACTAACATCAAGAATAAAGGCAAGACTTTCAGCTGGAACAAGTATAAAAGACTAACATCAAGAATAAAGGCAAGACTTTCAGCTGGAACAAGTATAAAAAGCAAACTAGGCACCATCCAAGATGGGAGTCTAGAGGTAGAAGTGGTCTAGAATTGTCTTTAGTATGATTGTTTCTGTTAGTTTACAATTGCTTGAAGAATTTTCAACTGGATACACAGAGTAGGTAGATATCATATTATATATGGAGTCGAAGAGACTGAGGTCTGACCTGGAGGTATCACACTTGGAAGAAGCCAGTAGGGAAACAGTAATGAAGTCATGAAACTAAGTTTAAGCATCAGGGGATCAGCTATGGCTACAAAATAAGATGACAGGATGGAACCGAGGGACACTCCAAAGATGGTTAGAGATACGAAGAAAAACCACTAGAAGAGACTGGGAAAATAAATGAAGGCCTTGACCTTGGCTAGCTTAAGGCAAACTAGTAAGTTGAATTTAGGTTTTGAATGTCACACCTAGAAAAGGGCAGAGATGGCAAGGGATTCATATGTGCCCACATTAGAGAAGAATCCTACAGGGCTATACCATTAAATTAAGAATGAAATAAAATCAACACTCACATGTTCTCCTATTAGTACCCACAGAGCAGTAGGGTACTGTGTCCTGGTATTGAGTTTAGGACACACTGTTCCTCTAAATTAGTTCCTGTTGGTTAGCTCTTCTATCAATCTTCAGCCAGATATCTACTACCCATGTAATAGCCCCTAAAGGGCCCTAAGCTGGTGGTTCTTCTAGATGTTTTGTATAAGCAAACACAAACCTCCTGTAACTTAACGCCCCATGAAGTTCTTTCAGTTTTAAGGATAGCAAGCTTGTGCGCGCACACACACACAAAACCAAAATGCATACACATAAACAAAATAAAAAGTTCAACTTCAAAAATAAACATGCACAGCCAGGCGTGGTGGCGCATGCCTTTAATCCCAGCACTTGGGAGGCAGAGGCAGGCGGATTTCTGAGTTCGAGGCCAGCCTGGTCTACAGAGTGAGTTCCAGGACAGCCAGAGCTATACAGAGAAACCCTGTCTCGAAAAACCAAAATAAATAAATAAATAAATAAAATAAACATGCACAAATACAATCACTGCAAATGCCATCTTAAATAGCAAAAGTAGACTCAAGTATAGGAATTATGTGATAGACAAGACCAATAACTGCTTACTGAGCTCAAAGAAGTAAAAGCAAAGACTAAAAATGGTAAACTCTAATGAGCAATGTAATATATAAAAAAAAGCTTACACAAACATGAAACTCAAGATGGACTAATAATGTGTTAGACACTGCTAAAGAGACAATGAGAACTAAAGCAGGCTAAGGGGGGCTGGTGGGGAGGGGGAGATAGAATCCCCAACAGAGAAACATGATGATAGAAAATACTAAAGAAGCTTAGTAATTTGGAAAGCCTGCAAGGATCCCAGGAGAAGAGGAGAGGGAGGCTCAAGAGTCAGTAAGGAGATAATGGCTGAGAACTGTCATTATCATGGATGAAAACTCCAGTTTAACCAATTCAAATCATCTGACAGACCCTGACATGTTCAACCAAATATTTATTCACCACAGATGAACTCAGATTACTAGAAGCTAAGAGAAGTAATTTTAAAAGAGAAAAAAACTATAGAATTCTGGAATTTGAAGAGCACTGGCAGTTATAACTGACTATGTGGTTACAAAGTCCTACCAGAGTAAAGAAATTTGCACACATGAAACACATTAGTTCCAGGCTGTTTTGTGATAACCTGGTTTTGACAGCCATGTAAGTCATTTGCACTGGCAGAGACCTAGCACATAAAATTTTCAATGTTCACAATGAATCATTTTTACCCCAAAGGAAAGAAAGTAGAACTAAAAAGAATTTGTCAAAGTTATTGGGATTTTTTTTTTTTTAAAGTTTTCCAGTTAATGTTACATTACCACAGAGAGAGCCAATCAGCATGTCCATGTTAGGGAACCTGTTAGGCTAACTATGGGTTGTAGCTGTCACACAGAAATTGATATATCAGTCACTTCCTTCTTCTGCCAGGAAGCTCATACTAACATGCAAAATTCCTTTTCTTTCAAGAGTGGAATAAAACAGGGATTTGGAACGAGAAAGAAGAGTTACACAGGACATTTAATCTTTAGTATAAAGATTCCATATGGAGAAAGATACAGTACCGTCTCCTCACCATTCAGCATGTATTTATTAAGAATCTTAAATGTGAGGCAGAGGGAGGACAAAGATACATGTAAGTCAATAGTCACAATGTACACATCCAGGAAAGCATACATATGCTGACAGTCAGAACGTGGAATTCTGGGAAGAATGAGTCTTACCTGATAAATATGATATAAGCACAGAGGAAGACCTAAAGACCTGCCAGGGTTTGCCACCCAACCACACGATCCATCTCAGCTGTGACAAGTCCTATCCACTCACCCAGTTTCTCGTCTCCATTCTAAATCAACCAGAAAGGTGAGGGTTATGATACTCTGAATGAAGTTCCATATAAAAGAGGCAAAAAGAAACAGAGATAACTCAGAATGTAGGAAAGCAGGGAATATAAGACGGATTTCTGTGGCTTAAGAGTAGCTAGGTAATGATGTGAGCCTGGCTTACAACACACACACACACACACACACTAAAATAACATACACAGAAGTAAAATAATTATGTTCCCAAGGGTATGAGAAGACATTTCAAACATGAGAAAAAGGCAATTACATATATCTATTGTATGTGCATATATTTATTATATGCACACATACATCCATTCCTCTAGCTGTCTATATCAAAAAAAAAAAAGACAGGGCCCTGATTCTGGGTATATTTTGAACTTAGTGGCCATTTTCTTTAATTATTTTATTGATTTTTCTGTTTTCTGTACTACTCTTAAAGAACATTTTTATACATGTAATTTATGTATTTATTTGCTGGACCTTGTCTAGATTTTTTTGTTTGCAAAAGTGGGGACTCACCCTATAGCCCAAGCTGCCCTGAACTCTTACCAATCTTGTTCTGCCCTTCCGTTAGGGCCTTCCCACTCCCTCTTACATCCAAAATATATACATACATATACAAATTAACAAAACACACAGATTAAGTTTCCTAAAAATCAAAAATCCTAACACTGAACTTAACAAAATGGGTAGCAAGAAACATGCTAAAAAATAGGGTGGATTAGATGCTCTTAGAATTTAGGTTGTTTCATTCATTTATTCAGTTTTTCAAGACAGGGTTTTTCTGTGTAAATGCTCTTAGAATTCAGGCTTGTTCCATCCATCCATCCATCCAACCATCCATCCATTAGATTTTTTTTAAGACAGGGTTTCTCTGTGTAATAGCCCTGGCTGCTCTGAAACTTACTTTGTAGCCCAGGCTGCCCCTCAACTCACAGAGATCAGCTGGCCATTGCCTCCTGAGTGCTGGGACTAAAGGTGTGCACCATCATACTTGGCCAGATTTTATTTTTAAAATGAAAGTAGACATGAGGAGAAAACGAAAAGTATCTATGTGGGGTCACCATTCTTGGCTACTCAGCCATTTCCACTGCCATGTTTGAATAACTGAGTAATGCTTGCTTTTCCACTTGTGTAGAAGAAACCCACAGCAGAAGCAGCTCTCAGGAGCAGAAACAAGTAAGTATCCAGTCCAGTGTGAACATCCTTTCCCCTCATTTAAGCCTGTTCTGCTTTACTATAAATTATTACTGCTTGAATTCTGATGACTTCACAGTGTTTTGCTGCTGGTGCTTTGGAGCCATTGAGGGTTTGTTACAAAAGCAAAAGATTGCAAAAGTACTTCCAGGCTAAACCACATTCAGGCCCAATCGTGGAAAAACAAAGCATATGTAAAACTGTTAATATTCAAGATCATTACTATGTAACATTAGATGGAGTTTCATTTAAACCATGTGTACATTAAATTAGGTGTGCAGAAAGGAAAAGTGTTTTAAAAACTAGAAAATAAGCCACCCATTTTATTGCTAGCTCTGAAAAGAAAAACAGTCTGGGTTATATAACGAAAATAAACCTCCCACCAGAGATCTTGGAAATCTTGAAATTTTTTTTCCTGCAGGAGGATTTATTATTTTCCACTGAGAGTCCATTCATGCGTTTCTTCTTGTTTCTATTCATAGCATCAGATCCTGACTAGCATGCACAACCTCAAAAGAAAAGAAACACTAAATACAAACTGTAAAATTAAAGAAGCAAAACAAAGCAAAATAAAAAGGCATATGTTAGAGTGGGGACCCTAGGGTCGCTGCTATATACCTGGAGTGTACGACAGTTTTCCAGGACTCACCTTGTAGGCAACACTATTGGAGGAGTCCACAACGATGAACAGGGGTTTCCTTGTGAATGGATAGAGGTCTCCAGGATGAAGGCTGCAGAAAAAACAGTGAGGGTTTGTGTAACTGGATGCCAAGTCTCAGAAATAGTATTCTAGAGTTCAGTTTTCCCAACACTGCATCACAAGGAAAACAAAACTTAAGGAGCAAACATACACAAAGACAGATGTGTGTTTACTGGAACATGTTGATTCTACCTGAAAAAAAGTTCAAAGGCAACTGTTATTCAAGACTAAAAAGGGTGCAGTGGTGTTACCTACAGCTCCAGCAAGCAGGAGACTCAGAGAGGGGAACAACCTGAGTTCTGGAATTCAAGAGCAGTATGGGCAACATCAGTGAGACAAGTGAACAAACCCCTCAGCTAAAAAGGACCCATATGTAAACATGACTAACCCAGGGCATGAAAACCTCTGAAGCAGGTTTCACACACAATTGCTTTGTATTACTTAAAAGTTCTTTCCAAGAATGTGGTTTGAAATTAAGATAGATTAATATAACCATACCCATATTTCAATGGTTCTTAGAATGCATCAAATATTTTAAAGAGGTTTTACAATAATTTTTAAAGATTTATTTAGTTTACATGTATGAATATTTTACCTGCATGTATATAATATATAAGTGCATGCCTGGTATCCTTAGACATCGGAAGAGGTAATCAGATCCCTTGAAACTGGAATTAAGGATGGTTGTGAACCACTATGTGGGAGTTAGGACCTATACCCAGGACCACCACAAAAATATCAAGCGCTCCTAACTGTTGATCCAGCTCTCTATATCCTTAAATATATATATAAATCAAGCTACATTTCAATATTCCAGACAAGAATGTAGAGAGAATATCTTGTATATTGTATGGATGCATCACCTGTCAACTGAAAAGCCTGCTTAGGCAGGAAATGGAAGTAGGCCACTCTGGAGGCAGAAAGGATTCTGGGATAGAGCTAGAGTGAGGCCCAGAAGATGTGAAGAGACAAGACAAATGCATGGTACCTGAGCACAGATAACCAGCCACGTGGCAGAATGTAGGTTAATATAAACAGGTTATCTTATGATTCTTGTCAAAAAGAACCTAGCTGTATGGCTAAGGTATTTGTAAATATAATTTGAGTCTGAGCCTCATTTCAGGGAGCATGGGACTGAGAGGGAGAACCAGGATCTAACTTCAACACAAGAAAGAAGGAAGTCTTTCACTCTGCTTTATATTCTCTTTGGACACTTTAATGTAAACCATCTAGGCTTCCTGTTAAACATGCAGATTAGCTAGGTCACAGATCAATGGACTGTAATGCCCAAGTTCAGGAACATGTACACAAGGCCTCTGCTCTGGATTACAGTTTTTGGCATGTACACTCTTTCTCATCATATCAAAGCAGACAATTGTGTACATCTGCATCAGTATTAATGTAAATGTATGTAACAAAGCAGAACTGGTATCTTACTGGTTAGTGAGTAGCATCCAACCTCAATATAGTTCATAATAGTTTTGGGCTTTAGTTGAAATATGAAAATTATATATAATTTATATGTTACCACACTAAATTAATGAAATATCTGTTTCATATTTGGCTCAAAGTAGTTTTTAGCAAATTTCAAAAACAAAAAAATAACGCCATGATTTGGCAGGTGCTATCTTGGTTGTCATTTTGATTATACATCTGGAATGAACTAAAACCCAAATGGCTGGGCACACCTATGATGGATTCTTTTCTTAATTAGATAACTTGAAGTGGAAGGACTCACTTCTAATCTCATCTTTGAGGTGGGAAGATCCACCTTTAATCTGGGTTACATCTGCTGGGAGCCTATATAAGGACATAGAAGAAGGAAGTTCTCTTTCTTTGCCTGCTTGTTCTTGCTAGCAAGTCCATATCTTCACTGGCATTAGAGCCCATTTCTTTGCTATTCTAGTGTATTCTGAGACATCCAGTCTTGTGGACTGAACCACTACTCAGTTTTTAGACTTTCAATTGCCAGACAACCAGTTGGACTAGCTGGACTATAGCCTATAAGACAGTCTAATAAATCTGCCCCCATACACAGATTCATTCTGTAAATTCCATTGCTGAAGAGAATAGATACCAAAGTTATAGTTAAAAATTTCTATCTTTTTATGATTTAATTGTTGATTATATGTTTAGGTGTATGTGCACATGAGTGCAGGTGCCCATGGATGCCAGAAGAGGATGTCAGATCCTCTGGAGAGGTAGGTTCGTTGTGAGCCATTTGGCAGGTGCTGGGAACTAAACTGGTTTCCTCTGGGAGAGTAGTATGCACTCTGAATCACTGGACTATTTCTCTAGCCCCCTCTATTTTTGGATGCCCACTTTCCAATTATCTGCAACTCTAGTCTCTAACAATGACCTTTCCTCTGAGCTAGATACTTTAAAATTAATTCTACATGTAAGTAAAACTATGCAATATTTATTCACATTTCTATATATAGCAATATTTAATTTTCTTTGCACCTAAATAATCTTCCTTTTTGAAAAT
>NC_034592.1:26328943-26338523 GCF_900095145.1 Mus pahari
TTTCCAAGACAGCATTTCTCTGTGTAGCCCAGGCCATCCTGGAACTCACTCTGTAGACCAGGCTGGCCTCGAACTCAGAAATCCGCCTGCCTCTGAACTCCCAAGTGCTGGGATTAAAGGCGTGTGCCACCACCGCCCGGCGACATGAATAATTTGAAACATACACAGGCCTAATCTCCCTTCTCTGCTTTTCAGTATGAAGAGTTGAGATTTAATACAAAGTATTAGTATATAAGCCTACTGCTAATTAAAAGCAGACTTTTGTCTTTCAACTAGAGGAATTCTAAAGATTGCTCTGTGCTAGAAAAAGAACAAGCTTTCACACAAGAACACAAATAAGTGCTATCAACAGTAGTCTAAGGGAACCTGTGTAGTAGCAAATTAAGTTCCCATTTCTATTTAATATTTTAAGAGAATTTTGATCCCTAGAATGAAAACAGACACTAGAATACATACCAGTGCATTTCCTTGTGAGACTGATTTCGTTTGTGGATCGCATCCCCATTGATAATGTCCCGGTTACTATTAGTAAGTACACCTCCAAAGTCATAAGGACCTAAAAGAACAAAGGGAAGAAACCTAAAATTCAACTGGAGGGTAACACCAAGTGATCTGATGCTCAGGTTCAAGAGCATCAGTGAATCTCCCTTTGATACAATCACAAAGCATTATCTTTAAATTTAACATTTTACTATAATGGAATAATTGGATGATTTCAGCACATTGCCTTCAATGTTTTAAAAAAACACTAAATTGTTTACTAGCTTTTCAAATATAATATATTGAGAAACAAAATAAGAATGTATAGCCAGGCATGGTGGCACATGCCTTTAATTCCAGCACTCAGGAGGCAGAGGCAGGTAGATCTCTATGAGTTAGAGGCCAGCCTAGTCTACACCGTGAACTCCAGGATAGCCAGGGTTACACAGAAAAGACTCTGTCTCAAAAAATTCCACCAAACAAAAAACACAAAACAAATAAACAGACAAAACCTCCAGCAGCAACAACAAAAACAATGATCTATAGCATCCCATTAATTTGGGTGGTAAAAAGGGACGGAGACCTGGATGTTTAAAATAACATTTATAGGATATTTGAGAGGAGTCATGGTGCAGACCCAGTATTGGTGGTGTAGCCAGAAACCAGCGGCCTCAAACCAGACCAATGACTCCTTGTGACGAACACTTACAAGTAAAGCTGCATGGGCAAAGGGGCACACTGTGTGATAGACTGTGACACACCACAGCTTCTAGGGAAAGAGTTTTGTTTTGTTTTGGGGGAGAGGTTGCAAGGGTAGAGGGCAGATAGAGAGGATGGGGAAATGAGTGGGACTGGAGTACATCATGTGAAATTCACAAAGAATCAATAAAAAGTTAAATTAAATTAAACTAATGTTTACATTGCAAATAAAATTTCAATCCCTGGTTTAATGAAAGTATTTTATAAAGAAAGCTGATTAACTGCAAATTGAAATCTCCTTCTTTCTTTCTATTTAAACATACATACTTAGTATATGATATATTCATTATCTATCTATCTATCTATCTATCTATCTATCTATCTATCTATCTATCTATCTATCCATCCATCCATCCATCCAGGTCTTATCATGTTGCTTAGGCTGGTTTTGAGCTCCTAGGCTTAAGTGATTCTCCTGCTTTAGCATTCTGAGTAGCTGGCACTATAAGGATATACTATAACACATGATCCAGTAAAGGTAATTTTAAATTAACTGTTAAGTGAAAAATTTGAAGAGAAGAAAAGTTAGAATTAACTTGAAAATTCTGATTAATAAAACTTCATTTTTATGAAATATTCTGTCAAATTCCAGTACATAAAAAATTCGTTATTCTACTATCATGTAAACTTTTAAAATGTTGATTTATATATTAACCTTTCCCAATTGGTCATAAGAGTTATGTAACTCTTGTCTAAGTAGAACAGTGATTGTGGGATGTTCAGATAAGCTCTGAGAGAAATTCAGTTTATTACCTATACTAATTACAAAAAGGAAAATAAGAAGCCAAAAGTCTAATGTGAAGACCCAGAATAGTTGTCTTAATAACATGTTTTCAGACAAGAAATAATTAAATATAAGTAAAGTCACTAACATTAAAGAAGAACTAAGGCAGTTAGTTACTCATGCTGTTGTTTCCCTCCCTTTTACATGCCTGTAAGTGCTCCACTATACCCCAACCCATCAGGTCACAGCTGGATTACAGACCTTTAAAAAAACCACTGCAAAATAAAGACTACAGCGATTTGCTTTGTTTTGTTTTAACTGTAACTTTTTACTACTTTGTAGGTCATGCAAGGAAGATGGTAGGTCATGCATTTTATAAAGGAATGCCAATTGCCACAGACAAATGAGAAGGAAAATGTTGAAAATGTTAATCTATTTTTCTCCAAAGATTTAAGTCCTTCATTTACATCTGAGTTGTTCAACTAGTCTGAACAAGTTCTGGGCTTGTTTATTCTGATAGTTTAAGGTTTTATTCTGAGCAGCATCCCAATATTGCATGGTATGAATCTGTAGTAACAAAATAAAAAGGATTGAAAATAAAATTATAACAAGGACTTGAACTTTCATAGTTACAAAAGTACACTGATTTCTACAAAGACTTTCAGCCATAATGCTGTCTCTGACCAGATTCTCAAATGGATTAAAAGCTTCCAGTGATTCAATGATATCAAGTAAATAGGCTGGCAGATGCCGTTAAATATCAAATTGTATATGTATAAATCTACATATGATACATTTGACAAATATCATAGTGAAATATGCATTAGACATAAATATTGTGTCAAGAGTTTTGGGCTTCAAGGAATAATAGATGAGTAGAGAGAATTAACCAGATTCTTTCCAACAATGTCACTAAACAAACAGACCAGGTTTTAAATTTAAAACCTTTTTTTTTTAGAAAGCTTGAGGTGGTCTCTAGCTGTGGGCCATTGTCTTGTAGAAAACAGAGAATTCAAGCCCTGCTCACAGTGGGAGCATTCCTTTATTGTACCTTCACCATCAGAACGACCTGTGGGGAAAACGCCAGTGGCTGACAGGTAAATCAGAAGCACACTATTGGCAGGCAGCTCCTGAAATGAAAGAAAACCACAAACACAAAACCAGACAGGAAAAACAAGAATTGTATTTAATATTCAGCTCAATTTAAGGCTGTGGGGGAACACCGATGTCTTTTAACACCCTAACGTTACCATGTTTCCACTTGTTTCATCTTAAAATCACATGGCAAAGATTCACTCTAATCTACACTGCATAACCGTCCCCAAAGCTGTGAACACATTTTCTACTTGCAACCCCCATCTGTTAGAGAATGTTCTCTGGAACGATAAAGTGGAGGGAGGAAGGTCTCCATTGGTGATAGAGGGCAAATCCCTTCCATGCCTTCCTTCCTAATTCCCATCATCCTTTTCCTTTTTTTTTTTTTTTTTTTTTTTCCCTCTTGAGGCTGTATAAAGCTCACACTGGCCTCAACCTTGCTGTGTACTTATATACCCTGATTGTCCTTGAACACCCTACCGTGTGGCCCAACAGGTCCTCTAACTCCTTTCCAAAGTCAGGATTACAGGCATTTACCACATCCTTCTATCAGATAGTCACAATGCCTCACTGAGCTGCCTGAGCACATGAATGTTACACATCTTGCTCTTGTTTTTCAGTTTCGCATTGAGTGTTAAGCCCAAAACTGTTTAGCAATAAAAATCTAGAAAGGAGAGTATAATGAACCAACAGTTTTTGATTGATGTTAAATATAAATTATTCACATCATAAGCAGCTACAATTCCTCAAATTGCAAGGGTCAGAAGGACTACTGAAACAACGCTTGTATATGTTCATACATTACTAAACAACTTTAAGTTAGGCATCAGAAGAGTGACCAAGTCCACCCTGAGCACACTCTTTCCACTACAGAAAGAGGTCATACAAACCTTAAAAGATGCTGCTAAAAATGTATACAGTTGGCTGAAGGTCGGTTTGTAGAGTAGATACTTGTGGGGGTTTTCTCGTCTGGTGGGCTTGTCAGCTGGCTCCTATGACAACATGCCAAAATTGACACATGAAATGACACATAAGTGGTATGTGACTGCTGAGTGTCCGCATTTCTTTTTTGGTTTTTCGAGACAGGGTTTCTCTGTGTAGCCCTGGCTGTCCCGGAACTCATTCTGTAGACTAGGCTGGCCTTGAACTCAGAAATCCTCCTGCCTCCAAGTGCTGGGATTAAAGGTGTGCACCACCACGCCCGGCTCCGGATTTCTTATCCTATCAGATACCCTAATTTTATTCAGTGTCTCTGATTGTGCTTATCAACTGTATCTTATCTAGAGAGTTGGTTTTTTTGTTTGTTTGTTTTTTTGGTCACAGATCTTATAATGTACTTCAGGCAGGCCTCTAGCTTTCAATAATTCTACTGTTTGGCTGTCTTGTGTGCCTTACAGGTGTTGAGGCCCCCATGGCTGGGCTGAGAGAATCCTTTATTTACTCCGGTGCCCTTAACAGAAGCAGAAGTGGTAAGAATTACCAGTCAGGCAATGATCACCTGTATTCCTGGCTTATTCATCTGGGAAGCTAAATTCATCGGCTCCCTCTCCAAGGCTTGCAACATCCGGAACATGTCAACAGTTAATTCGCTGAATTTGACCTGAAAGAAAACATACTTGGTCATTTATGGAATAAGCAGAACTTCTGGTCTTTGATTGCATTATTACTCTTGACTTTCAGGTATATTTAATAACAGCTGATTTTAAAATATACATATGTACACACATACAAAATAGAAGTTACATTCCCCTTCCCTTTCCTTCCTCCAATCCTTTCCATGTACTACCTGCCTTGATCCATCTTGAAATCATGGTCTCTTTTTCTTTGTTATTGGGATGTATGTGTGAGTATGTGTGCATGCACCTAAATATATAAATACAACCTGCTCAGTCCACTTATACGTATATGACTTCACAGCTGACTCCTTGGTATAGGGTAACTGATTAGGGGGTATATTCCTATTTCATCCACTTGTCAGCTTTCCTTAGTTGCCTATAGTTTATTGTCTATGGGTGGGTTGTTGTTTTGTTTGTTTGTTTGAGACTGGTTCTTACCATGTATCTTTAGCTGACGTAGAATTGCTATATCAACCACAATGGCCTTGAACTCAAGAGTTCTCCTTGCCTCTACTTTGCAAGTGCTGGGGTTAAAGGCCTGAGTCACCATGTCCAAAGACAGCTCATATTTTATTCTATGACATTTAATTACAAGACTTTCAAAAGGCAAATGTGACAAAAGAATTGTGCAGTGACACCCCGTGCTCGCTGTCTACTTCGTGTAATTATCAGTGCTTAGGCTTCTCCATAGTGTGTGAATTTGCTCAAGTAGTCTTTAGAAAACAACAAAAGTTACAAAAGCACAGCCCTACAAATCATGCTAACAACTGCTTAAGCTGAGCAATGTCTGGATTCATACTTTATAATCTCCTCAGTGTTCTGGCACTACACTGTATTTAAGAATGCATCTTTCTCTATTTTCAATAATACTTTTATAGAAGATCTAGGAACATGTAATGACAGAATAAAGAAGAGGTTTATAAAATAAAATAGAAATGCTTTTAGTTATGGGAGTTGTTCAGAAAGATTATTTCCTAGAGTTTCACAACTGTACCTTAGACTGGTCATGGTGGCTTACATCTTTAATCCCAACAATTGGGAGGCAAAGGCAGGTGGCTCTCTTTGAGTTTGAGGTCAGCCTGGTCTACAAAGAGAGTTCCAGCATGGCTAGGGCTACATAGAGAGAGACCCAGTCTCAAAAATCAAAATGAAAATGTACCTCATTCAAACATAAATTGCTAGAGATCAGGCCCATGGGCGTCATGCATGCTAGGCAAGTGCTCTCCCACTGAGCTACCAGAATTCCATTTAGTATCTCTCTTAGCAGATCAGTAAAACTCACATTTTCCTCATATAAAAATTTCACATGAAAAAATTAAAAAATGTATAAAACAAATCATCAATACAGGTATTTCTGAACATACTTAACATTTCAACACATTGAATTTCCAAAAGTGTGATTTCTACCACCCATTACTTCTACACAGCAGAATGAAACAAGTTTGTCTAGATCAGAGCAAGGAGACAAACCCTGGTTATGTGTCCTTTCACTGTCAAAGAGGATGTAACTGACAGCACCTGATCCAGGACAGAACCAATGCAGTAGTTTCATGCACTCCTCTTCCTGTTTGTTTGGAAAGGGTCTTACATGTAGCCCGAGATGGCCTCAACACCTACTTTTGCCTTCCAAGGGCTGTGATTATAGGCACAGCACCTGGCTCTTTTTGAATTCTAAGAAATAAGCTCTATAGACATTGGAACTACAGATTGTTATTTTCCTGTTTTTGAGTTTGCTAGTTTTGGTTGTTTGGTTTTTAAAAACAGGGTATTTCTGGGCATGGTGGCAACACTTAGGAGGCAAACATAGGCAGATCTCAGTGAGTTCAAGGCTAGCCTGGTCTACAAATGAGATCCAGGACAGCCAGAACTACATTGTGAGATACTGTATATGTATATATGCAAATGTCATAATGAAACCTATTACTTTGCATGACAACTAAAAAATAAAAAATTTAAGAAATTATAAAAAAATGACCTCAAAATGCAGCCCTCACCAGCCCCACCCTTTGCCAGTTTCCTGTGCACTTGGGAAAAGACCGCTTTCCTGACTTTTTCTTCTGCTTCTTGTTCTCTCCATCCCACCCAGTGAAGCATTTTACAAGTGCCTCATCTGCCTGGGGAACCAGGCCTGCAGAGAGTAGTATAACGGTTACTTTAGCTTACTCTGGACAACTTCCTACTTTAGTTTTTGTTAACTGTTTTTCAAGACAGGGTTTCCTGTATAGCACCAGCTATCCTGGAACTCACTCTGTAGACTAGGCTGGCCTCAAACTCAGAAATCCNCCTGCCTCTGCCTCCTAAGTGCTGGGATTAAAGGCGTGCGCCACCACGCCCGGCTTTTACTGTTGTTCTTAACCACAGCACTTTGTCAGAAAAAACATCCCACCATCTCTCAGACCAGCTCAAATTCCTTGATGCCAAACATCAGAATATTACACTTCTCTTTTGCTACATCTGTTGAAGTGAAATTATCTAAGTAGTTATTTTGTTAATAATTGTTTTCATAGGTAAACAGAAAGCTTTATTAGTGAAGACACTTGGTCTTTTTTTTTTGTTGTTATACAAGCACACATTCCCTGGAGACACGACTGATAATTCATAAATACTAACTGGCTGGGGATATAGATTTAGCTCAGTGGCAAATTAATACACTAATAAGCATCTTTCCGTGTCATTAAAATCATTTCTAAAAAATTATAGATATATATGAACATGGCATAATTGATTTGAGCATTCCTCACAGATGTACAGAACTCTACAAAGGGAAAAAAAAAATCCATGGATAATCAAAACAAACTTTTTTAAAGTAAAATTTAAGTATAAATCTTTCACAGTTCTTTACCTGATTATTACAATTACCAATAATGAGTGCATCAGCCAGAGACAACTGTCCCACAATCATGCCTTGCTCCAGCAAGGGGGCTCCGGTCTCAGCGAGGCGATTGGATGTGATAACAATGGTGTTATCATCGTTTAACACCATCACAGGGTCTGCCTGAAGAAGAAAGAAGCACATTAATGTAACACAGAATACCACTTCTTCACATACATACTATAAACACAGCATAGTCATTTGCCTACCTATGACGGTGATAAGCTTTCTCTCAAGAAATTACCTCAATGAATGCTGCTACCTCTTGAAGCACCAGGTTCCACTCGACTTGATCTTCGGTATTAAAGCGATGAGTATAATCTTCAATTTCATCAGACAATTCCTGGTATTAGAAATGCCACAAAGAAAAGATGCTATTAATAACATTCATAATAAGGCTAGCAAGATGGTTCAGCAGGTAAATGTATCTACCACCTAGCCTGACAACCTAAGTTCAATCTATGAAACCTAAATAGTAAAGGGAGTGAATCAATTCCTACATGTTAACTTCTGGTCCTGACACCTGTGCATGAATCATATACACACATACAATAAATAAAAGAATATAAAAACTTATAACCTTCATAAAAACCAGCTGTATTGTAATACTCCTGACAGAAAGCATTGGAATTATGTTTGATCAGTATCAATATTCAATCCAAATTATAACAGAAAACAAGAATAAAAACCACAGACTTGCGTCAAAATAATAATAATAATAAAAAAAAAATTAGAATGGTACACTGCAAATAAAAAACCTTATAAAGGTCTATTCCCTACTTGGTGTTATATTGGCAATTAACTTATCAACAGAATTGCCTGAGAAACAAATTCATAAATGTTAACACACAAAAACCACTCCCTTTCTTTATATCACATTGTGTTTTGAAAATAATCTAATTAGTAGCTAAGGATAGAAGATCACAGCAGAATATATATCTCCTTCCAACGGGCTTGTGAAAATTAGGACATAGTTGAGTCAAATGTATCAAGAAGTATACCATCAGGCTAGATATGATGGCTCATATCCATAAGCACTCAAGATTGAGGCAGGAGGATTGCCAAGAATTTACAGATAGCCTGGGTCAGAGATCTACCTGTCTCTGCCTCTTAAGTGCTGGGGTTAAAAGCATGCAGTGTCACATCTGATTAGGTTACAGTTATTTTAAAGTACATTTATAATCTCAGCATAGGAGAGACTGATTTATGGGGATTACAAATCCAAGGTCAGCCTGGGTTACATAACGAGACCCTCCTTCAAACAAAACAAAACAGAACAAAACACTATTTACCTTTACCAGGTCTTTCACAACATCCATTTTGTTAAGAAGAAGGCAAACTACTATAAATCTTGCATAGTATCGGAGTTTCTTAACAACCAACTCAGGCCTGCGGTGGACAGAAAAAGAACTCAGTCATGATATTAAAATGGAAAACATCTGTAAAAGAACTCTAGACAGCTCAAGCATGGCCAACATGGCTCTAGCAGGCCTCCTCTTCTTCCCCATCCCCCCTGCCTTGCTAAAAACCATTAGATTACCTTCTCAAAGCTAGCTGTCAAGATCTATTCCCTTATTTGGCCATGTCCTCCTTTGAGGATGACTACCAAGGTCCAGCTATCAAAGTATCAAAGTCCAGCAATCAAAAGCTCCCCTTGGCTCATCTACAACTAAAATCAAACACCTCATCCTAACATGGGGTTTCCTATTTTTACCTTTATAAACCATCATTTTCTTATGGGCCATGCCTGTCTCCTTTCTATGCAGAGGCAGTCATTTGTCCCACTCCAGGACAAATACCCCTGCCCCCTCTCCCTTGTTCTCTTCCTCTTTTTCCACATACTCTAGCTCCTGTGTTCTTCTCTTACTTCCGGCCCTTTGTCCCTCTGGAGCAAATAAATCTCCTTTTGTGTTGAGATCTTGGTCTCGGGTCCTTAGCAATACTGATCCTTCCACGCTGTTCTGACTTTTTCTACTTTTAAATGATTTTTAAAACATCATGATTACAAAAAAAAAAAAAAAAAAAAAAAAAAAA
>NC_034592.1:26338623-26354167 GCF_900095145.1 Mus pahari
AAAAAAAAAAAAATAAAAATCTGGGCACACGCCTTTAATCTCAGCACTAGGGAGGCAGAGGCAGGTGGATTTCTGAGTTCGAGGCCAGCCTAGTCTACAGAGAGAGTTCCAGGACAGCCAGGCCTATACAGAAAAACCCTGTCTTGAAAAACCAAAAAAAAAACCCAAAAAACAAAACAAAAAAAACCCATCATGATTATTAGAAAAGTGATAAAAATTTCTACAAATTGTACAAAGCTCAAGTCCAAGTAGATCAAGGAGCTCCACAGAAAAGAAAGTGGTGAAAAGCTTTGAGCACATGGGCACAAGGGAAAAGTTCCTGGACAGAATACCAATAACTTATGCTCTAAGATTAAGAATTGACAAATGGATTCTCATAAAATTGCAAAGGTTCTGTAAGGTGAAGAACACTATCACTAGGACAAAACAGCAACCAACAGATTGGGAAGAGATCTTTACCAACTCTACATCCAATATATCCAATATATACAAAGAACTCAAGAAGTTAGACTCTAGAGAACCAAATAACCCTATTAAAAAATGGGGTACAGAGCTAAACAAAGAATTCTCAACTGAGGAATACCAAATGGCTGAGAAGCACCTAAAAAAAATGTTCAGGGCTGGTGAGATGGCTCAGTGGGTAAGAGCACCCAACCGCTCTTCCAAAGGTCCGGAGTTCAAATCCCAGCAACCACATGGTGGCTCATAACCTTCTGTAACAAGATCTGACGCCCTCTTCTAGAGTGTCTGAAGACAGCTGTAGTGTACTTACATATAATAAATAAATAAATCTTAAAAAAAAAAATGTTCAACATCCTTAGTCATCAGGGAAATGCAAATCAAAGGAACCCTGAGATTCCACCTCACACCATTCAGAATGGCTAAGATCAAAAATTTAGGTGACAGTAGATGCTGGTGAGGATGTGGAGAAAGAGGAACACTCCTCCATTGCTGGTGGGATTGCAAGCTGGTACAACCACTCTAGAAATCAGTTTAGCAGTTGCTCAGAAAATTGGACACAGGACTACCTGTGGACCCATGAATACCACTCCTGGGCATATACCCAGAATATGCTGCAACAATGTACTAAGGGCACATGCTCCATTATGTTCATAGCAGTCTTATAATAACCAGAAGCTGGAAAGAATCCAGATGTCCCTCAACAGAGGAATGGATACAGAAAATGTGGTACATTTACAAAATGGAGTACTACGCAGCTATTAAAAACAATGACTTCATGAAATTCTTAGGCAAACTAGAAAATATCCCAGTGATGTAACCCAACCACAAAAGAACACACATGGTATGCACTCACTGATAAGTGGATATTAGCGCAGGAGCTCAGAATACCCAATTCACAGACCACATGAAGCTCAAGAAGAAGAAAGACCAAAGTGTGGGGAAACATAATATCCATGGGAGGAGTTAGAGACAAATTGTGGAACAGAGACTGAAGGAAAGACCACCTAGAGACTGTTCCACCTGGGGATCCATCCCATATACAACCACCAAACCCAGGCACTGTTGTGGATGCCTTAACAAGGGCTTGCTGACAGGAGCCTGATATAGCTGTCTTCTGAGAGGCTCTACCAGTGCCTGAGAAATACAGAGGTGGATGCTCTCAGTCAACCATTGGACTGAGCACAGGGTCCCCAATGGAGGAGCTAGAGAAAGGTCCCAAGGAGCCGAAGCGGTTTGCAGCCCCATAGAAGGAACAACAATATGAACCAACCAGTAGCCCCAGAGCTCCCAGGGACTAAACCACCAACCAAAGAGTACACATGGAGGGACCCATGGCTACAGTCACATATGTAGCAGATGATGGCCTAGTCGGTCATCAATGGGAGGAGAGGCCCTTGGTCCTGTGAAGGCTCTATGCCCCAGTATAGGGGAATGCCAGGGTCAGGAAGCAGGAGTGGGTGGGTTGGTGAGCAGGGGGAGGGGGAGGGAATAGGGGGTTTTTGGAGGGGAAACCAGGAAAGGGGATAACATTTGAAATGTAAATAAAGAAAATATTGAATAAAAACAAAATAGAAAAGGAAAAAACAATTCCCCATAAAACCATACAGCCTTTGCTTGGCAGGGTAGCTGTCTTAGTCAGGGTTTCTATTCCTGCACAAATATCATGACCAAGAAGCAAGTTGGGGAAGAAAGGGTTTATTCAGCTTACACTTCCACATTGCTGTTCATCACCAAGGAAGTCAGGACTGGAACTCAAGCAGGTCAAGAAGCAGGAGCTGATGCAGAGGCCATGGAGGGATGTTCTTTACTGGTTTGCTTCCTTCCCCAGGCTTGCTCAGCCTGCTCTCTTATAGAACCAAGACTACCAGCCCAGAGATGGCACCACCCACAAGGGGACCTCCCCACTGGATCACTAATTGAGAAAATGTCTTACAGCTGGATCTCATGTAGGCATTTCCCCAACTGAAGCTCCTTTCTCTGTGATTAACTCCAGCTGTGTCAAGATGATACAAAACTAGCCAGCACAGTAGCACATGCCTGTAATTCCATAACTCAGCAGGGATAGGCAGGAGGATAAGGGTTCAAGTACTGAGTTCAAGGGCAGCCTGGGATACAAGAGACTGTCTCAAAAAACCAAAACCAGATAGTCTTTTAAATATTTTTTACACAGATTAAGTTATCATTCGATATTCAAATCACTCATTCATTCACTCACTCATTCATTCATACACCCATTTAACAAACATCTACTGTTTAAAAACAATGTGTACAAAACAATGCCATGATGGGGACTGGAGAGATGGCTCAGTAGTTAAGAGAACTTGCTTCTCTTCCAGTTCCACATAGTTCACAATAATCCGTAACTTAGGTTCTAGGGGACACACCATCTTTTGACCTCCTTGGGCACAGAGCATGCACGTGGTACACATACACTCATATACGTAAAATGAAATTTTAAAATCTAAAAACTAAGAAACAGTAACATGATACTAAAAGACAATGATTAAAAATATCTCTTCTTCACAGACCTTACAAATGGAATAGTAATTTAAATACAGACTAGTTAAGTAAATATACAAAACAATTGAATAAATATAATTGGGGGGGGAGATGCCATCTGAGTCTTACTCTGATTTGAATCTGTCATGTCCCATTTTGAATACTTGGTCCCCAGCTAGTAGTGGTTTTGGAAGGCATAAGGAAGTAGGTCCTTGGATGTAGGTCTTAAGGTTCACTGGACAGGCCTCACTTCTGCCTAAATGAGAAAAGTACCTAACTCCAGTTTGAAAGAGAAGCCATTATGCTGCATTGTTAAAAATACATTTCCAAATTAAAAAAAAAAAAAAGAAAAAAGAAGAAAAAAGAGAAAAAAAAAGAAAAAAAAATTCCATTTACTGTAAGAGCAAGTTGCTGTTTTTTTACGACTGTTTCCTAGAGCCTGACCTATTCCAACCAATGACCTTGAGCACTCTGACCCTTTGATCCTCCTAATCACAAGGTAGGTTTTTTTCTTTTTTTGAGATTTTTCTGTATTTCCTTATTGTCCCAGCTTCTCTCTTCTGTAAACCTGCTTTGCAACTACTTGTGATTTTACTCCTTAAAAGGGGCCAAGAAAGAGCCCTGGGCTTCCCTCTTTAGCCAAAAGCTGGCCTGCTCTTGGGTACTCACTTTCCCCCAAAAGTCAACCCTGCTTCAAAACTGTGGGAGTGGTCTTTATCATCAACCAGTAGGATTTACATTTTCTGGAGTCCCCAGTGAGATTCAGACTGCTTACCCAAATTCCAAAGTTGGACCTTGCTCTGGGTCTTCAGGACTGAGGGGCCTGACCTCAGGGGGCGTACACCTTGACAAGTTCCAAGGTTCCAGGTGTGCTTTCAGTGTTAGAACTGGACTATCAGCGTGAACTACCATGATGATAAGAGCCACAAACCTCTACAGAGGCCTTCCTGGTAAGTCATTGTCTAGTCTGTGGAGATCTTGATCTGGGACAGGAGGAAATTTGATGGAACTCAACTATTCTCCTGTCCAGGGTCTGGCTTTATGTTCCATTTGTCTTGTCTTCATATGTTTTGTTTTTATAAGTCTTGTCCTGGTTTCATTTTTACTGTCTTCATTTGTACTTTCTGTGTTAATTGGTTTATCTTGGACTTGGAACAGACAGTATGGGTGATAAGACTAGCAAGCCTAACAACCTTCTATCTTGTGTTCTAAAGAATTCTTGGGGGGCTGGAGCGATGGCTCAGTGGTTAAGAGCACTGACTGCTCTTCCGAAGGTCCTGAGTTCAAATCCCAGCAACCACATGGTGGCTCACACCCACCCACAATGAGATCTGATGCCCTCTTCTGGTGTGTCTGAAGACAGCAACAGTGTGTACTTAGATATAATAATAAAATAATTTTTTTTTTTTTAAAAAAAGCATTTTTGACAGATTTAGCTGGGTCTTTAATCCCAGAACTTGGAGGGAGAGGCAGGTGAGTTTGGGGTTAGTCTAGTCTTCAAAGTGTTCTAAGACAGTCAGGGCTACACAGAAAAACCCTGCCTTGAAAAATCAAAACCAAAAGCAGAAGAAAAAAAAAAAAAGAAAAAAAATTCAGCAAAAATTTACTCCCTGTAGTCAAGAATTATTACTATCCCATCACCAAGAGTCACCTCTTGAACTGAATGGCCCACATTCAGGGTTGACTGGCCCTCCCAGGGCACTTTTGATTTTCAGATAGCCTGCACAGTGGTATGTGTCACCCTTGGCAAGCCTGGCCACCCAGAATAGAATGGATACATCTTGTCTAAAGCAACTTCCAACAGGCCACCCTGGATGAAGATCTGTTTGATCTGAAACATGCAAGGTGTCGAGCTCTGAATGTCAGCAGACAGACCTTTCAAGAGCCTGTACAGAGACCCAAGAGCCTCCTCTGAAAACTGTTCTGCAGGACTCACAGGAAAAGGAATTCTTCCTTCCTTTATATAATCATCCCTAGCCCCCTGTTCCCCTCCCCACCTCAACCTCCACCACGGCCAGCTCAGCATCCACCACCAGGGACTCACTCTGCGTCTGTGTCTGAGTCTACCCTTACCTTACCTTCTAGTTCTTTCCTACCTCCACCTATCTTCTCTCTACCTCCCAGCTCTTTCCCTTTCCCACACCCATCAGAGGGTCCCATATGGCCCTCATGAGCCTTCCTCAAATTCTGGTGCTGGGGTGATACCTCCTTTGGGCCTTGCTCCCCTACAGCCATTTCCTGACGATCACTACCTGTATGTCCTTTCTCCACTAACCTAGATTCCTTAATTTTTCTAATTGATTCTACCCTTTTCAGTCATCTCCTCACATGGGATGACTGTCAACAGATTCTCCATGCCTTCTTTAATACTGAAGAAAGGAAATAAATTCTAATGAAAGCAGCTAAAGTACTTCCTGGAATAACTTCAGTGGCTGGTGACCAGAGGGCAAAGGCAATGGACTGTGTGCCCCTAAGACAGAGACTCCAATGAAACTTCAACACAGAGAAAGGTCACTCTGTGAATATAACCAGGTTCTGTTAGAAGGGATGAACTGGGCAGCCCAAAGCCCACTACTCTACCTGAGGAAACAGATGTAAAACAGAATGTAAATGAGTCACCTTGAGCTTTCCGACTGCCTATCAGTTATACACCCCTCTAGACTAAGAAGCTGTCTTGGAAAATCTCAAGGCAATTAACCCTGACTTCCTTACTCAGCCCACATAGATAAGATACAAAAGATGGATGGATGGATTTGCAGAAAAAAACCAGACAAATAACTATTAGAAATATCTCACAAGGGGCTGGAGAGATGGCTCAGAGGTGAAGAGCACTAGCTGCTCTTCCATGTCCTGAGTTCAATCCCCAGCAACCGCATAGTGGTTTACAACCATCTGTAATGGGATCCAAAGCCCTCTTCTGGTATGTCTGAAGACAGCTACAGTGTACTCATATATATGAAATAAAATAAAAAAATTCTTTCAAAAAAAAAAAAAAAAAGAAAAAAAGAAAGGAAGATCCCAGAAGATGTTTGACAGAGACATCAAAGAAGATACTCTGATAAAGAAGATGGGGTGTGCTACTGTGGCTGCACTATCAGCCACTTTCAACTCTGCCCATACACCCCAAGATTAAAAGAGGAGACATTTTATAAAAGGATCAATGCTCCTGCTGCAATGAAATAGGTCACTGAAAAAAATGAATGTCCATGACACAGGCAGGATCCCAGAAACCCAAGCCAATCCCAGCTATGGAGGATCAGAAGGCTGAGGCTCCTTCGAAATAAGTCCTCCAGGAGCCTATGGTAACTCTCTTAGGGGTTTACTGCTGTGAACAGACACTATGTCCAAGGCAACTCTTGTAAGGACAACACTTAATTGGGGCTGGCTTACAGGTTCAGAGGTTCAGTCCATAATCATCAAGGCAGGAGCATGGCAGTATCCAGGCAGGCACGGTGTAGGCAGAGCTGAGAGTTCTACATCTTCATCTGAAGGCTGTTGATGGAAGACTGACTTTCAGGCAGCTAGGGTGAGGGTCTTTTAGCCCACACCCACAGTGACACATCTACTCCAACAGGGCCACACTTTCTAATTGTGCCACTTCCTGGGCTGAGCATATACAAACTATCACAGTAACCTTCACCATCAGGGGCCAACTCATAAATTTTCTGGTAAACACAGGGGCTACCCATTTGGTATTATAGGAACCCCTTAAACCCTTTGCCAACCAAAAACTGGAAGTACAGGGGGCAACAGGACTGCTAAGCTGGGACAAGAGTCTGTGACTGACTCGTTCTTTTATTATTTCTGCATGACCCTTCCCTTAGAAGGAGGACCTCCTCCTGAACAAGCTCCAGGAAATAAACATCACTCTTAGGAGTTGCAACTGGGAGACCCTGCTAAGACTTTAACCTGTCCAATAAGTGAGGAATATCTGCTCCACCAATATCTAACTGATTCCATGGAAGTGGAATGGAAAAAGTTGGATTAAACTGTAGGATTCCAAAAATTCCTACAGTTTAAGCAGAGAATAATCCTGGCATGGCAAAACATGTATCACCCGTCATATAGCAATTAACACCTAGGGTGATGCCCATTTGAGTTAAACAATGCCCCATCAGTTTGGAAGCCAGGAAATGGATTAAAAGGCTCACATCAGGAGCATCCTTGAAGCAGGCACACTTACTTCTTGCCAGTCAGCACGGAATACCTCCTTACTACCTGTCCAAAAGCCAGGAATTTAAGATTATAAACTAGTTTAAGACCTGAGGGAAGTGAACAAACGTATAATCCATTTACTCAACTGTTAGAAATCCCTACATTTTGCTTACCACAAGAGCATAAATTTTACACTGTACTGGATTTAAAAAATGCATTTTTCTCCATTCCTCTATCAAAATTAAGTCAGCCTATCTTTGCATTTGAATGAGCTGACCCTAATCTGGGGATATCAGGATAACTAACCTGGACCAGACTGCCTAAAGGGTTCAAATATTCTCCCATTTTCAATGAAGCACTCAAGCAGGACTTAAGTCACTTCTGTAGTCAATGCCCTGAGGTAACCCTGCTTCAGTGCCTGGATGATTTATTTTTGGCTGCTAAAAAAACGAGGAGGAAAGTTTGAGAGCTACCAGAGGCCTTTTGGAAACTCTGGTCCAGTTAGACTACTGAGCTTCTGGAAAAAGACAAAAACCAAACTAAAACAAAAACAAACAAACAAACAAACAAAAAGCAAAGCCCAAATTTGCTTACTTCTGGTCACCTGCCTGGGCTGTAAACTGAGAGAAGGTAAGCATCCATTGTCCCAGGCTTGCATAGTGGCCATAATGCAAACCCCAACTCTAACCACCAAGAAACAAGTCAGGGAGTTCCTGGGAGTTGTTAGATACCTGGGTTTGCCAAATCCTGCTCTGGCAGGGGACAACACCTCTTTGGAATGGACTGGGAACATGAAGAGGCCCTTGCATAGGTTCCCACTTTAACTCTCTCTGATATCTCCAAGCCCTTTCATCTTTATGTTCATGAAAGGGCAATGCCAGGGGAGTCCTGCAGTAGACTCTGGGTCCCTGGAAAAGGTTGGTAACTTTCTTATTTAGGGTTGTATCGCTGTGAAGAGACACCAGGACCACAGCAACTCTTATTAAAAAAAAAAAAAATTAATAGGGGATGGCTTACAGGTTCAGAGGTTTAGTCCGTTATCATGGCAGGAACAAGGGCAGTGTGTGGGCAGTCACCCTCCTGGAAGAAGGAGTCTGTCTGACAGTGTTAGGACGGATATGGTGCTGGTGAAGGAGCTGAGAGTTCTTTTTTTGATTGTATGTTTTTTTGAAGACAGGGTTTTCCTGTATAGCCCTGGTTGTCCTGGAACTCACTCTGTAGACCAGGCTGGCCTTGAACTCAGAAATCTGCCTTCCTCTGCCTCCCAAGTGCTGGAATTAAAGGCATGTGCCACCACTACCTGGCTGGAGCTGAGAGTTCTAATCTTGATCCACAGGCAGCAGCACACTATGCCTAGCTTGAGCATATGAGACCTCAAAGCCCACCCCACAGTAACACATTTCCTCCAATAAGCCACACATACTCCAACAAGACCACATTTCTTAATAGTGGCCCTATAGGCTAAGCACATTCAAACCCATGAGTCTACCAGGGCCATACCTATCTGGACCACCACAGCTTACATCTCAAAGAGACTGGATCCTATAGTCTCTGGATGACTCCCTTATTTAAGAGCCATGACAGCCACTGCAATTCCTGTAAAAGAAGCTGGAAAACTCAACATTTGGGGAGACTCTAACTATAATTGCTTTACATGCTGTGAAAACTTTGCTGATGTCACTAACTGGTTGATGTCAAATGCCCATGTGACTTAATACCAAGCCCTTCTTTTAGATAAGGACAGACCTTTGATAGATCATTAGCTTTTACTATTACCACTCTGCTGCCAGATGACAACCCTGAGAAGACCATCCACGACTGCCTGGAGATGCCGGACATTATTCAAGGTACGTGACCTGACCTGACATATGTCCTCTCTCTCACCACCAGAGATGTGGAACTCTACACAGATAGCAGCAGCTTCACTCAAGAAAGAACAAGATAGGGCTGGTGAGATGGCTCAGTGGGTAAGAGCACCCGACTGCTCTTCCAAAGGTCCAGAGTTTAAATCCCAGCAACCACATGGTGGCTCACAACCATCTGTAACAAGATCTGACTCCCTCTTCTGGAGTGTCTGAAGACAGCTACAGTGTACTTACATATAATAAATAAATAAATCTTTAAAAAAAAAAAAAAAGAAAGAAAGAACAAGATAATGTGGAGGTAGTTGTGGTCACAGGCCAGAAGGAGGTCATTTGGGTGCAAGCCTTGCTCAGGGGCACATGCCTTGCTCAGGGGCCTATCTGCCCAGAGAGCAGAAATAATTGTACTGACACAGGCTTTAAGATGGGTTAAAGGAAAAATGGTGAACATCTACACAGATAGCCAAGATGCTTTTGATATGATTCATGTTCATGGACAGACATATAAAAAGAGGGGCTTACTCACCTCAGAGGGAGCAACTATTAAAAATAAACATGAAATTGTCCAGTTGCAAGAAGCCATTTGACTACCAACTGAACTGTCTGTAATATCCAAAGACAAAAGCTACCAAACTCTAGGTAACAACCATGTAGATCAAGTCACCAAAGAGGCTGCTCTCAGGGAACCTAAAGCCCAGACCGTCCTGGAACTATCTGCTGTCCCAGAGATTCCAGTCTGCCTCAAAGATGTTCCTGAGTCTGAAGAGGAGATCAAGTCATATTCTGACTTGGGGGTTTAGGAGACCTGCAACAGATAGTGGATCTTGCCTGACAGAAGAATCTGCATGGCAAAGGCACTGGGGCCAAAACGGGTTAACCTGCCTTGCGTAGCCCCATGCACTCACCACCTAAGAAGATCTCAGAACTCATCTCCCCTATGTCTGGATACCTAAACAGTAAGAAAAATGTCAAAGCATTTCAGATCGCTACCTGGTCTGTGTAAATGCAAAGAACTTGCTTCCCGAGATCAATGGAGTCAAGGTACAAAATTACAGTGAATTTTGGAATTGGACTTCGCTGTAGGCAAGCCAGGACTATATGGTATAAATATTTGCTGGTCTGGAATACCAACACAGGGTGGGTAGAAACTTTTCCATTCCAAGCAGAAATGGTCCAAGTGGTAGCTAAGAAATTAATAGTAGAATTTACTCCCAGACTTAACCTCCCCATTTCTCTGGGGTCCAATAATGGTTCAGCCTTCACAGCCAAGTTATCTCAATTGTTCTCTCAGGCTCTTAACATAAATTGGAAACTTCATTGTATATATGATCTTCAGAGCTCAACAAAGGCAGAGAGGATGAATAGAACTTTAAAGGAGACTTTTAACTAAATATACCCTTGAGACTGATAGTAACTGGGTTACCATCTAGTTGACCTTTTACCTTACCTCTTCTCAGTTTCCTATGGACCCCCTAATGAGAAAAGTTCACCACATATGAGATAGTTTATGGGCGATCACTTCCCATGATCCCTTGGGTACATGCTAGATTGTTATCAGATTGCCCTACTCCAATCTCAGAGTCTTTAAAAGGATTGCAATTAACCCTGGGTAACATTTTCCCTGAAGTTTAGCCTGCTCAATTCATTGGGTACTGCCCTGCAGATCACCCATTCCACCTGAGGAGGCTGCATCAATCTGCTACTTCAAACTGATCTGCATCAACCTAATGGAAAGGACTTTACACCATGATTCTCTGGAGACCTACTGCTGTTAACCTTACTAGTATTCCTGCCTGGCTTCATCACTTGTACCTCAAGAATGTACCCAAGGAACCCACAGAAGAGGAGCCCAACTCTGAAAAGTAGCAAGTGACTGGAAAAGGACTGCTAAAAAACAAACTTTCTAAGGTTTGACTGTGCATTGTAACTTTAAACACTGTATCATTGCTGCTGGAAACCCCACCATGACTACCCTGTGGCTAACAGTTTTACTGTTTTGTATGCAAACAGAACCTAAACGCATCTTGACAGAGGGAATCAAAGGCACTCCTATCAGAGGAAACACCCTGACATTGTCTTGCCTGCAAAAGGTTGCTTTTATCCACCCACCAGGGCCCAAGGCTAGGACCAAAAAAAAAAAAAAAAAAGCGGGGTGGGAACAAATGGTCTTTAGCTAGATAAATGGAGATGCTTGAGATGGATTAATCTGACCAATCCCAAGGTAATAGTACAGACTTAATGGAAATTACAGATGTACTAAAATAGGAAGAGGAAGGATCCCCAGAGAAACTCTGTCTGTATCTAACAATATGGAGTATAATTCTGGGCCCATCTAGCACTAAAAAGGCAATGAGAATACTCCTGTGTAAGAAGAAATCCCTCCATTCCCAGTCTCTTAAAAAGAAATCCGTATGGAGATTTTCATATGAAGATTATACAATGAAAATGAGGGATGAAATGGAACACCCACTGATGTTTTAAAAGCGATGGCTGATTTTCCTGTTGATAATGTCCTTTTCCTCCACTGTCCATGCTTTGATTACACTAATGTCCTTGCTTTTTGTAAGTCTCCTCATCATACCTCCCTCCCTCTTGGTAAATGATTTCCTAGACTTTCTGTCTAGGAAAATAATACTTATTCTGTACTCCCTGCAGGGTGTAACAGTTTATGTGGGATAGGATGAGTTACACCTATTTTACTCAGCAAATCACTACAACTGGTTAAGAGAAAACAGGAGCTCTTCCTGAGAACTGCCATGGTCCTTACATCTATCAGATCCTACTAGTTGCTGAGTTACCACTGCCTTTCTGTTACCTGTCCCAGGACTTGTTGACTACAAAGAGAGATTTCTAAACTAGCCTGATTTTTAAAAAAACTACTAATATTACAGAAAAATATTAGCTGAAATTAATTGAGAAATGGGAGAACTGAAAATAACTTCTAAAAAACAGAGCTACTATAGACTATTATTCAAACATAATCTTGGCTGTCAACAATTTACTGGAATGTGCTGTTTAATATCTCTGATTTCTCACATGCCATTGACAACCAAATTCATGATCTACATAGAGAAATAAACAAAATCTCTCCAACAAATTTTTGACTGTCCAATATGGCTACGATGGCTCCCCCCGCTCCCATCATTGGTCCTTTAACATTGTTTTTACTGGTTATCATCATCGGGCCCTGTAGCCTCCAATGTGTTATTAATTTCACTGCCCATCAGATAAACAATTCTAAAATCATCGTCACTAGATGACATTATTAAAACATCTTATCAAAGATTTGATAGGAACACTTAAGTCAAGGGAGAAACTGTCTGACTCCACTTTGAAGGCAGAGACCATTATGCTGTATTATTAAAAATAGGATTCCCTCTTTCCCAAGCCTTTGTCAAGGTGTCATGTATAAGACATCTATTGGGAACCCCTGAATCCCACCAGACTCCATAAGCAAACAGTGGCACTCAGCTGGGCACGGTGACCAAGCAGCATTGTGCTTTTGTCTTTTTGGACTGACAGTATCACTTTGTGGCCCTAGCTAACATCCAACACAGCTCCACCTGTCTCTGAAGTGCTGGAGCTAAGAGTGTTTGCCACTGCATCTTACATAGTAAACTTAAAACAGAAAATTCAAAGAACGGTAGTAGTCTTTTCTCTGACAACTATGTGGTCTAGAGAGGACAAAGACATTAGTGAAGCCTAGCTTTAGAGTCCTTTCTTCCCTATGAAGCCTGTATAACCTATATCTATCACAGATATATGACCCTCTATGACAAGATGGCTCAATGGATAAAGGCACTTGTATGATGGCCTGAGAAGGATTCTCAGAATCTATGTGGCTAAAGTAGAGGATGACTCTTAAAAGTTGTCCTCTGACCTTTCTTCAAACACGGTGACATTTGCAATGGGAGCATGGAGACACACACACACACACACACACACACACACACGTACAGAGTAATAAAAGGAAAAGGAAATGTATGGTTTTTGCACCATTTCCACATGATCTAAAATGCTGAATGTCTTGTCATCCTTCTGAAAGCAAAGCTGACACATACCTGTCCTCTTTATTGACTTGAGAGTAGTATGACCTCTGTCTGATTGCAGAGTAGAAGGAGAAAGCCTCATTCAGATAACTGGTCTCAGAAGTTCGTAAACTATAAGAAAAAAAATTTTTTAAGTAAGATGCAAACTGGGTGTAATGCTCATGAAAACACTTGTTCTATATTGCCCTACTCTGCACAGGGGGATGGGAATGACTGCCTTAACTCTGAGTCAGCAAGGGATCAACCATGTTACCTTTCAATTGTCTGGTAACAGCAGCAATACAGTTCTTCCGTGCTGTTCCAACCAAAGTACACATCACTCTCACTGTAAAAGGGACAGGATTCTACTCCAGTATGCCTGCTTCCAGGACTCACCTAACCCACTGTCACTTGATCTTCGGTCCATTTCTTTAGTTTTCCCCTCCTTACTAAACTATACTACTCTTTGGGGGATGCAAATGAGCTATAATGTCTGTTTAACGTGTCTAGTTTAATAAGAGACTTTGAAAAATAATTTACTTTAAAAAGTTTATTTAGTGCCCTGACAAATTTTATGCACACCCATCCACCCACCAACCCTTCTGGTTACTCTCTCCTCTCTCTCATCTTTCTACGCCTATCAAGTCTTCTTTCTTCCTGTCCCTTTTCCAGATTCATGACATGTTTTGTTGTATGTCTCATTTAGCTTAACCAGGGCCATTTATGCAACCATTGGCTTGGGATTATCTATGGAGCCTTGTGAGGTCAACAGTGGGTACACAACTACAGAAACACAACCTTTCTCTGAATCTATCAGTAGAGTTCCCTGACTCCTCTTCCATCAAGGCCTGGCTGTTAACGATCCCTTTTTAGTGGATACCCAATGCAGACATCTGTAGCTGCTGAGGATACATGATTACAATGATTGGTACTTCTCAGCCCTTGTCTCTATCTGTACTTTCATAATTACTGTTCTCTAAGCTTGGGCAGGATGATATACATGTCTTCTCTAGGGATGAGTACTTCAAAAATCACTTATTCTAAGCACTGTAATGAGGAGTTTTGAAGATCCTCTTCTGGCAACACGAGGGAAAACAGCAGTGGCATTCTAAGAGGCATGCCCACACTGGGAAGATGATGACTTTTCTTACCTTTTGTTTGGCTTGCTTTGGTTTTTTGAGACAGGGCTTCTCTGTTTAGCACTGACTGTCCTGGAACTCACTCTGTATGTAGACCAGGCAGGCCTTGAACTTAGAGATTCTTCCTACCTCTGCCTTCTGAGTGCTGGGATCAAAGGTGTGTGCCACAATCAAGGGCTTTGTGGGTTTTTCTTTTCTTACCTTTTAAATTACAAAAGGCTAAAGTTTTATGTATCTGAGTACACTGTCGCTGTCTTCAGACACACCAGAAGAGGGCACCAGATCCCATTACAGATGGTTGTGAGACACCATGTGGCTGCTGGGAATTGAACTCAGGATCTCAGAAGGAGCAGCCAGTGCGCTTAACCGCTGAGCTATCTCTCCAGTCTCAGATGTTACTATTTTAAGATGCAAACAACTATCAATTTACCTCACTTAACCTCTCAAACATAGTCAACAAGGATGAGTGTGTAACGAATACTATGAACATCATATATGCTTTATGTCTCTACACACCATCAAGACTTGAGAAGTCCTAAGAATGGTAAATCTATTTAGTATTCATTGCTTATAAAAAAAACCAAAATCAAACTCCTCAGGTCTGATCAAATGAAGTTACTGAAGAGAACAGCTGATATGAAGAGTACTGCTTAAATTATATAATGCCATTTCATGACGCCATCTTGATCCATCTAGCCTAAACAAAACTGCATCTATAGCTCACTGTCTTCCCTGCAACATGCTCTGTTTTAACCAGAGAAACACATTCTTCTTTCCATATGAAATTCACTTACTAATAGTGGTAATACAGCTGCCCGATCTTGGACGCGATTTCCCCTATTTGCCACCGCTTCAATCCATACCGATTATCCAAGACTTGTCTGTTTACATAGGAGACAAAAAAATAGAAATAACAAAATATAAATTTCAAAAAGAACCAAAGCTATAAATTCAATGATAAAATATCATCTCATTAACAAAGATCATGAGTTATAAGATTTCATTATAACCATTCAACTACATTAAAAAATGTTTCTCTTGACTGATTTGTGTCATGTCATCAGGTATATATAAGTATATAATCTGTGTATATGAGTGTGCATGAGCATGTGATTATGTGAGTGCATGTATGCATGCCACAGCTCAAGTATGGCAGTCAGTTATTGCTTCTCACATTCTTGGTCATTACCACGCATGCAGGCTAGCCAGGGATTCTTCTGTCTTTGCTTCCATTCTCTTTACAGGATTAGATTGGATTACAGTCTCACACTTGAATGACAAGTGAGATAACCATGAACTCCTAAGCACTATTTCTACCTCTTTTTTTTTTTTTGGGGGGGGGGGGCGGGTTCGAGACAGGGTTTGTCTGTATAGCCCTGGCTGTCCTGGAACTCACTTT